>NW_025999990.1:37670307-37739079 GCF_001458135.2 Marmota marmota marmota | reverse complement strand
ATATATATATATATATATATATATATTCTTTTTCATAAGGAAGATGTATATTTTTTTCCTAGCATTCTAGTTCAAAACTAGAAAAATAAATTTTCACAATGAATTTATAATTTACATTTAAAAAATATTCTCTACATTCACATTGGGTTAAAAAAAGAAGATGGCAACTTTCTAATATACACAACAGCCCCAAACAGCATTACATATTACATACATAGTCATGACCTTTTATGGGTTGGATTATTTTAGATCAACAATTATGGTAGCTAAATCATTTAATGTTGCAATTTAATATTTTATACAACCACAATAGTTACATATGAATTAAATTTAGTTTTGAATATGAGGACATTTTTAAAAACTTCGTAGCAGTGATTCTTCAAACACGTTGAAGGATACTTTGAATGCTATCACTTGATATTAACAAATGCCCTTATCATTCCCAGGAAGTCCGTGCACAGCTGTCCCTCTAGCACACAGTGACTAGTACTGTTCTCCATTGTGGAGGATGTGCCGCAGACAGCAATCACTGGGCAGGCATACAAACACTGGCTAGGCTCATTTTGCAATAAAAATAAGAATAAAACGTTCCTTAACAAAGATATCCTATTATTTTTTTTTAATTTAGAGGTCTCTATATTAATTTCCAATCAGTCACTGATAAATGTGTTTGATTGCAATTAAAAGCGATGCAACAAAGAATTGTGTAAAAGACAGATGCTAGTGACATCCTGCAATTTCTCTTCAGTCCAACCCCCAAATGACTTTTGGACCTAGACTCCTGTTTTCAATAGCATGTAGGTAGGAGAGGAATTCTGCATGCAGGTAATATGCTTTCCTTGTATTTACGTACGTTTTTTAGTAGTAGCAGAATACTGCAAACCGACAAGTGAAATAAAGACAATGAGCGATGAAAAGCAGTGGTTTTCATTCTCTTTTTCATGTTACAATATGCTGAGAAGGTAATATTCATCATCTCTTTAGGCAAATACTCATTCAAGGGCAAACAAAATTGATCAATCATGAATCCGAAGGCAAAATTCAGAAAATACTATTCTACTCTTCATTTCCTCCAAACCATCAAATCAAAAGAAGCATGTGTGTGTGTGTGTGTGTGTGTGTGTCTTTACTTCATAAATAACTTTGGTGTTTTTCCCTTGACTCGTAGTAGTAAATAATAAGCATTCTGCTAATAATTATTCAATAAATGAATGAATGAGTAACTTCTCTTCCAAAATGAATTAGGATGCTGAATAAAGTTTGCATTTTAATTTATAGATTTATGGCCCTGGGGTTCGTTAGAGATAATCCTTTGTACCTCTTCAAATGCACTGCACTGTCTCAAGTATTTTGACCCTCCTTGCGAATGTTCCCGTGTCTCTGCTTTTCTTTAGTCAAATCTTTGTAATCCATGTCCACCATTCTTAGGGACTTGTTTCCTTAGCAAACTCACAGGGCCATTTTCCAGTCTGTTGGTTGACAAAGCCACCTTTTCCTTCATTTTTTAAAATCAGTGAATACACTGAGATTAAACAAAGACCTGTACAAGCAACTTCTTTGTTTTCAGTATATTTTCCCATTTCATTCAAAATCTAGTTCATAAATTAAGCAAATAAAACCTGTAACAACCTCAGTCTTTGCAAAGACATCCTGGGACAGGAATGTTGCTTATATAAGCTCACTCCACAGGGTGCCAGGGTCATGACAATACCTGGCAAATGGTGAGCCTCCAGTTAAATGTTTGGTGAGTAAATTTAGCTTATCATCCGGCAAGTACATTTTGAACACTTATTATGAACCAGGTGATGAGGCTGTGACAGTGACCAAGATCCAATTCCCTGCCCTCAGAAAGATCATAACCTAGAGCAGCACTGTCCCATGGAAGTGCCAGCAATGGTGTTCAGCTCTGTGCAGTTCAACATGGTAACCCCAAGCCACAGGTGGCTACTGAGCACTTGACATGTGACTAGCACAATTCTAATTAATTTAAATTTTAATTAAAACACTGAAGCAGTAAAAAATAGTTTTCCATAAAATATACCTTTATTGTCTAGGTAGACTACACTTATCTGTAACTGCTTTATCATATAAACTACTGATTTTTTTTTTACTGTAATACACATGTTCAGAATATGTATCATTTTTAGCATCTTATATTGATTACATGATACAATGATAATACTTTTAGCATAGTAGTTTAAATAATGTTACGATTTTCACTTTTTTTTACTTTTAAAAATGCAACTAATCATTCAATCAGATTGACATATATGTGGCTTGTATGATTTTTTTTTAGTTGGGTATTGCTAATCTAGGAGAAAGCACAAGGGCGTAAAAATCACCACCAGCAATAGCCACAAATAAGCCAATACATAAATGATGAAATTGGGAGTCTTACAAATTTAGTAATTATTGCTAAATTAAAACCTTGTAGATTACCATATAACTTAACAATTCTACCTCTGGGAAAATATATATACATACATACATATATATATATATTTAAAAGAGACATTTGTGCATCCATGATTGTAGCAGGATTATTCATTCACCATGGTCAAAATCTGGATGTTATCCAAGTGTTCATTAAGAGATGAATGGATAAATAAAATGTGGCGTGAATAAACAAGTGGATATCACCCAGTCTGCAGAAAGGAAGGAAATTCTAACACATGCTTCAACATGAATGAAACTGGAGGACATTATGAAATAAGCTAGCCACAAATACACAAATATTGTATGGTTCCACTTATTGAAGTATCCAGAGTAGTCAAATTGATAGAGACAGAAAAGAAAATGCTGCTGTCGGGGGCTGGGGAGGGGGAAATGGAGTATTGGGTTCAATGGGATAAGAATTTCCGTTTTATAGATGAAAAGAGTTCAGTGATTGGATGGTGGTAGTGGTAGCACAACAATGTATAATGTCACCAAATCATTTTAACACTTTAAAATGGTCATTGCGGTAGATTTTGTTATATTCACTTTATCATGATTTTTTAAAAATAAATTTAAAAATTAAAAAAAAATATAGAGAAAATAACTATATGTTCTAGTAAGATTTCATGCATTTCTAGGTACCATGAAGGTCAATGAAAAAACTCATATTTAATGTAGTTCACATTTGCTTTCATCCTGGATGAAACTTTTAAAATGGCAAGGAAGTCTGTAAGTTTAGGTAGTTAGAAAATATTAGAAAAAATGTCTAAAGGAAACAAGAAAAATTGCATGAAATAAAGTCAGGTTTTGAATATGATATGTTGTTTGTCTCTTTGAATGCCAGTGGGACCGAAAGCTGTGTTTTTAGAGAACATGTAGTAAGAATGCATCTCAGGGACATTTATGAAGACCAAAAGAGCAGACCAGAGTGAGAAATGTAGGTTGTTTCTGTACAGTCAGAAATGTGTTGCACAGAGATGCACAGTCTTACTAATAGCCAAGACGTAGGAGCAATGTATAAACAAACAGATGTAGGCAAGAGAGGGTTCAAGAGACCTTCTGTGAAGACTGCACAAGAGTGATGTTCATGTGGAGGTGTGGGCCATGCTCAGAGTCATCCCCTCCTGTAAGTGCTCCTGTCAGACACTGATGAGTGTCTCTACGAGAACTCCGATGTGCCATCTATAATCAATAACATGGTGATCCACAGCCATTCATTAGTTTCTCAGTGTGAATTAGTCAATCCATCACTCAACCACTTCTGAAAGAGGACCCTGGTTCTGGTGTTCCCTACAACGTGACTTCCCTTGGAGTCTCTAATTCTCCCACTAAGCCTTGGCCTTTTCCAGAGTTTCTGAAACTGCCATACAAGTTAGATTCCCACTTGTGGCAGGAGCAGGCTTCAGGTGTTTCTTGGCTTCTTAGTTCCTCCTGGTGGCTCTGCTGTCCTGCAAAAGCCTCTTTCTTATCTGGGGATTTTCAGTGAAAGAATAAGACAATCTATAGGATCGATTTCTGCATTGCTCAGCTCAAATGACATGCATTTACTTTAGAGGGCTTTAGGTTACACAGTATACAAGTATATCATTTACTGTTGATTAAAATGTTTGTGGTCATGTCTATTCAAAAAATAAAAGTTGGGCATCCATTCTTTGGTTAGAAATACAACCTCATGTTTTTTCCCCATGGGAAAATCAGGTATGACTTAAGACTCCTTTTGTAAGTAAGCATGAGGATCACTGGTATTTTATTTCTGTGTATATTTTTCCTGCTTTGTTTGTGTAAGTGGCACTTTTAACTTATCAAAATCTGCATTTTCCTGAAATGTTCCATGCCCAAATCATGTCAGAAAAAAGTCTACTATACATACTTTTATGTACATTTCTACATTATTTTATATACACTATTATATTGACTGATAACATAACATACACACATAAGGTACACTTTCATAATAAATTCAAATTAGCATGAGCTTAATTTTTTTTTTTTTTGCAAACTGCTTGGTTCTGTGCTGGCTTAATAAGATCATTCAGCTCATGAAAGTCCATTTTTATTAGAGTTAATTTCCATTTTAATTGGGAATTCCTCGTGACTTCTTTTAAAAACAGAACATTTAATTTAAGATGGAAACCTGAAGTCGTTTTGGCAAACACAAATGATAAAACTTTTCCTCATTTCTTTTTTTTTCAGGTGCAAGGACCACATACATAATTAAAGAATGGCCACAGAGGTAAGTTTCTCTCATTTATACAGTGGGGCATGTTGCTTTAACATGAAATCTATTGTGAGTGACTGAAGATACTATTTCCCCCACATCTAAAGAATTCATGTTTCAAGTCTCAATGGAATGCAAATCAGTCCTGTTATGCTCACTATAATAGCAATCCAAGTTAAACATCAAACATGTGGAAGGAATTTCAGGGAGGTGTTTTTATATTTCTACTCTGACTACTTGGTGTGACACAGCAGTTTCCCCTACACTAGCTACTTATCATTTCAGATTTGTTTAGTTTGCATAAAAACACTCTTTAAATGCAGTGTTACACAATGAAGTTTAAGGTATTTGCAAAATAATGTGGCACAGCTGTGTTGTTATTTATTCTCTATCATAAATTCTACTGTCTGGAAAATGACGTTTGTTTAAAAATAAACTCTTCAAGACTTCTTTTAACGAACAGCCCCAATGCAAGTCTTTTATTTTGTGGATGGAAAAGTGCATCTAAGAGACTTTATTTCACTCAACAATAAATATTATTCTGAAATCAGAAATCCAGAGAAAATTGGCTATTTTTAAAATAGAGTTCATTAACACAGTTCAGAGAACCAGTTCTTCAAGAGAGCTTCTTTAAAAAGCAAACACTCTGGGGATGGATTGCCCAGGAGGCCAAAGCAGAAAATTGGTAGCTTAGTCCTAGAGAATGGATAAATAGAAGAATTTCCAACCTGGACCACTTGGGCACAGGATATGAGGAAAGAATAATTTACTACTTTTTTTTTTTTTCAACAGAGGTCTGGGTACATGTTAGGCTGGTTGTCAATCACAGGTCTGGATTGAGGTCTCAGAGTTAGCTGAAGAAGTGACTTTGACCAAGTCCCATTTGCAAAGCTGTGGGAAATTCCCAGGCTTTGCTATTCCAACAGTGCACTGGTCAATATTTAAAGCCGGATCAACTCTGGTTTGTAGTGTTTGCCAATTTCTATGGTATGAAGACTCCCACCATGGCCGATCTGAAGGTATCTTCATGGCCTGAATGCAGAGTTGGGAAGAGATGGCCACAGTCAGTAGTCACAGGTATCTTTCCAGATGGTACAAGCTGGTTCTAGCAAGTCCCTGAATAGATTGCGTTTCTGTTCCTCTAGTAAGTGTATGCAACCTTCAGCAATTAACTTTTCCTAAAGAATCCTCATAAGTTCCTTTTTCGGGTAAATGGAAGGCACTAAGCATAGAAACTGAAATGACATCCATTCTCTGACTTCATGATTGAGTTTCTGTCTGTCTCTTCTTCTTCTCTCCTTTCCCTTCAAAAACTCTTTGAAAAGTCTGCATTTGTTCTGTACTCCCTTATTCAACCACTATCATCTGATTTTCATTTATAGAACCCCTGAAAAAATAATTTCTCTGTGGGATCTGCCCCCGCCTTTTTCTAACTCCAAAAGACATTTCCAGTGCTTATTCTACTGCTCATTGTGGCATGCCTTGAACATTTCTTCCTTCTTCTCATTCTCTTCCTCCCTGGGATTCAGAGACAGAGACTGCCACCCATTTTCAGAGGACATCCTTGGTCTTTCTTAGGATCCCACTTCTCTTAATGTGTTCTTCATTAATGTTAGGAATTTTCCAGCGATGCATCCTGCCTCTTCTCTTCTCACACCCCCAACTCCCTTTGGGTAAGCTCACTCCTAACCAGGACTTCACCTCTTATCCGGGTACCAATGACTTAAAAGGTGAAGCTGTGTTCTAGACATGTCTCTGGAGCTCCAGGATGTATCAGCTGTATTGCCTATTAGTTGTTCAACATTCTTAACAGTTTTGCCTTTGTATCTCATAAGCCAAGTATCATCAACAAAGACATGGTGGCATTGATTCTCCACCCTGCCAAACTTGTCCCTCCTTCTGTGCTTTCTATACACGTGGCCCTTCACCTCATCTCAGGCTGGAAAGCTGGGAGTCACCCTCCCATGCTTCCCATATCCAGTCAGTCCAGTCAATTCCATCTGCATCTGTATTCCATTTCTCTGGCTTCCTCTCTAATGTCCTTGTCCTGGTAAAGACACCTGGGACCTTCATTCTTTCATTCTTAGGTATTAAAATGAGAAGTCACCTGATTTCCGCATCCCCAGGCAGTTCCTCTGCCTTTCCATACTTCTAGTGAATGGATCCTTGGAAAAGGAAAATGGATCCTGTAATCGCTTGGACTTGGTGAGTTTTTAGCGTCTACTGCACGAAATGCAAATTTTATGGAATGGCACAGATGTCCCTGTGGATTATGGCTCACACCTACTTTTCTGGCCACACCTTCTGCCTCTAGTCTATGACTGTGCCCTAAACCACTGACCTGTCCACTTACTACACCACTGACCTGTCCCTCCATAGGCCATGCTTTTGCTTGTCTCTGTCTCTCTGGACAACCAGCCCTTTCCCATCTTGTACCTGGTAAACTACTCCCATTCTTTTGTCAAGGATTGATGCCAATTTCCGCTCTTTCAGGAAGCCTTCTTTGAATTCCTCATGAAACACTGTACATAATTTTCTAAAAGGCACTCTTCATACTGTGCTGTAATCCTCAGTACTTGCCTTTCTCCCTGAGCAGAGAGTGACTGAACTGAGGACATTTATCCCATACTGAGCTCACCTTTGCATCCTCAACAGGACTATAAAGATGTGGATCAAGAAGATGTTTATAAAATTGAATGTTATCAACTTACAAATGCCTCAGATACTTTTCCTGCACTTTTTGTGCTGCCAAATGACGTGGCTTCAAGGAAAAAATAAAAAGCTTTTGAAGGACATAAACATGTTGGAATGGTAACATTTTCAAATAATTTGATTATTTGGAATAATCATTCTCAAAGGAGAGTAAAATACAGAGAGATATTACAAAATATTGGTGTGCGAGGCTGGGGATGTGGCTCAAGTGGTAACATGCTGGCCTGGCTTGTGCGGGGCGCTGGGTTCGATCCTCAGCACCACATAAAAAATAAACAAAGATGTTGTGTCCACCAAAAACTAAAAAATAAATATTAAAAAATTCTCTGTCTCTCTCTTTTTAAAAAAATATTGTTGTTCAAAAATTGGACTTTTAAAAAACGATGGTTCTCAAATGTTATTTGTACTGCTGACTTTGTAAGTTTGATTTCGTCACTGATAATTAAAACTAAGACAAATTAGATCTTCCTCATACTTAATTTTGAGGGTATTTTTGATAGTATATGGGAACTATGACAAAAATATACAAAAATGGTAATGACAGAAGAAATCCATGCTAAGTGTGTATCTACTTGAAAATTTACAACCAATAAATAAGTAATATATAAGAAAGTAAACATTTTATTCACTCACAGGTGGAAATTTTTCTTCAGTATTTTATTCTGAAGGGATACATATTGAAAGTGTGTGAAAATGTTTTAAACTGGAGGTGTTATTGCTGTTCAAAACATTTCCAAGAAACAAAAAAGCCCAGTCTAAAGTAGATACCAAAGGACTGAGTTTGGTATCTACTAAAGTAGATACCAAAGGACTGAGTAGATACCAAAGCAGGTGTTCTACCGTGTGCTAAATTTCCAATAATAAATTTCACCTTTTGAGTTGAGAAAAACAACAGCACTGTTCTTCACTATTGGTAACTGTAGATTATGCAAATGAACAAACCATTGCTAACTTTATGGATGCTCTAATGCCATAAATAGAAAGTATACAGCTTCATTTTACAATATGTATTATCATCTCTACTGATCACTCCATTCTCTGTTCCACTAGGACTGCTCTTTACTTAATATTTAACTGAAGTTGAAAGGATTCTTGTTGGAAAAATTGGGAACAATATATACTTAACAGATGGTGTCTCTTACTTACCTTAATAAGCCTTCTAACAGATTTTCTAAACAATAACTTATGAAGCACTCCTCTTTATAAGAATTTTTCACTGTATTTTATACTAAGTTGTTTTTTAATATCAAGAATTCTATGGACTTCCCAACAGCTTGGGAGGCTGAGGCAGGAGGATTGAGAGTTCAACCAAGTCTCAGCAAAAAGGAGACACTAAGGAACTCAGTAGGACCTTGTCTCTATAGAAAATACAAATAGGGATAGGGATGTTGCTTAGTGGTCTCGTGCCCGTGGGTTCAATACTGGGTATATCCTGCCACCCCCCACCAAAAAAAAAATTCTATGGATTCAACGTAGGTATTTCTTCTAATTCAGGTACTTCAAACTTAGTAGCATTTTTATATAAAATGATCATTGTTCCTATTTTTTTTTTTAGTACTGGCTATCAAACCCAGGACTTTCTACCCCTGAATTATTTAGTTTTTTATTTTAAGATAAGGTCTTGCTAAGTTGCTGAGACTGGCCTTGAACTTGTCATCCTCCTGCCTCAACCTACTGAATCACTGGGGTTACAGGTGTGTGCCAATGCACCCAGCTTTTTCTATGTTTCTGGTGAAGAAATTGGGTCATTAAAACAATCAATGGCTGGGCATGGTAGCACACACCTGTAATCCCAGCAGCTTGAGAGGCTGAGGCAGGAGGACCATGAGTTCAAAGTCATCCTCATCAACTTAACAAGGGTCTGAGTAACTCAGAGACCCTGTCTCTTAAATAAAATATAAAAAGGGCTGGGATGTGGCTCAGTGGTTGAGTGCCCCTTGGTTCAAGGGAAATGGATGATAACAAGAACTTGACTCTTCATATTTTGTCCAGTTGCCATTATACCACCATATTTTAAAGTATGTGGTATAATTGTTCACCAAGCCAAGTAGTCAAATTTGGCTTTGATTTTTCTGACCATGTTGTATGAACAGGGTATTGGTATCCAAACTTTGAGTCAATGGGAATATGCTTTGAATTATTTTTCAAAAATGATAATGTATCATGCCACATTATACATATTCTCTTATGAGTTATTCTTGGATGATGGAAAACAGCATTATATATGAAACTGTAACTAGGATTATAATCAGAATGCAGACTGATTCCAAGTGCAAGTTGCTAGACTATAGGACAATTTTATTTCACAGTCTTAGCCTCCTGAGATATATTCTGTATGAGAAACTCAGTCCAAACTAAATTAGCCTAAGTTTTAGAACATGATTCACTTAGTTAAAATAGTAAAATGTGAGCCATTTAAGGTTTTTGTGTGTTGATTTTTAACACATAAAAGACTCACTTAAATTAAGTAATAACAGTAAGTAGAACCATAGACATAAAATGGGAAAGAACCTTAGGAATAATCTAACCAGACCCTTTCTGCCAACATTCCTTACAGGGGTGCTGTTGTGATTTGGATATGGAATGTGCCCCAAGGACTTACTCATGGGTTGATGGCTTGGTCCCCAATATAGCAGTGTTCAGAGGTGGGACTTTTGGGAGGACCTGAGGACTTTGACCTCATCGGTGGACCAATCCATTGATAGCTGAGTGGACTCCTGGGAGGTGGTTGAAACTGTAGGCAGGTGAGTCAAGGTTGAAGGAAGTAAGTCACTATGGGTGTGCCATGTCCCTTTCCCTTCCTCTGCCCTACCCCACTTCCTGGTTGCCTGAGCTGAGTGGCTTTCCTCTGCCATAGTTATGGCTTCCAATATGATGCTGTTTTACACAAGCCATAGAGAACTCACAAGAGAATATGTATAACTTGGCAACATTCATTGCCATTTTGGAAAAACAATTAAACATACCATGATGTTGTGTCTCACTCAGACCCAAAGCAATGGAGCCAGCCAACCACGGACTGAAACCTCTGAAACTAAGAGCTGTAATAAATCCTTTTTTCTCTAAGTCAATCTTGTCAGGTATTTTGGTCATAGTGCTGAAAAGCTGAGTAACAGATGCCTAGACTTTGTACATCTTTACTAACGTAATTTTATTCTTTCCAGCCTTGTTAGGAAGTTATTGTTTATCCTAAGCAAAAACTTACCTCTGGGTAACTTTCATCTAGATGCATGATTCTTTAAGCAAAGAATTAACCAACAAAAACTATGAGGAACTTGGTGGGTTCCTGTTGAATGGGAAATATATTTGTCTACAATATACTTTTCTGAATCCTTTGGTTTCCATCATGATTAGTGCAATTGGATAGGGATAAATTGAAAGGGCCCAGGACCTACCATTGATTTTCCTCAGGTGAGAGACGGGACCCAGCTGTAAACAATAGGGGTGTCTAACCCAGCGGGCAGAATATAGAATTTAAAGAGAACAAGCAACAAAGTGCAGGCAGGAAGGCAGAAATAGAGATGCCTATGATTCTCTTCTTGGTCTCTTAAGCACATACTTTGTCTGAAGATGGCATATGTGGGCCAGGATCACAAAATGATTGATTGTGGGTATTTATGACTATTTTGGCAAAATTTGTGTCTGGATCTTCAAAATCCTGACTATCTTTACACATACAGATTTCTTGAGGGCATGGTCTGTGTTGTTTGAACTAATAAGGAGTTCCCCAAACTTCCCCAATAAGTTGGGCTTTATCCATTAGTTATCCTTGACTTCCTTTTCTCATAGAAATCAGACAAGTTGAATCACATGGAGCAAATTAGCTCCATTAGTAAAGGGAGATTCCTCAAAACCCTGTAGACTATTGTTCCCTGCCTCTGTCTCTAACGGTTTTTGTCACATTGGTCACATAGAACTTTAGGATCCCTATGGAAGGAACTTAAAGAGGCATTTGGTTGAAAACTCTGGTCAATTTAGCTTTCTTCCAAACTAAAAGGTTTCCTTAATTAAGAAGTCAGTACCTACAGCCGCACAGCAATAGCATTTTAGAAACAGTACAAATAATTTCCCCTCAAGGAGCAATAATGGAAGTAATCACAGTTGTGAGGAGGCCAGACAGTTTCTTGCCTTCACATTTCTTTCTTTCTTTCTTTTTTCTTTTTGTATTCATGATTGGGTTTTAAAAGATCATCAGAGAGAATGGAAACAACAAGATTTAACAGGGAAGTTGGACAGAGAATAATTGTCCGCTTGCTTGAGATGAATGCTAAAGTTAAGGAGGAGAAAAGAGGTAGGGACTTATGCTATTTACACACTTTTAAATTAAAGTAGACTGTTTCCTATAGTAGAATATACTGGCTGTTTGGAAACATAAATAAAACCTTGTTAACAGATTCCCCCCAACCCCCTCCAGCATACACACAAAAAGGAAGTTGAAAGATGGTAGTGTTGAGATGTTTCTTTACATTAGCACCTTCCAATTCTTATAGGAATAGTGGGCTGATGGGGACTTAGGAAGGGAGATGGAAATATTTACATATGCCAAATGAGAATTCTCTATGATTATTAGCAATATCTGGGCATTGTGAGCTGAAAGTCAGTCCCTATCATAAAGATTTACTTCGTAAGTGAAAATTTGTTTTACCTCACAACAAAGTAATGAACATATGGAAATATAAAAGTTTATTTTTTCATTAGCTAGTAAATATCAACCCCTTTTATGTTCACTGACATTTTGCCAAAACATCATTCACCTCTGAGTGGCTACAGAATTTAGATGTGGAAACATTTAAAAAATTTCTCCCAAATGTAAAGATTCTTCTCAGGTAGTTAACACTGTTCTGAAACATATCAATTACACAAATGGTTTTTGAAACAATTGAGATTCATAGACATCTGGGGGAAATAAACTAGTTGTCAACTATTGCAATGTCTATGTTTTAAAATTTCTGGTTGTAAGACTTACCTTTGGATAGATAATCATGAAAAATTATACATTCCATCTCATTTTCTTTTGAATATATAGAATGAAAAGGACATAATTGACGAATGTCAAAGTAAAAGGGCTAAGTGTATTAATTTATATTAAATTGCTTAATATTGTTCAATTCAAGGACGATAAGCCATTGCTCTGTATGTGAATTTTTGAACACTAAATTACAGCTAGAGATTTTTAAGGATGGAAATAAACAGGAAATAAAGCTGGAGCCAATTAAAACAAAATCTTACCTGAAGTTGCTTTTTGTTCTCTTTTCTTCTCCACTCTTCCTGAAATGAGAAGTGGCAGATAAGTTGCAGTGTGGGGTCAAGAGAGCATGATGTAACTCAGATGAAAGATGTGTTTGGCAATTCCAAACACAACCACTATTTCAGCCCACATCCAGATTGCTTCCAGAGGTGGTCATGCACAGTTCTCAAGGATGAAAGAATGCCTTCATATTAATTTATAAAAACTGGGTAAATATGTACTAATTATGCTGTTTGGTTTTAAAAAGCTCGTTAACAAGAGTCATTCACTAAACAATAAACCACGAAATGAAAATCCACATGGAAAGCACTATGAGGACAACAGCTAAATAAAATAAGATTGTGATTTCTTATAACCTTGAAGGATAGAAAGGACAATCTAACATGAAATGAGAAGTACACCAAAAGATGCAGAACGTTTAAAGATACAAGAGGATGAAGCAATTCTTTTAAGAAAGAAGGAAGTGCCTGTGAAATTATGGAGAAAGGAGTATTGGATTTGGATCTTAAGGTTATGCATGAGATTAAGGGAATCTGAAATAGGCAAAAGCGTGGTTCTTGGCAAAGGAAATAAATAGTATGGGCAAGGTGGACAAGGAAAATTGATCAAGAAGACATACTGTGGGGCTTGCTTTCGGGATTTGAACACTAATACCAGTGCCTAAGGAAGAGGATTGTCCGAGACTTTAGGCAATAGGTGATGAAAGGGTGAACTGGGCCATGATACAGGGAGTGGAGAGGAGAGAAATAGGGAATGCAGAAGACAGCGGGGAGGCAGATGTAATTGGGCTCAGTGATTTACAAAATGTGAGTTGCAGAGGAGAAGGAGAAGCCCAGGTGACTAGATAACTCTGGGCACAGTGATGTATTTTGGGGAAATAATAAGATGTGGTGGGGTGCAGCATGATGAATTCTGTTTAGACGTACTGAGTTTGAAGTGTTATAAGGACTTGGAGCCTGGGAGCTATTAGAGATGAGGGAATACCCATTATTGGTTGAACAAAGTGGTTGGATGAGGCATAAAAGCAGATGGCACAAAGGAGTGGGCTGAGGTCAATAACCAAAAAACAAAAATGCAACTTTTGTTTTGTGATGTCAGACTATGAGATGACAGAAACAGCAGAGATCAAGGCAGATCAAATGAGAGAAGAGTCACACAGCACAGAAGAGTTTTCAGGAAGTCTAGGGTGGGAGCTCTAACAGCATCCAACACTGTTGAGTGCACAGTGGTTGACAGATTGTGAGGCAGTGATTCTAACAGACAGGGGACAAGGAACACAAGAAAGACTGTGAAGGCTTGAGGGTAAGTGGGTGGTGAGGAAGGTGAAGCTGAGGATATGGCTTCTCATTCAAGGAATTTAGCAACATCCAGATGGGGCAATAGGTTAAGCTGAAACAAACTAAGATTTCTGCTAATTCATGAGATGCTTGTGCATGCTTAAGAGTTTAGAGAAGGCGCTTTACACCATGGTGATGGTGTGTGGACACCACTGTTGAGATGAGAGACTCAGTTTTCATGGGTAAATAAGGGTCGTCTTTCCAGAGTTACTTTCTTTTAGTCTATCAATACTTCACTGTTGAAGCTGGTTTTTAAGACATTATGTAACACATAAAAACTACATGTGAACTTTACTCAAGTTTTTCTACAAGGCCTGCATGTCTTTAAAAAGTTCTAAAATACATGGTAGAAAATGTATAACCCACAACCAGAAAAATGGGAAGTTATACTCCATATATATGTCAAAATAGACTCTACTGTCATGTATAAATAAAATGAAAAAAAAAAAAAGAAAATGTACAACTCAAAGTGTAGAATTCAGCTAACTGGCACCTTGATTGATGGCACATTCTATTCATTTGGGTGGTTTCCAGAGGCCTTCTTTGTTGTAATTTATTTTAATGACTCAAACAGATAAATGGTATGATTAGTTCACTTAAACCTCTCATTTATTATCAAGTGTGATGTACCTCCTCATTTAATTTTACTATTGGATAGGCCACAGATGACTATTTGATTGTACATTTATGATTTCTAGAAGCCTCAAACATTTTTGAAAACTCTAAAAAATGCATGGAATGATATTACCTGAATTACATTTTTATGTTGTGTGCATGTACAAATATGTAACAACAAATCCCACTATTATTTACAACTATCACGTACCAATAAAAATTATGAAAAAAATGCATGCGAAACTTGACTTATGTTTACAGAAAAATGTCTCTTTGAGAGTCTATAATTTGCATCAGAATGAAATAAGATGTGCTTTGTAAAAAGTTGAAAGTGAAAGTATTTGAGATATATAAAGATAGTATGGTAGTCAGTGTTACCAGTGATCCCCATCTTCCCTTCACCAGATACTCATGTCCCTGGAGAGTCCCTTTCCACATTAAATTAGATGATTTGTATAACTTATAGGATTTTGCAGAAATGATAGCATGTGACCTGCAGTTCAGGCCCTAAAAAATTGTAGCTTTCTCTTGGATCCCTCCTTCTGGGGAAAGCCTGACAATATTTTGAGGACATACAAGTCAGCCCTATGGAAAGGTCCCTGTATCTTAAAACCTCCTATTAATAGCCAAAAAGAAACACAGACCTCCTGCTAGCAGCCAGCATCAACCTGCCAGGCATGTGAATGTCCCATTCAGGCTCCAGCTGCCATCTTGGTTGCAACTTCATGGAGGACCTGGGCCCAGAACCATCCATTCAGTTACTACAAAATCCCCACCCCCAGAAACTGCGATAATACAAACTTATTATAGTTTTAAACTGTTAATTCTGGAGGAATTGTTCTGCATATATATGAAAGACTGTATCACTTATTCAATATAACATACCTATAATGATGCTGACTACAAGCAAATCAGTCATTCTGACTTTTTCATGTGTAAAGTGGGGATCGAACCTGCTGCATGGATGAAATCCATAGAGTAAGCCAGCAAAAAATGGGTGAAATTCATATAAAATATTGGGGTCCAATGATTCAGAAGGGAGGCAAGACAGGTCTAAAGCATTTTTTTTTTTTTACTGAAATCTCAAACAATTCCTGGCTCCTGTGTTAGAGGAAAGGGCTTTGTAAATTGAAGAGTGCTATATAAATGTTATAATAATAGATTTATAAAGTGATTAGCTCTAAAAGGAACCTAATTAGATTTCAATTCTTCACAATATATACATTAAACTTCAAATTAGAAAAATAAAAACATACATAAGACAACGTTATAATCATCAAATGACACAGATTGCAGTGCTTAAATGGAAATGGCTTGCTATGTTTCTTTTCCAGTTTATCTTTCTTGTATGGATTATTATTCATTCTCTCCATATTTAATTTCATAGTAAGAAATTAGTTGAGATCCTCATCTCTAACTCCAAAATCTATGTCAGTTTTAAGAGTAGTGGAAACTTATGCATCTTCGATTGTACTTCAACACATGTCCTTAAATCATTACATTCCCCTACAAAACTGCTCATTCTTGGTAGGCATCCCTTGGGTTTGGATATGAGGTGTGCCCTGAAAAGCTCATGTATTTGTTAGTTCAGGAATATTTGGAGGTGAGATGATAACATTATGAGAGCTATAACCTAATCAGTGGATTGATCCATTTCATGGGAGAATAATTTGAATGGATGACTGAATGATAACTGTAGGCAGTTGAGGCATGAATGGAGGAAGTAGGTCACTGGGGGTGTGCTCCTGGGGACTATATTTTGTCCCTGGCTCATGGCCCTCTCTTGCTTTGCTTCCTGGCTGCATGAACTAGCAGCTTTCCTCCACTATGCCCTTCTGCTGTGATGTTCTGTCATTACCTCAGACCCAGAGCAAGGGGTCAGCCTACCATGGGCGAACCTCTGAAATCAGGAGCCCAAAATAGCTGTTCCTCTTCTAATTGTACTTGTCAGGTATTTCAGTGATGCTAAAGAAAAGCATCCCAACATGAAACCTGAGAACAATTGCCTCCTCAATGCATAATGAATTCTTTAAAAAATTATGGTATGTGCATATATAAATATACCATAAGGAATTTCACCTTCGTGTATAAGTAAAAAGAATCAATCAAATGTAAACAAGTAGACGACTGAAAGGACTTCTAGTAGAGTACAAGAAGGAGAGTGGGCGAGGGGAGGGAGAATGGAAAGATCATGAACTGAAATTGAATTCCAGCTTTGTAGGAGTTTGTTGGGGTAAATCCAACTACGATGTATAACTATAAAGTTCTAATTATTTTTTAAAAAGAACCATATCCTGCACCCTTTTGCTCAGCTTCTCTTTTCTCCCTCAGTCTCTTACATTCTCACTCGATAAGGCCTTTCATCTCTGTCTTCTCCTTTCTTACTCCATCCCCCTGGTTCATGAACTTGATATCTTGTTCTGGGGTGATATATATTCTAAAGGCTCCTACTGGATTTCAATGGTTTTTCCACCTTTGTCGTCCAATCTGCTGAAGATTAAAATCCATGTTCTTTAATATGAAATTTATGACTGAACGATTTGGCCACAACCTACCTTTTGCTGCTATCCTCAGGCACAGAACACTCACCTATTACTGCCAGGAACGACATACCCACCAGCTCCCCACTTATACCTCCCACCATGCCATTCCTGCTTATCCAAACCCTATTCATTCTTTGAAGCTTGACAGACCTTCTGTGAAGAGTCCTCCTCTGGGCCACTTCCCTCAGCCCTCTGTGCCTACCAAATTGAGAACCCTTCTCTGTGGCCCTTTAGCCATTTTTTCCCCATATTTTTATTGGTGCACTGTAATTGTATATAATGGTGGTATTTATTGTTCCATATTAGTACATGCACATGATGTAATAATATAATTTGGTCAGAATTATTCCTTGGTATTTCCCCTTTTCCTTCCCTCCTCCCTTCTCTGGTCCCTTTCCTTCCACTCTACTGAATTCTCTTTGATTTTCTGTTTTTTTCTCTGCCTTTCACATATGAGAGAAAACATACATTGATTGACTTGGTGAGTTTGGCTATTTCACTTAAGATAATGCTCTCAATTTCCATCCATGTTCCTGCAAATGACACCATTTGATTCTTCTTTATGGCTGAATAAAATTTCATTGTGTATATATATGGTTTCTTCATCCATATATCCACTGATGAACACCAAGGCTGGTTCCATAGTCTGGCTATTTTGCATTGTGCTGTTATGAGCAATTTATGTATGCATAAATTGCTATAGTTTGATGATTTTAATTATTTAGGAAAAATACCCAGGTGTCTTTAGTTCTTGATACCATTGTCATAGCACTCCCTCCAGTGCTTGGCTCATGATTAGTCTGCATTGAGTCCTGTGTCTTTCTGCCTGCCTGTGTCCAGCACCAAGCCCTGAACCTAAATGCTTTAGATCAACCTGGCATATGGAGAGCTGTGTCTCTCTCCAACCAACCCTGAAATGTGAGAGTATGAAGCAAATTTTAGTACTGCTAAAATTTAGTGGAAGTACAACCTGAATAGAGCTTTTAGCAGATATTTATATTACAACTGACAACTTAGAAAACTATTATATTAGAAAAGTGGGTGATAAAATAACAGAGAGGCTTTTGGAATAATGAACATGGATTCTGCTTTAGTTATGCTTTATCTTATCACAGATTCTAGTTTAAAAGCAAAACATTAAGTATGGTTTACATCTTATTTCTATTTAAACCTAAATGCAGCACTCCACCTGTGAGAAATGAAAATGGAACCTAATCTCATAAAAATTGAATTTGCAAGGTAAAACTTTTTTCTTATATGAGAAAATGTGTTTAATTGAACACTAAAATACCAAGTATCAAGACTATTTATATAAACTGAGTCTTGATATTTTTAAAAGCTATTTAGACTTGAGGTGTTGATATTGTTCCATGGAGAAACATTAAATAGCTATCAATTTATAGTACATTTCAGTATTTTAGAAGAGAAGCAGTCTCTTAATCATAGTGATTGTTTCTGATCTTTTAAAACCCCAGGCATATAAACAGCAATTCAATGATGACTTATCAGTATTGAGAAGGGGCATTTGCATTATAACTCAGTGTCTTGTATATGTGTGTGTGTGTTGCTTGTGTGTGCTTTTTAGTACACACATGCATTGTGTGCATATGTATTATACAGTGCACACAAAACACTACATTTTCATGCTCAGATACAGTTTCCCTTCTAAAATATATTCTCACTTTTTCCTGCTTCCATCTTTGTATAATAAAGTCTGTCGTGGAATCTTATCAAGCATACCTTACTGCACTACCAATTTTTCAGTAGCCAATTCTGAGTTTGCGTTCACTCTCAGGCATTTTATCTGCCCTGCTCTGAGAGGTATTATTAATCACATCCTGTTGCTAGGATACCTGAGAATGTTCATTTATGTCCGATGTTTCTTTGGCAAAATGCACTATGAAGAAGGCATAGAATCATGACAAAGAAAATTACTGTGCACATGTTCCTTATTTTAAAAAAAAGTGGGGGAAGGGCATGACAATCCCCAGATAACACAATGCTAACTCCCTTGTATTTTTTAATGCTGTTTTTGTTTCATCTAGACTATAATGGAAAAACACTGTCAATATATTTCTAGAAACTGTAGTACTTCTACACTTCTGGTTTAATTAGGAGAATGGAAGGAGGTAGGGTTTTAATTCTGGTTATTTTATAGGGATTTAGAGAGAAAGGGGCTTGAAGGTTTACTTGCTTCAAGTGCCTCAACTCGTAGACAGGGCAACGAGGTTATAGTGCTAGGTGGATTTCTAGAGCCAGACCTAAAGCTCTGTTCTCCACTGTTGCTATGTTTATCTACTATAATGCAACATTCATGAGAAAAGCAGTCTTCAGAATGTATATTTGGGTGATCAGAGTTAAAAATGCCTTTGTTGGTATTTTAAAATAATTTCAAAATTATTCCTGTATTGAATGTAGATACACCAACTATTCTTGCTTTTGTCTGTAAGGAGAGAGGAAAATGAATACATAAAATCCTCTTAAATGCAAGATTTTCTCTTCCCACAGGAAACAGCATGATTTAGGAGAAGGAACATGGACTTTCGAGTTAGACTGACTTATCTTAATCATGGATCCCTGTGGGCTATGTAACCCTGAGAAGAAAGCAGAGAGGGACTTCACCTTCCATATTACTTCTTGTTCTCTCCTCTTCTCTTGCTTATGTTTGTGTGTATTTACACACACACACACACACACACACATTCAATATCTACCGTCTATGTAATTATCATCTATTATCTTCTCTCTGATATTTCAACTGAAAATGAATTAGAACCAAATTGTTTTACTTCATTCCTGTTTCTAAGTGATATTAGTAGAGTGTTTTATAATCACACTAATAATAGTAGCTAATGTTTCTAAAACAATATCCATATACCTATCATTGTTATCAGCATATTATATGGAATAATTCATTTTATCTGCACAGTATTATGATACTTTACAAATATAACCACTTCAGGTTAAAAAAAAATAACAACAACAATCTTGAATCATAAAGTAGTTTGCCAAACCACCAAACTACTAAGTGGCAAATAAATAATGAGAAGCCAAAAAACCAAATAGTTGAGGTGAGAGAGCAGGGAGAAGTAAGCAATGGGATATTTTATAAGACATCTATAACTAGTCCCTAGGTGTTGAAAGTGTTTCAGTAAATTATGTTGTTAAAAATATTTCTGGAAATTACTGTTTTTTACTAGCCATTTATTGTTTATTGAATTATTTGAATAAATCAACTACTTATTTTAATTGGTGAATATCTAATCATAGTAGTTTAGAAGTAGAATGCCACAGAAGATCTTCAGAATGAGTTTCTTAAAAAGTGATTTAGTTGTTATTCAGTACCTACTAAAAGGTGGGCATTGTGTTGCCACTTAAATATTAGTTAATTCACTCTTCCCTAAAAATCACAGAGTTGATGATAATTGCTTCCTTTTTTTCAGGAGTGAAAGCAGGCTCAGAGTCTTTCTGTAATATGCACAAGATTTGAGTTAGTGAATGGCAGAATTGAAATATGAGCCCAGAGATTTTCATCCTGTCCGAGGTTATTGGCCATCATGATGAAGGGCCATTCCATAGAGTGCTGAAGAGCATGGGTTTGTCACTCTGCCAGTTAAATACCAATGGATATTGGGCACATCGCTTAACCTCTCCAAGTTGAAATGTGTTCATCCTGAAACAGGGGTAATATGAGTACCTACTTTGCAGGGTCACTGTGAAGGTTGAATACTTAATTCCTACTTTTTCTGAGTACATGATATGCTAATGTTTATAAAGCTCTCGCCTCAGTGCATGGGGCAGAGAAAATAGTGTATTGTTAGGTATTTGTCTTTAGGGATGCTCTGTATCAGGTGATATATAGAATTGCATGACAATTCTATCTTCAAAGTCAATTACTTCATTTATTGTAGTTTCAGTCTTTGAGAATTTTGTTTCTTTCCTATTGAGATTTGAACCCAGGGAGCTTTACCATTGAGCTATATTCACAGCCCTTTGTATTTTGAGGCAACTCATGAAGTTGCTTAGGATCTCATTAAATTGCTGAGGCTGGCCTCAATCTTGTGATCCTCCTGCCTCAATCTGCTGAGTTGTTGGGATTACAGCAATGTGCCACTGCTCCCAGTCTTTGTGAGTTTCTTGACATCTCAATTACATTTCTCTCACTTGCCTTCCCTTGGTTTCTAAGGGAGAAGTGGCTTTTCATTTTACTGAATTCCTTTCCTTTCCTCTTGGTGTTTTTTTTTTTTTTTCCAAATACAAGTTGGGCTAGTGAAACCCAAATTGATACATCAAAATTCCCAATCATGAGCCAAGGCCACATGGGTTTATGGCTCCAATCCTATCCACTTTTGGAATGAGCAGCAACTATGGATCTGTCAATAGTCCGATGTGGTCTAAATAGACAGGGAGCATTGCTCAGAAAAATTAGAAGAACCCTTCCCCCATTCCTCCATTCCTTCCAATAAATGGTGGGACCTTTAACAATGAACTTGATTTATTGTAAGGACAGGAATAGAAAAGTTTAACTGGGCCAATTTAAAAATTAGTTGGTCTAAAATGGTCTGTATAGGACTACAACTTGCATAGTTTTTGTTTGGTAAACACTAGGAACAGGCCAACAGGTTTATTCTATCATTTGTGGTTGGATTTATGCTGCTATTGAAATGTCAGTGGCCTCAGCTGACATTAATGATGAGCCTCTGGATGGTGGGGGAATCCTCCCTGCCCTTTTGCAGGTTTAGATCAATTCCACTTGCTCCTGTGTCTGTTTCTATTTTGTTAGTTGATCTGTTGCTAGGATGCTTGGGCAAAACGAGCCATTGTAAGCACACTGAGAACTGGGGGCTTCAGACAGTGTGTACTGAGATACAAAAACTGGCCCTTCAGAAACATATCGATACAGATAAATCTGGGCCTCTGAGGTTGACCATCTGCCTTGGCAGAGCTGACTCTCCATCTGCACTCCCCAGCCCTAGGGTCTGCCATCCGTCATAGCGTGGAGAAAAAACCGAATGCTCAAAGGTTTGTTTTTTTTTCCCCTGGGCTGACCCTTCTGCAAAGAAGAAGCAAAATCAGTATGAAGAACAATTGTTTTAGGTTGTCTTGGAAATTCTCAAGTACAGAATTTCTTCCCACTTCGATCCATCTGACATGCACATAATTAATGTGACAAGCAATAGTCCCTTTCAGATTCCCAACACTGGGCTGGGAGATTTAAATCTTAGACTAAACCTTTTGATATTCAGGATCTCATTTTGGAGGCAGTCATTTCTTGGCAGAGAAGATTTTTGGAAGACCTTTAGATGTTGAAGTCAGATTGGCAAAAGCAAATACCCATTATTGCCAGGTCTTAAATAGCTCAGCAAAAGGGGAACACTAGTTTTAATAACATTAGCTCCAGCTACTGACTAAAGCAGAAATGTACTTTCCTTTGTGTAATACACATTTCTACCAAGAGTGAATAATCATTTTGAAAGAAAATAATATTCTAAATGTCCTCAAAGTGTTCATTATGTAAAATAAAAAAACAGAATGAATTATTTTGTAGAGAATGTTGTTGTAATATATTTATTCACTCTTTAGAATGAAAATGAGATTTTGTAGCATCCTGAACATTTTGCATTCATGAAGTAGGAGAAGAGGCTCTGTATTAGGCACTTTGTTTCCTCCTCTTTTGGAGAGGGATGGAAGAGGGCTTTTTTGAAAGGCATGTTTGTTCTCAGAGGGTCATCAGCACTAGAAAACTAAAACTTCTTTATTTTTCCTGTACTGGAGATTGAAACCAGGACCTGGCAAATGTTAGAGTCTGTAAACAAGTCAGGATGGCGCCTGGCATTTTGCCAGAGGGAGTGGTTTGTGAAGTAACGCCAGCAAGCCATTAAGTGTGGAGATTCCTTATTGGTTGACTGCTGTATCGAGTTTATGTTAATTAGATAAGCTGTGTGGATGTATATATACCCCTCCTGTCCTACAATAAACGGCTCCCACTCCTGCTGTATCAATCTATACAAGTTGCTTGTCGCCCCCCAGTTATTTTGCTGCAGCCGGACTGTGGCAGGCACATGCTAGGCAAGCACTTTATCTCTGAGCTGCATCCCAAGCCCTTTAAAAAATTTTTATTTTGACACAAGGTCTCACCAAATTGCCCAGGTTGGCCTGGGACTTCTGAATCTCTTGCCTCAACCTCCAGAGTCACCAGCATTATAGACTTGCTCTACTTCACTGGTCAACAGCCAGCTCTGCAAAGCAAAGCAAAGCAAAGCAAAGCAAAGCAAAAGCAAATAAAACAAAGCACCTCAAGAATAGAATGGAACAGAAGCTCTCAGTGCACTTTACACAGTGAGGAATGACTGTTGGTTCATGAAACTTCCACTGCAGGTACAGATGTGTGTGAGTATGAGCTTCGACCATGTGCCCAGACAGCTTTCCTTCAGCCTCTTATTCTGAGCTGGTTTGTTCCATTGCCCTAGGCCTAATGGCCTTCTTTCCAGGTTGCTTTCTTCCTCTCCCAGTATCTTCTGGTGGCCCCTAGCCTTTCCACCTGCCCCACCCCTCACACAGCATTCCTAACAAACCCATGTGGTAGTCTTAGCTGGCTCCTCAGGAAACCTGGCCTCTCAGGTGAGAGCAGAGCAGAGCCTCCCTGGATCTGCCAGAGCCAGCCAGGTGCCTGCCATGCCCAGGCCAGGACCCAGGGGTAGGAACCTAATTCCCTAGAAGCCATCCAGGACTAGTAATCTGATTAATCAGTAAAATTAGGCAGAAATAATGCTTTGTAAATTTCTAGGCTTGGACCTGGAGAATCAGGTAGTTTCTACTTCCTGAGTCTTTGAAAACATGCTCTGGAGAAGCCAGATGCAGTGTGAGAAGTTGGATCACCTGGCGATTGCTATGGCATTGAGAAAGTGAGCTGCCTAAATATTACATAAGTGACTCTCAGCTTTCCCAGCCAGCCCATCCTAGAAACCGGATGTGTCAATCAAGGAACTATCCTGGATTCTGAAGTTTGTATCTTGAATTTCCCCCCAAAACCATCTATTAAAGACCTGGTTCTCAGCTTAGTGCTAGTGGAAGGTGCTAGAATCCATTAAAAGGTAGGGTCAAGTGGGAGGTTATAGGTTACTGGGGGGTACATCCTTGAAGGGGGCTGGGGGATTCTGGTCTCTTTGTCTCTTTCACTCCCTGCCAATGAGCTGAGTGATTTGTTCCACCTTGCCCTCCCTGCCATGGCAGGCCCAAATGCAATGGGCCAAATGACTGTGGATGGAAAATACTAAAACCATCAGCCAAAATAAATCTTTGTCCTTTGGAAGTTGGTTATCTCAGTTATTTGGTTAACGATAATGGAAAGCTGATGAACACACTGGGAATTATTCTTCAGTTCCACCCATCTACCTGGGTGTCATGTGGATATCAGATAAACTGCCCAGTGGAACTCCTCCCAAATTCTTAACCCACAAAACTGCAAGCAAAATAGTTTTTTTTTTTTAAATGCCACTATATTCTGGAACATTTTTTATGCAACAATAGATAGTCAAAACAACTTCTTTTCTATTTTCACAAGAATAATATTTATTGATATACATATTAACCAAGGGCTTACCTACATTCCTTCTTCCTTAAGGTGCTTTTCTCAACTATATCTGAAAATAGATTCTATTATCCAGCACTTTGGCATCTAAGCTTACTCTTTTTCATTTTAAAGAATAAAAAATATTATCATTTGGGGTGCAGTTAAAGCACCAGCTCTGCCAATGAATGCATATTTTGGTTTAATCAAAGTATTAAAATGTTACCCTATGCTTAGATTAGCAATCAAAAGTAGAGTGGACACTTGCCAATGATCTAGCCTTTTAAAACTAGTGAATCATCAACTGAGGTCTCTCTTGGAGTCGACAACATTTGATTATCCATCTAGGCTTCAAAAACTTTACCATTTATTGTTAATATTATATAGATACCCTCTGCAAGGAAACCCTCAAAAGATTCAATAGCAACTTTTGCTAACTAATTCCAAACCGTCTTATTTTTCCTGGGTAGATTTACTTTTAAAGACTAAATTAATCGACCCTATATTGAATTAGGAGTTTTAATATTATTTGGAGTTAATTTTCTGCATGAAGGCAGCAAAGGGGGAACATTTCATTTGGAAAGGTAAAGATATGAGTCCAGTCAGAATCTCTGCTTGTGAAGTCTGCGTTTGTTCACTTTAAATAGCAATTTACTTGGCTAATGGACACACACTCCTGCTCAGCTTTTCATCTGGAAGAAACAAGGACATTTCATTGCTCTTTCCCCTATTCTCTTAATCATTGCCTCATTAGCCTGGAAGTAAGCTGGTGGAGGCCAGAGGTGAGCTTCATTTTATTCTTTGAGATGTCAGCACAGTTTTATTCTCACTAGCCTGGAGTTTTCCCTCATTTATCTTAAAAAAAAATCTTTATCACACTCATCTTTTCTTTCACATTGACCCACATCAAAGGTTTAGGCTTTAGATAGTTAGGGAAGCTCATATTTCATAGACCGAAGGAAGAAAATAAGGAAAGGGGCTTAGATCAGTGGCTATTACTTTATTGCTTTCAGGAGTAATTTTATGAAACTATCTTGTGCAAACTTAGTGGACAAGTTGTGTTTTCTAGAAAAAATAATTGCCTAGAGTATTTTTTTGGTGCAGGAGAGGCTGGCCAACAGTTGGAATTTAGGAGAAAGCAAAAAGCAAACACCATCCAGTGCTTATTATGAGAGAGCGAGAGAGTCTAGAGAGAGAGCAGGGAAGGTCCATAGAAAAGTCTGTATACTGGCTAAACCCATGTGACCTCCAGCAGGGGCTGGGAGTGGGCCTTTCTACACAGAGTGAGACACTCCTGGAGGGAAGAGAAATACACAGCACCCAAATGCCTAAGGCAATGTGCTTTATTTTCTGGCAAGATCTTTTATCAATGTCCAGTATGAGGCACTGATTTCAGGAAAAGCAAGTGACACAGCCTGCCAGAAAGGCAGAGGTAGCACAGTCCAAGAGGGTGGGTATAAGTGAGCACCAAAAACTCAGTGGGAACATTAAAAAAGAGTGTCTCCACCATATTCACTGGGAACTGGGTTGCACAGGACTAAGAATCTGGCATTCCTAGGATGGTTAGTAACCTTCTAGCTTTATCTACTCTGACAGACATATTGGGTGACTGCCCTGATCATTTCTCCTACCTTTCTTCTCACAAAATATGCATGACACTTTTAAAGTAATCATTATAGGGGGCTCATTCCCTTGATTTTGAGATTTTTTTTTTTTTTTTGGCCAATGACATGAGAGACGAATTTGAATGAGTTGCTTCATTAAGAGGATTTCCTTGTTAATAAAAAGACACATAGTGGAAGCCGTCTCCTTTTTTGTTGGTGGATGTTGTCACATCTGAATATAATGCTTGGGACATGAAGACAAAAACAACTCATTCTATGGATTCCTGTCACTGAGCCCCTGAATTATTGAACCAAGGGAAGCTACACCTCAGAATTTCTTGTTATGAGGTTTTAAATCTTTTAAATATTTTTAGTTCCTTTAAACTAATAGCATCCTATGTTCTACACAGGTCAAAATGATATTATTCTCCACTACATAACCTAGGGGTACAACTAAAAGGAAAGAACATTGTCTTTAAGATAGTCCCAGGAATTGTGGGGTGAGATTATTCCCCAGCCAGGGGCAGTACTTTAGAGGGTCCTTCTTGCCCTCTTACAGACATGTTATCTTCACAGAGGGTGAGGAAGGTTAAGGTGCTTACCTTGGGAGTCCACACCTTACCAAGATTATGCACAGAGAATGCCAAATTCTTTCTCCAAATTCTGTCCAGATCAGAACTCCAGAGGAGAGGACCAGACTGCATCACTGGAGTGTGGGCCCCAGGGATAAGGGGGGTATCCAAAGGATACCAGTCCCCAGGGGCTGCGATGTGTGTGTAGATGAGTCTTAATTCATGTGCCTGCAGCCCTTCACAAGGCTGGGGGGATTACAATGAAAGAAAGGGGCATCTACTCTGGTGCTCTTGCCTCAGATTCAGGTATTGTAGAAGCAGATGTGTCATGACCCACACACCAAGGGTAAGTTCCTGTACAGAAATTACTAGCACGCACACACACACACACACACACACACACACACTGAAACACTGAGTTCTTGCATCTGTTACGGGGTAAAAGGGGGAAAGCATTTTTTTCCATAGTTTATAAATGAGGAAACAGAAAATCAGATATAAACTTGCCCAAGATTACCAAGTAAGTGTTAGATCCTGGACTTGAGTCCAGGACTTTCAAAGATCACTCTTTGCTACATATACTTACTCAGATTTCTATGAAATTGTCCTAATTTCTGTGCAAAACTGAAAGACACAGATTGATTTAAATTATCCTTTGATTTGTGATCTATAGTTTCCTATCTTAAAAACATTTAGCAATGCTTCCCCAAGAAGATAAAATACAAATAAATTAAATGTAGTCCAATTGATAAATAAATAATTGTTGAATTTGCTACGTCTTTAAAAAAATTGAAAAAAAAACCCTTCTTAAATATCTTATATTGATATAAAGTAGGACAGGGTTAGCCCTTCTTTCTTGCATGATAGGATGTAGACAATCCACTGTCTTTTGTATAAAATCTTCTCTGAAGTCTTGTGGAAATGGGTCAATTTTATTCTTCCTTTGTTGTGCAAAATATGTAAAGTTTTTTTTTCATGGAATTATTTGAATTGGCTGTTTACATAGCCCCAATCTGTCAGTTTGATTTTAAAACTCCCCAGTTCACTATTTTTTACAGATTTTTAAAAAAGTTATAAAGTTATTCACATATTATGTTTATTTGGTTTTTTAACTGAGGTTTTATTGCCCAGTTGAATCAATTATATTTAAATCTGGGTGAGGGTGCTGGGGGTGGGAGGCGAGCAGAACCATGGACATTGGTACTGCAGGTTTTGGTCTCCATCTGGGAGACTATGGAGGGTGAGAAACCAATCTCAAATATGCATCATCCAATTATATTCCAGTGGATACGTAAGAGACTTTTCCCAGAACTTAAAATATCTCTGGATCTACTCTGACCAGTTATTTTGAACTCTGTTGTGACATTGCTAAATATTTTAGGGAAAGAAATTAGATCTGAACATTCATAGGCAGACTGAGCTCGGCTCTCAAACCAAGTAGGCGGAAACCTGGGGACATGATATTAGATAGATAGAGAAAAGAGTAATTTCAAAAGGTGAAGAAAAAAAATGTAACAAAATTCAGATCACACATTTACAAATACCTAAGCCTTACAGGGAAAAAATAATAAGGCAGGTATGAGCTCTGCCAACGTTTTCATGAAGCCAGCATGATGGGGCTTAGGTTGCGATGTCTGGCTTCCAAAAATATCCACCCATGCAAACGCCACTATCACATCCCTCCTGTGATTCAGAAGGATGACATTTTTTTTGTACTGAAAAGTACCATTTGGGCTTTAAACGAAAACAGCAAGTCTAGCTTCAACTCAAGATTGTTTAAAATTCAGATCTATTTATTTTTTTTGTTCTAGGCCTGCATGGATGGGTGAACTATTCATCCAAAGAAATGTGAAGGGTGCTTTTTTTTTTTTTTTTTTTGGTCCTTTTAAAAGTATATGACAAAATTCCACACGACATCACAAACATTTGAAAGACGTGTGGAACGTAGAGGTTGCTTCTGTTCATCTGCCTGTGCCGCAGGTGACTATATAAACTTTCCTTCTCTGGTTTGTCCCTGGAGACTTGCACCTAATCCCATATTCAATGGGACACTGCTCGGGGAGAGGCTGGCACTCCTGGATACACACTTCACCCTACAATGCACACACAATTTGAAATAGATTGCCAGCAGCTCAGGGCAGCAGGGGAAGAGGCCAAACCTGCAGGGCTATTTGTCATCTTAAGAATTTCAAGCTTCATATGCCACCTCTTTAGCAGGGCACAAAGGGATAGGTATCCCCTGGCAAGATGTTTAGTTTTGGTGCATACAAATAAGGGCTCTAATGTGTAAATGGAGGGGACAGAGAGAACAGTTACTGCCTGGAGCTTTCCTTCCTGTGTTTAAATGGCAGAAAAATCTTCCATAAACATCTTAATATTTCATCTTGAAGACTGGATAATGTCACGTAATGGAATTAAAATACATACGTAGTCAAGAAGTTTGCTGGGTATAAGGAAGTTTGCTGGGGAAAGAACGGCTCACAGCCAGCTACCTATTTTCAATCTGCTTTTGAAGGAATGATAAGGGTCTTTAGAGAATTTTCCCCTCCCAGGACTGAAAAACTAGGAATTTTCAACCTTATTTTTGTCATTCTGGAATCTTCCATAATCACTCAATAGATATGTGTTAAAAACACAAATATAACAAGAAAGTAAGTTTGCTGTCAAAACAGAACCAGCCACAGCCACTTGTTGCCCCCTAGGGAAGGGGCAGAATGCCACCTCACAGAACATGGTTCTTGGAGAAAATTCCCTGATGTTGTAGAAATCCATTTTGGTTATGAACCTGAGACTCCTGGGGTAATCCAGTCAGGAGAGGGAGGGGAAAAAGGGAAAGATGGATTTTTCTGTAAAATGAAATACTATTTTAGAGTTGTTCAATTTTTTGTTTGTTTGTTTTGAAAGAGAAAGTTTAGTGACTCTGAAAATGGTTTACAGCCCAGGGAATATATAGAAATGGAAGAAACCTGAGGAAGGGCACACAAATAAGAAATTTCCTTCTTAAGAAACAGACAACAAATATGTGGAACCAAACGAGCTACTTGCCTTAGGAAGTTGTTTCCAAATCTGTGTTAGGGTGAACCCTCATGGATTAACCCTCAAAGTCAACAAGAATCAGTTAGGAAATGACAGTGTTAGGTGAGGGTGGCCAAAAGTTATAAAGCCATATGGGACTCAATATAAGTGGGGGAGTGTTTTGCTTGTATAAATATATCAAAATAGATTGTACTTTCATGTATAACTAAAAAAGAACAAATAAAAAATTTAAAAAATAATGGGTGAATCAGGAAAAGTAGAAGACTTTTAGATCTGGGCCACAAAATCAAAAGGAAAAGAGCATGCTATCACATAGCTATTGCTCATGTGCACGTATGGAGTATTAATTGCTAAGAATTAACAAAGGAAAGTCGCAGAAGGTCTGCCCTTAGATCCACAACTCCCACTTAACAGTTATGTGACTGGCCAGTTCCTCTCTGAACTTCTGTCTCTGAATGTTCAAGACAGAAGCAGCAATTTTGAACTATTAGGCTTATTATCAACATTACAAGAAATGCTATTACATTTTTAGCAGATGGTGACTCTAAATTCACAACTTTTAAGCACCAGTAAAATAAAAAAATAATATGATTCTTAGAACTGCCAGGATGATACTAACCCCCAAATGCTTCAACCATTCACTTAGCTCCTACATTCGTCCTTTAACAAAGTGCCTTAACTAGCTGGTGATATTTTAGCCACAATTTTATGTATACCTGTTTGTCTTTTTTCATTAGCTATATTTTACGATATTCCAAATTATTTTAATTCCTTTTTATGTTTTCATTTGGCTATTAAAAAGACCATTCAAGTCATTTCCAAAAAGACTAAGTAAATAGGTCTCATTAAACTTTTGTAAGTATCATGACTTTAAGGAACTCACTGTGTTCAGTAAATATCTTTGAGTTTTGCTAATGATGATTTTAATAAACCCTTACATTTCTGTATTGGTTTCTATATCATGTTTTGATCTCATCTGGTTTTGCACCCTCTGAACTTTTTTTTTTAATAAAGAGAGCTATCTACATTGAAAACATTAAATTCCAGTAGTATGACCCAATTTTCTAATAGTTTTCTCTCAAGTAAATGGTACTATTTGTCCTTGCACCTCCACAATCAATATTTTCATAGTCAAACCAATGTTTCAGATTTGTACACTCACCTATGGGGATGTCTCTAATTGGTTATTTGGCTGGTAAACAGGACTGACACTTTACTACCACAGGCCCTTTTTTTTAATCCATTCAGTTCAATTTTGTTTAAAAGATTAAACATCTCTCTGGAGAGAGAGGGAAACACCTAGATCAAAACTGACATTGCATTAAACTTATGGGGCAATACTTTCTGGTGTGGTAGTTATGCTTTAATAATATTTTCTGGCAGTGACAACACAACTGCTGTCTGACACTTTCCTTCTCTTTGGAAAAATAAAGAGAAAGAAAAGTAAATGAAAAGAAAAGTCTCCCCTCTAGCAGGGTCAAAAGATCCACTGACAAAATTTGGTCAATTTCCATAGGTAGGGTAGCACACAGGTATTTTCTTTTCATTTATTTTTATAATGAAGTGGAAGAAGTAGCATTTATAATTTGAGTCTCTTATGTTAATTTTCCTGTAGGTCCTGTGTGCACTTTGGTAAAGGAGACTTAGAAAGGAGTAGTTATTGTGAGTTTGAGGATGTTAAACCTAATGTATTCAGATTGACAGGCTGCTGCTGATGGTGCTGGGACTATCAATCCAGTTCAGTTGAATAAGTCCCTCTCCCCATCAATCATCTTATTGTAACAACATTGTGACATGGTCTGGGGAAAGGTATTGAAACTCAAAGCACATTAAAAATAATCTGTGAAGAAAGAAAGAAGTTACAGTGAGAGTATGCTATATTCCTTCAAGGACACTTTCGGAATGATCCATTTTTCCCCTTGCCTTGTACAGAAGACACCTAAATGTTCCTTCCCTTTCCTAACTTTTGCCACCTGCTCCTCCCTCTCCCAATCCTAGTCTTGCTCCACCAAGGGAAAATAATGTGCTTTATTTTCCTCATTTCTTTCTTTCTTTTCTTCTTATTTTTCTTTTTTGCATCAGCGATTGAATCTAGGGGTGCTTAACTACTGAGCCACTTCCCCAGCCCTTTTTATTTTTTATTTTTGAGACATAATCTCACTAAGTTGCTGAGGGTCTTGTTAAATTGCTTAGGACTTGCTAAGTTGCTGAGGCAGGCTTTAAACTTGCAATCCTCCTGCCTCAGGCTACCAAGCTGCTGGGATTACAGGCATGCGCTACCCGTTGCCAGCTCCTCATTTCTAATATTGATAAAACCTTATACAAAATATAAATATTTAAGTAGACATTAATCTGGAGAAAATAAGGGGAATAAAGAAGAGATTTTTTTGATGAAATTAATTTCTAAATCATTTACTTCTAAAACATTATTTGGACCTTTGCCAGTGACACCACATAAAACATTATTTTCTTTTATTTAAAGTGAAAAAAAATTAAAGGATAAGATTACATAAGGAACAATCAAATACAAATTAATAGATAAGTGAAAGGAAGTCTAGTAGACTAGAGGAAGGAGCAGGAATGGAGGGGAAAGGGGGAGAGGGGGATCATGAACTGAAATTGATTTCTACGCATGTATGAGTTTGTTGGGATGAACCCAATTACTATGTATAACCATAACGCTCCAACAAAAAAAGTGAGAAAAATGTTTAAAACTTGTACTGATAGTCTACTCCTTTTAGATCTATAAATAGTATATGCATAAATCAGTGCTATTTCCTCAATGCTTCATGACTTTACTCTCATAGCTTGCAGAAAAATCCTTGTTCCCTAACCTTTAAATTCAACTTTCTGATAAAGTAACACTGTAGGATCAATCCAAGTATCTACCTTTTCATTTGATTGATGAGTGAAGATGTAATAAAATACTCAGTTGCACACTTTTACAAATAAGATACATATTTTTACCAAAAAGTCATGGCTTCCAACCCTAAATTGACTTTTGAGGTATTTGAAATGCAATTCTTCTGTTCTCTCTCTTTCTCTCTTTTAACCCATCATTACAGGCTTTCTATAGCTTCTCCTTTCTCCACAGACTTCTTGTTCCACCACCTCCCTGCTCAGGACATCACCCTATCTTTGACTTCACAGGTGAAAATAGATACCATTAAAATGACCTTCCCCTTCAAAGTCTCTGGACATATCTGCAGCCACACAATTCTTCTTTCATTCTGTCACAATGGAAGAGATGTCCCTTCCCTCTTCAAGGCTGTTCTGGATCACAAATCTTGTAGGTTCTTCAAATTATTTTCTTTCTCTCTTCATCAATTCGCTATTGAATTCTTTCCATCGGTCTTTGAGGTCTTTGAAAAGAACCAAATCTCTGCTTTATAATAAGAAAACAAAGCAAGCCCTCCCTCCACTCCAAAGTACTTGCCAGCTGCTGTTCTTCCTCCTCCATCTCATTTACAGCCAGGATTTGTGAAAGGTGCCCACATTTATTGTCTCTTGCTGTTTATTTTCCATTCAATTCTGAACTCACTCTCTCTTCCTGTCCCACTTCAGCAATAATTCTCTCCTCGTCTAGATCATCAATAATCTTCTTGTGGGCAAATATAATAGAAGGATTTTCAATCTTTATATAATTTTATGTATGACATTGATAACATATCTGACTTCTTTAACAATTATCATGGATTCCACACTATTTCCTTGGTTCACATGACACCACATTTTGTTTTTCCCTTTTATCTCTTAAATTCTTCTTAATCTTTCCTCATCTTCTTCTTTTGTTTATTCCTTAAATGTTGGGTTCTTTAGGGCTTTTACCTACGACCCCTTAAATTTTTATTTTAAATTTTCTCTCTATACAACAACATCTGCTCCCATATCTTTGAAAGTCTTTTAAATGTCGATGACTCTCAACTCTTTATCTCCATCAAAATAGTAAGATCCAATTAAGTACTAATTAGCTCTATTTATATGTTCTAAAATATATAAAATTCAACATACTCTGATTTTGTCCTCTATCTCAGTAAATCATAGTGTCTACCCAGCTACCTAAGCCAGAAAGGTGGGGGTTACTTTTGTAAGATGAAAATGTGTATTTTTTAATTTTAAAATGATGTTTTAGCTAAAAATAGAATTCTAGATTAACAGTTATTTTTTTCATGGTACTTTAAAGGTATTAATTCATTGTCTTCTAATATCTATTGCTGCTGAAGATGAGTACTGTCCAGTTTATTTGTCTTTGTTTAAATCTTCGTTGTTGGCATTATACACAGTTCTGTTATTTTTAGGTGAAAGATTAAATATAATATTTAGGATTTTACTTATTTATATAATCAGAACAGTCAGTTCTGGAAAATTTATAGTAATTGCTGTTTTCAATATTTACATCTTTATTCTTTTGCTAACATATACCCTACAGAAGTTGGAGTTCCTTGTCTCTCTCTTTCAACTGAATTTTCAAAACCTCCAAGTTTCTTTCTACTTCATTCTGTTTTTTTTTTTTTTTTGGCCAAAATCTGGCAAAAAGGAAAAAAAATATGACTTTAAACAATCAGAATGGTAGAAAATTATTCCAAAAAATCCAATATTCTTTCTACACTCATATTAAATATAAAATCAACACTCTTTCACAAGCATAACGTCTTAATAGACTGTAGATGCCAACCATTATATAGACAGTGCAATAAATCTGCAGTAAGCTACTGAACACACATTGGAACATCTGTAGAAATCAGAGGGTATAATACATAGCATGACTCCAGTTTCTGAACTCCTGCCATATTAATTCATTGTGATTTTTTGGAATAGATCTGTCTTACATTGCTACACAATGAAGATTAAATAGATCCATGAAAATCAATTTGGGGTACTAGTTTAATTGAAGTGAGCACTACCAGACACAAATTGAAACAAAACAAACACTGTTCTGACTTGAATATTGGTAAACCAAACAGTTGTGTATTAGTTCCCATTGAAGCCCAGAAAGATATCCAAAATAAATTATTTTAAGAAAATGAATTAAATAATGGAATGAGAACACAGATTAATACTTAAGTAATATTGCCTTTATCATGTTATATTATTTCTGAATAACTATTTCATAGGAAGTTATTTTTATCTAAGCATCCTGTCTGCCTATAGAGAGTTAATTTCAGAAAAGATCAAGATAATGTCCATTCAACAATAAGTCAAAAATGATAGTTGTCATAAATTATGTTTAAAACTCTCTTGTAGCTACCCTACTCTGTTTGACAGTTGATTTTGAGTTTAGTAAATTTATTTCTCTGAAGCATCGAATGTAATGCGGTGAGCTCAGGTTAGCATCAAGGGCTCATCACTTAGCACTGCTGTTTCTATATTGAAATTTTTAATAGTTGAAATAGAGGCCCAACCTTTCTATTTTGCCCTGAGCCTGACAAATTATACACGATATAATGGACCGACTGAGCTAAAATCTTATCATCATGTCTATCCAAAAGAAAGGATCATTTTGGTCATGTTTCAGGCATAAACTCTAAAACAGCAGTTAATGGCTCATTGCCTACCACTTAAATGTCAAACCCTGAATTCTGCATTCAAGATCTTCCATGACCTTCCAGATTTCCATTACACAATTCTATATTTAGCTTACATCACCATTCATGCTTACATTCATGCACTTATTTAATGAAGATTTTTATTGGCACTCACTATGGGCAAGGTACTCTATGGGATTCCCTAAAACTATGAAGAAAAGAGGTCTGAACTTGTTTTAGCTAACCCTGTGTTAGAGGCAAACTGAGGTCCTTGCCATTTCCCAAACTTGCTTTTCTGTCACCTCTGCTCTTACCAATCATGGTGGTATAGGATCTACTTGTTCTCAGATTTATTGACACCTTTTTCCTGCCTTGCTCTGTGTCACCAGAAACTAAATTTCTCAGATTTTCTTATAATGGCAGGTTTGGCCAATTATCAGTATTAATGAAAATTTGGAGGAAAAAAAGGGGAAAGTTCCAAGACTGTCTGTCACCCCCACCATTCCACAGGTCCCATGTGGTGGCTCCCTGCCCCCAGGAAATAATCTTCTTATCTTAGGTCCTTACTATTTAGTAAGGGGTGGAGTTTTAAGTGTCCAGTGTGAGATCTTCTTTAATATTTTTAAAGTTGTAGTTGGACACAATGTCTTTATTTATTTCTATGTGGTGCTGAGGATCAAACCCAGTGCCTCACACATGCGAGGTGGGCGCTCTACCACTGAGCTACAGCCCCAGCCCCAGCATGAGTTTTTTAACAAAAATAAAACTTTAAAAATGTTTTCAAGTTAATGAGAACAACTTATAACACAACTGGCATTTAAAAACTAGCCTGGGGGTTCACATGCTTTTGTGTTCTTTGTAGAGTCGCCATAAAATGAAATCTACTTACTGCCACCATTTCTCCATCTGCTAAATTGTGACTGGGAGATAATGATGACAAAACATTCCCACCCTTCTGAGCTACCCCACCCTTTTTGCCCCAGTCTTGACATTGACAAGGTGCTGTCAGCCTGCCTGGAGAAATGGGATGGAGTGCTCCTGTCCTCATGTTGGCACTGGACCTGTACACAGCACAGGTGACATTTTCTGTTTCTAACTTTGTTATAGTGATTATATTATATTATATTTATTTATTTATTTTTACACATTGCTCAAGTTAGAGAAGAATACATGAGTATGTCAGATTTTATATGTTAGAAATTAATAAAAGATAAATGATATTAATTGATAAGTGTATAATTGATGTACAATAGAAAAATATATCATATGTAAATAAATATATAATCCATAATTTATATGTGATTATGTAGAATGCATATTATGTATTATGTAGAATGCATATTATGTATTATGTATAATACATAAATTACATATATATTTTAAGAATATCAATCTAGAAGACTAAATATCTATAACACAGTCAATGAGTAGGAGCAAAAATAATAATGGTTTGGGCTGGGTTGTGGCTAAGTGGTAGAGAACTTGCCTTGCATGTGTGAAGCACTGGGTTCGATTCTCAGCACCCCATATAAGTAAATGAATAAAATAAAGGTCCATCAATAACTACAAAAAAATTTTAAAAAATAATAATGATTTGGAGAAATTATTCCCCACCATGTATTTCTATTTTTTTATTTATAATTTCTAAAAGCTAGGGAGTACAGTCTAGATCACAGATAAAAGAAAACTAAAATGCCCCCAAATTGGTGCGGCCATAGACCCTTTGAAAAGCACATATTGCAGCTCTTATGTGAGGATTTTGAGGGTTTTCTGCTGATATATTTCATTAGTTGCAAAGAGCTCCACTGTTGGATTGATGTTGGTTACACTTTCTTTATAAACTTGTCCAACCACATAGCAAATGTACTAAATTTCCACTGGATACAAAAAGAAAGTACCCCCTGCTATACAACACAGAGGAAAAAAAGAAAGCCTTATTTCAGAAAGCTATCAAGGAAGGAAGGATAAAACAAACTCTGGCTGCCAACTGGCCTTATCTAAGAGTATCATTCACTCTCCTCTAGGCCCAATGTTGAGAAAGTACATTCCAATTCCAAAGTGGCTGACACACCTTCCAAATTTACTTCTTGTATCCATTTGTAGGTACAATCAGCACAGTTTACTGGATCATGTTAACCTGTAAAATTAGACTATACCAGAACTGCTTTTTAAAAATTTATAACAAAGCATAAAAATCTCATTTGCCCGGCATCAATTATCTCTAAGGACTTATCTCTTCCACACACCTTCACCTGCCAAGTGCAAAATTTCTTAGCCTCCTGTATCTTTAAGAAGGTGTGAGAAGAACGGCAGTGGAGTACAAAACACCTCAACATTAATATGTCTGCCAGATTTAGGATTTTTTTTTTATTGTACCTAAAAAATGTCATGGATGCCAGGATCCAAGGAGCAAATGTTTAAATTCTAGAAGATCAAACAATTTTAATGCATGTGTGATTGCCATGCCTCTTTGACCCAGGCCTTGATAAAGATGTGAAGTTCAAGGAGCTGAAATCCAAGAAGACATGGGAGGTGACTGTGCCATGGTAACATAATTTACTGTGTCATTACCATTGTTAGCATGTCCTCAACTTCAAAGCATGCTGTATCCAGGTGATAAATTATTGAATCTGACATTTCACAACGTTCAGGAAGTACTTTGGTAAAAGAACTCGGTTCCTTATCTAAATGTGCAATTTTAGGACAATAGACTCTGTTTGAAGAGGATTAAATTTCTAAGAGTTTAGTTAAATGAGACATAATTAGAAATTTTAAGGTCTTTCTGATATGGGGCAATTTCAGAAGCAGTAGCAGTAACTCTATCCTGTTTAATTTAATTTAAAGGACTGAGTTGTTATTAATGAATATGTGTGCAGCTGTGTATGTGTGATATTAGTAGGTGCAGCTTTGTTCAGGCCTTGAAATGTCCATCTGAAATTATTTTCAGAAGGGGAACTCTCTAGCTAGGATTCTGGAACACTTGGTACCTGAGTCATAAGCGAACCCTGGAAGTGTGGGCCTATGTGGCCATTAAAAGCCCAAAACAGAGTTCAGCATGGCCGTACACAGTCTGCAAGCCCTCAGTCCTTTAGCAGTTTCTTATTTAAAGCCAGTTAGGTTTTGTTTGCCAGAACAAGCCAAGAACTGACATCCTGCCTGCTGTTAACACAAGGAACTCCTTATATTCTTCTGCATGGTTCTACCCAGGTTATGAATTCTTTCTGAAAGTTTTGAATCTTATGCATCTCTCTTTCACCTACATTAAAGCCAAGAAAATTGTACAGGGATTGGTTGTTCTGAATTTTCTCTGTATGATGGCAAAAGGAGTCAGGTGCTACATGCTCAATGAGGGGAAAAAGGTTGAATGGGATGATAACAAATCATTTAACCACAGGTTTCGCTCTTCAGAGAGATGATCTGTCAGATGGACTCGAGTGGCTATAATACACAACATAACTGCAAAAATTGACCAGGGAATTCTCACTCTACCAGAAAAGGCAGTCCATCTATGTTTTATACCGTGTTCTTATAAGGTGCATAAAATTCAGAATTTATAGCTTCATATGGTTCATCGCACCCACCAAGCTAGAGTTTATGGACTCTGTATGGAAACACTAGAATAATTTTTGTGATAGTCATGTGTGGCACCAGTAATTTTTTTTTCTACTTTTTTTTTTACCAATGTTTAGGATCAACCCATTGGTAGAAGGGAGTGAAGGAATTATTTTTAATCAGGTCATGAATAGAAATCATGAAAAGTTCCAAAGAGTTATAATTATGATTGGAAGACTTCTCACATTCTCTTGGAATACTTTAAGTTAGTGATTGAATGGATAGATTCCAATATACTTGCATTTATTTGATGATACAGTTTTCTCTTCCTTTTCCACATATTCACTTAGTTTCCAAAAATGGTATAAGTGCATTGTGAGAAGGAATANNNATATATATATATATATATATATATATATATATATATATATATGTATGTGTGTATCTGGTTCTTCCACACATGCTTACTATAGTACTTAATCAAACCTTATTAAATGAAAGCATGTTGACAAAAATCCTACTTCATAATAAATATATGTGTGTGCAGTTGGGGAGGTTTGGCATGGAGTTTTTTTTTTTTCCCCACTAAGAAGTAAACTCCTTTGGGAAAAGTAGGGAAGTGATAACATGATCACATTTCTATGAATTTTGTATGGTTTTTAATCTACATCTATGAAATGTAATACAGTGGGGAAAATTTGTAACTTGCTAAAAATAAGCATGTAAGTAATGTATATGGCTTATATAAAAACAGAGAAATATAAAATATGGTAGAAGGAATTCATTATTTCATCCATTCTTGTTTCTACAAGAGAGGAGCAGAGTGTGATGCCCAGCCTGAGCTATCACTAATACAGGAGTTGAGTTCATTTATTTCCAGTGGAGGTTCATTATGAGCATTTTCTAAGTATTACCATGGCCAGGACTAGTTGCTCTGTAAAATATCTCACATCCAAATGTACAGCTCACTCATGTTTCTCAAGCTATTTTTGTCCTATAAAGACTCTGTAAACATGGAATTAATGAACCCTGAACCATTGTTCCTAGGAGAAATATATACTTATCTGTACACATATACACATCATCTCACATAAATTGTAACCTTTAATTCTAAAACCAACTTGTCCTGATCAATTCTAGTTTATTTCATAACAAACAAACAAACAAACAAGAGATTGTTAAGGTCTGGATTATGAGGTATCACCCAAAAGTTCTTGTGTGAGAGACTGCAGTAGTGTTCAAAGATAAAGATTCTTAGAGTTGTAACCTAATCAGTGGATGAGATCAACTAGGTGGTAATTTAGGTAGTAGGGTGCAACTGGAGGAAGAAGACTTCTGGGAGTGTGATTTGGGGATTTATATTTTGTCCCTGGTGGGTGGAGCTGTCTCTGCTTCTTTGTTTCCATGACCTGAGCTGCTTCCCTCCACCATACCCTTCCACTATGATATTCTGCTTCCCCTTGGGCCCAGAGGTATGGGGTCATCTGACCATGGACTGAACCTCTGAAACCATGAGTCCAAACACTTCTCCTCTAAATTATTCTTGTCAGGTATTGTGGTCACAGCAATGAAAAACTAACTAAAACAAGGTTCAACAATGTTAAGTGATTTGTCCCTCTATCAGGCAATAGAAATAGCACTCAAACTCCATACAGCTACCTCCAGAGCTAAGCTTCTTGCACTAGATTGGACTGTCTCTGTCTGATGCTCATTTTGGTGCAAGAGCTGAAACAAGAAGACAGAGCATGGTCATGTCCATTTTAGTGCAAGAGCTGAAACAAGAAGACAGAGAGGGTCATGTCCAGCTGAGCACTGAGCAACACACATTTTTGGCTGCTCTGTGCAAATCTGTGTATGATAGTCAAAGTGCCATGAGTATTGATTTTGAGGTTATAAGCAAATTTTAATAAATAATTGAATTTGCAAATACAGAATTAATGAATGAAGACTGACTGTATTTGAAATTCTGCATTAGCAAAGGCCAATTAAAATTAGGACTAAATTCTGGGTGGTTCAATTGTTAAACCAAAGTCCTGCACAGGTTTGAGGACACACAGGTGTTTATTTCTACCACTTGCTGCTGGTGGTGACTGGGTGTGTTCTAAGGTCCTCCTGGAATGTTCAAATTCTACTCCATGTTTCATTCTCATTGTCCGCAACATCTATTAAAAGGAGTTATGGATTTTCTTTGAAAACACCAAGAAGCATGCAATGCATACAAAATAATGTCTGTGTGCTGTAAATTATAGAGCAAAAGACAAATGTAAGATGGTATTTTGTGGGAACATTAGCGAAAATTCATAGATTCTAATAATTGCCCCCCAAGAGATTTTCTTGGAATTGCATTCCAAACTAAAGGATATCATTAGTGGAAGAAAGTGGCTATACCACAATATCTGGAATTTCTCATTAGCCATCTATGTAAATCCCTTTTGAAAACTAAAACTTTTATTATGAACATTTTCCATTTGCTTTATTTTACCAAATGAGCACAATCTAGTGATTGTTACATTTAGGATTCCCTACGCAAAAATAAAAACCGATTCTATACCTGCCATGGTAATATAGGAAGGAACATATTGAAAACCATGTCATGAATCTACACAACACTTATGAATATTAAACACTATATTAGTTTTCTATGCACCTGTAACAAACCATTACAAGCTTAGTAATAAGCACAAATTTATTATCTTGCAGTTTTGAGGTCAGAAATCTAAAATGTGTAGCAGGGTTGCATTGCCTGTAGAGGTTCTCAGGGAGAATCCATCCACCCCAGGCCTTTCTCAGCTTCGAGAGGCTCCCTGCATTCCTTGACTCATGACCCTCTCCCACGTTCAAAGTTGGCTGTCACATTGCTCTGACTTCAGTTTCTGTCCTTACCTCTTCTATGTGGCCCTTCTTCTTTCCCCTTGTGATAAGGCCACCTGAAAGATTCAGAATGATCTTCTCATCTTAGGTCCTTAACTGAATCCCACCTGCATGCTCTCTTTTGCCATGTAAGATAACACAGTCACATGTTCTGAGGTTTAGGGTGTGGAAATCTTTCTGGGCTATTTTTCAGCCTGTTACAAGTTCTATAGTGAATTTAAAGACAACTGATGCATGGTCCATGCTCTCAAAACCTGTAACCCAGGTTTTAAGGGGAGGACCTGGAAAATACTACAATAACCACAAAAGAAGGTGGAATAGCCTTCAAATCTCATGGGAATTAAGAAAAGGAAGACTGGGTCACTAAATGAATAATAAAAGGTCTGCATGTCTACTCAAGGTCAGATACGCCTTTATCCTACTTCTCACTCACTTGGAAATGTTATTTCCTCCCCTTCTGCTTGGTTGATTCCTGTTCATGCTTCAAAATTTAAGAGTCACTTCTTTAGAGACATGTTCCTTGATGGCCAAGTAGAGATGGTACTCTCATCACATTTGTTCCCCACATTTTTTCACTAGTACATCATATTAGTACACAATGATTGGATTTGTTGTTACACATTCTACATGCACATGGTAGAACAATATGATTAGGCAAATATCACTTCCTACCATTTCCCCACTACCTCCATACCTGCCAGCCCTTGGACCTTTTCCTCTAGTGATCTCTTCTTGATTTTCTAAAGATCCACCCACAACTTTTTCTTCCTTTTTCCTCTGTAGCTTCCGCATTTAAGAGAAAATATATGACCCCTGACCTTATGAGTTTGGCTCATTTAGCTTAACATGATGGTCTCTAGTTCCATACATTTTCCTGTAAATAACATGATTTCATTTTTCTCTATGGCTGAAGAAAACTTCATTGTGTATATATAGTACATTTTCTTTATCTATTCATCCACTGATGGACACCTAAGCTGGTTTCATAATTTGGCTATTGTTAATTGTGCTGCTGTAAACATGGGTATGGATATGTCACTGTAGTAAGATGACTTTAATTCTTCAGGATAAATACCAAGGAGCCGTATAGCTGTTCATATGATGGTTCCATGCGTAGTCTTTTGAGAAAACTCCATACTGATTTCTGTAATGGTTGTACTTACTTACAATCCCACTAACAGAGTAAAAGTGTACGTGTTTCTCCACATCCTCTCCAGCATTTATTATTACTTGTATTCTTGATGACTGCCATTCTGACTGATATAAGATGAAATCTCAGGGTAGTTTTGATTTGCATTTCCCAAAATGCTAATGATATTAAACATTTTTAAATGTATTTGTTGGCCAGTTTTACTTCTTTTTTGAGGAGTGTCTGCTTAATTAATATGCCCACTTATTAAGAGGGTTATTTAGTTTTTTGAGTTGTACATAATCTAGATATTAATCATCTTGTCAGAAGAGAAGATAGCAAAGATTCTCTCCCATTCTGTATGTTCTCTCTTCACATTTCTAATTGTTTCCTTTGCTGTGCAGAAGCTTTTTAATCTGATGGCATTCCATTTATTAACTCTTGGCATTATTTCCTGAGCTTTAGGGGTCTTACTGAGAACGTCATTGCCTGTGCCTAGATGCTGGAGTGTTGACCCTATGTTTTCTTCTAGGCGTTGCATAGTTTGGATCTAATTTCTAGATCTTAGATCCATTTTGAGTTGAGTTTTGTGTAGGGTAAGAGGTAAGACTCTAGTTTCATTCTTCTTCTTCTTAATTCTTGTTTTCCCAGCACCATTTGTTAAAAAGGCTGACTTTTCTCTAGTGTATGTTTTTGTTAACTTTGTCAAGGATCAGGTGACTGTAGATGTGTGAGTTTGTCTCTGTGTCATCTATACCATTGGTCTATGTATCTGTTTTTATGCCATTATCATGCAGGTTTTGTTATGACAGCTCTGTAGTATAATTTGAAGTCAGTTATTGTGATGACATAGCTTTTTTTCTTGGAATTGCTTTGGCTATTCTGGGTCTTTTATTCTTCCAAATGAACTTTAGGACTTTTTTTCCCTAGTTCTGTGAATGATGTCATTGGTATTTTGATTAGGGATTGCATTAAATCTGTATATACAATTTCTTTCTTCAGTGTTCTATACTTTTCAGTGTAGAGGTCTTTCACCTCCTTGATTAGATTTAGTCCCAGGTGTTACTATTTAGGCTATTGTGAATGGAATCCTTTCCTCACTTCTTTCTCAGCAGATTCATTTTTGGTATGTAGGAAAGTGAATCATTTTTCTATGTTGATTTATAACCTGCTACTTTGCAAAAGCTGCTTATTAGTTCTAGCACTTTTAGTGGAGTTTTTTGGTTATTATAGATATAGGATCATATCATCTGCAAACAGTGATGATAATTTGACTTTTTCCCTTTCATATTTTTATCACTTTTATTTGCTTTCTTTCCTAATTGCTCTGGCTAGAATTCCTAGCACTATATAAAAGAGCCTTATCTTATTCCAGATTTTAAAGGAAATGCTTTCTGGTTTTTCCCATTTACTATGAGGTTGGTTTGAGTTGTTTGTATATAGCTTTTATGATGCTGAGGTAAGTTTCTTTTATCCTTAGTTTCTTCTGTGTTTGTATCATGAATGGTTGCTAAATTTTGTTGAAGACCTTTGCATCTATTGAGATGACTAAGTATTTTTTTTGTCCTTAATTCTATTTATGCGATGATTTACATTTATTGATTTGCATATGTCAAACCAACCTTGCTTTTCTGGAATAAAACCAACTTTGTTGTGGTGTACCATCTTCCTAATGTATTACTGAACATGATTTGCTAATTTTGTATTAAGTACTTTTGCATCTAAGTTAACCAGGGATATATGATCTGTATTTTTCTTTCCTTGATGTGTCCTTATCTGGTTTTGGTATGTGAGTGAGACTAACTTCAGAATTTGGAAGTGTTCCATTTCTTTCTGTTTCATGGAATAATTTGAGGAGTATTGGCATTAGTTCTTCTTCAGAGGTCTGTAGAATTCAGCTGAGAATCCATCTGGTCCTGGGCTTCTCTTTGTTGGAAGGCTTTTTATTACTGCTTGTATCTCATTAAAAGTTATTGCTCTGTTTAGGTTTTCTATGTCCTCTTGATTCAGTTTTGGCAGATTGTATTTGTCTAGAAATGTATCCATGTGTTCAAGGTTTTCCAATTTATTGGAGTATAAGTGTTCAAAACTGTCCCTAGATTTTTGAAGTGTTTGTGGTGATTTCTAGATTTTTGAAGTGTTTGTGGTGATTTCTCCTTTATATCTCTAATTTTATTAATTTGGGCTTTCTCTCTTTTTCTTTTGGTTAATTTCACTAAGGGCTTATCAATGTTGTTTGTCTTTTCAAGGATTCAACTCTTGGTTTCATGATGCTTTTTTACTCTCAAGTTCATCAACTTTGGCTCTGATATCAATTATTTCTACCGGTTTTGAAATTGGTCTGTTCTTTTTTGAGAGCCCTGGGATTCGATATTAGGTTGTTTATTTGAAATCTTTCTGATTTTCTTATGTAGGCTCTCATAGCTATAAATTTTCCTCTTAGAACTTCCTTCATAGTGTCCCAGAAGTTCTGGTGTGTTATATCACTATTCTAAGAACTTAAAATTTTTTTCCCTTGATTTCTCCTATCATCCATTCATCATTCAAAAGAATATTGTTCAATCACCTGTGTTTATATGCTTTTGTAGGGGGTTTCCATGTTGATTTCTAATTTTATTCCATTATGATCTGATAAGATGCAAGAAATTATACCATTTTTTAAAATCTGTTAAGAGTTGCTTTGTGACCTTAAATTATGGTCTCTTTTAGAGAAAGTTCCATGAGCTCCTAAGAAGAAAGTGTATTCGTCTGTTGTTGGATGAAATATTCTATAGATGTCTGGAAAGTCCATTAGATTTGTAATATTTTTTATGATCAAATTTATGTCACATTGTTTTTCACAAATAATTTATCTGCATCTTCCATTAGAATGAATTCTTGTCCTCTAAGAAAACGCTTTCAGTATTTTGTTTCCATTTTTTTTGTATCCTTGATACCTCAAGGTGATTTGCATACAATAGACATGCCCTCAGTGTTTGAACAATGAACTGAGGAGGGTATTCCCTGAGCTTAGAGGGCATAAAATCCCAACTACATAATTTTGTGCAGGGAGGATATTGTGGGAAGGTAAACCATATTGTGGAATAGGGGCCAAGGGGGACTTTTAACTCACTTGGATGTTGGGGAAACAGTTAGGGGAGAAGTTGAAAAAAAGTTCCAAAGACTGCATCAGGATGAAACCCAATTATCAAGCCTGGATGGCCAGCTAACAGTCATGGCAGCAAACGTGAATGACACATAAATATCCAAGCAGGGTGGTAGGTTTGGTGCAGGAGGTGGGTGGGTTTGGAGCAGGGGGAGTCATGACTGCTCTTTAAGCTTCATGAATCTAAAGAATTTAAAGCAACAGCTGACTGAAAAGACTAGGAAATTAAGAGATGGAATCACGGAGAAAAATCAGGGTAGCATTTGATATAAGTTTCCTTAGGAGAGATAGTATAGGCCACATGGGTGGCTTCAAGGGAGAAATTTGTCAAGAAAAAAAAAAAAGACAGGGATAGAACATGGGTACATATTTTGAAAGGGACTCAGTTGAAAGGGCACTTGTACCTGGGATTGAACTGAGGGGCACTCAACCACTGAGCCACATTCCCAGACCTATTTTGTATTTCATTTATCGACAGGGTCTCACTGAATTGCTTAGCACCTCACCATTGCTGAGGCTGGCTTTGAACTTGTGATCCTCTGATCCTCCCGTCTCAGCCTCCCAAGCTACTGGAATTACAGGTGTGTGCCACTGCAGCCGGCTGAAAGGGCACTTTAAAAAAAAATCAAATCAACATCAGATGAAGGGTGAAGCAATTTTTCTCAGATGACTGTTTCTTAGATCACAGAAAAGCAAGCAGGGGCTCTGTCTCTGGGCCGCTGGACGGCACAATGCACAGTATCCACTTAGCCTTCTGTTATCTGAGCATGGTTATTGGTCTCCCTCCTGCCCCCAGGTGAGGTACTTCATGAGGACAGAGCCCTCCTCTTTTCATCTTTAAGCTCTCCTGGATATTGAATTTACCACCGTACACTAAGGACATCAGTCAATAGAGTAAGTAACAAATGAATGAGATTCAGATGCTGAGTTGTTTCTTCTCTCCACATGATGGTATATCCAGTTTCTCCTAAAATTTGTCTAAGATCTTGGAATGAAAGCAACGTTACAAAGGAGATTGAAAATACCATGCACAGGCCAGAGCCCACAAGCACAGCCTGTACTAACTCTCAGTGTTGTTTGCAAAAGAGAGCTCCGTGAAATGGCCGGAATGCTGCCCCACCGAAATCCTGCTACACGATACTCCTCAGGTTCAAGCAAAGGACAGAAGCCTGCACTTAATTAAAAACATAAATGGGAGCTTTCTGTCTCTGAGACTTAATCCTAAAATCACCCACTCATGTTTATCAGTCAGTCTGGCCAAAGGTTCCCACCAGTATTAATTGGTATTAAAGTTGCTAGAAATGTGACGCTAACAAAGGATCTACCAAGTTACCATAAAAATCTGTTTCCAAAAATATAACAGGTGCATCTCACAAAACAGGATTTGAAAAAAAAAATGAAGGACAAAGGATAGTCTCGAATACAAAGTTCATTGGATAATGAAAATTTGCTTTTTAGTTTACTCCAAATAATTGATTTTTGAGAAATTGATGGTTATGTCCGTATTTTATATTTAAGCATGAAAGAAAGGTTATATCTTAACTTCAATGAATTTTCCGACATTCCAGTAATTCTCATTGATTTGCATAACAATATTGTGCAGAGAAACATGCAAGGTCCACATTGTTCCTGCCACACTCTGGTGAGGACATACTGCTTTGTAGCTGCACGTCCCTCTTTCCAGGTTCTGTGGTAGTGATCATTCAATGGTGGCATTAATCTTTGTAGCTGATTGTTCCATCCTCAATATGGCACTTACTTTGCCTCAATACTGGGAATGACAATAAAACTGCAATATATATATATATATATATATGAAATTAAGGGCTAAATTACACTACTTGGGAACTGGAATTAATTTTTCAAAGCAAGTCAATTTCTAAGTAAAACTTCTGGGCAAAAAATTCAAAAGCTTTTCACAGCTGGTTTTCACTGTCATTTACTTGAAGTTTTATCAATACTCAGAGCAAAGACAACCTCAGGCATCTTTCTGCCTGAGGGAGCGAGATGACAGTATAAGAGGAACATACTTAGACTTTGATATGTCCGGTTGAAAGGGCATGCTTAGTGCTAGGAAACTTCATCTAAATGCTTATTTTGTGTGCGGTGTGCAATTGGTTAGGTTTAAATCCCCATAGGAACCAGGAAATTTCACATATCTTTCAGAGACTGGGTTTTTTTTTTTTTTCCAGGGTGAGAGAACATCATGCTTCTTCAGTAGGTGTGTTGGATCTTATGTTAGGAAGATGATGAAATCATATGGTATTGCTCATCCCAACCCAAATGATGAAGGATTCACAAAGAAATACAGGACCAGTATGAAGCGATAGCTACAAGGAAAGGTAGTAATTTAATCTGAAGAATGACAGTTATATAGACTCCTGTGGTCCCATTTGGTTCAGTCACAATCTTGCTTAAATAGGGATTGGAAAAGAGGTAATGCTGTTTTATTTTTTATTTACCACGTATACCTCAAATTGTGAAGAACTTGTTATGCATTTTAAAAAATTTAATACATTATAATTTATTTGGGGATGAATTTTTCAAAGCACATTTTTTTTTTCCTGAGGGAGATCTAAGCCCATGAAGATTTTAGTTGAGGTGAACATTTTTCCTTTGTATTACCAGGTTGATACGCACTAACATAAGATCTGATTGCCTCTGAACATGTATTTTTACAAGATAAATTAAATGTGATCATTCTTCCTACTTGTTATAAAAATGGGCCTCATAGAGAACCAGGCCAATTTGTCAATAGCTAATATACATTAAGTCAATTCACCAAAACTCCGTTTGTCATTAGTTATTAATGACTAATTTGCTACTTTATGTAAAATTTTTCCTGGTATTCATTTCATCAGGTTTTCAGGTTTCCCTTCTCACTGACTCAGCATTAAGGTTTGAGTAAATATTCATCTGGCGTGTTTCACCATTTGTATCCTGACAACTAATTCAGGTCTTGTGTGTCCTGTCTCTCCGCCACATACTCCTACACCTGCCCTGCCATCGTCTCTAACTCCGGCTGCAGCAACTTGTCCTGTACCTGGTTTGAAATATTTATATTACACCAAGAAGTGAATTTTTCTCTTGATGAACTGCCATTTCTTGGGACTGAAAATTGGATGAACAGGCCAATTAACTTGGGAAAACTGATTTTCAGGAAATTGATTGGGTATTCCCTAAAACTATCCCAAAAAATCTAACAATAGCTTTTTTTAAATTTTTTTTACTGAGTGCTTCTTTTATGTTTGGCACTTATAAGTATCTCATTGGATTCTAACAGTAACTGGAAACTGAGAGTTAAAATGAATAATCTGCACAAGGTCACAGGATTATTAAGTAATAGAACAATGATTCAAATACAGTCTAATGGACTCTAATGTTGGTGTGCTTAATACTAAACTAAACCACAACCTGCAATAGTGATTGAAGTTAATATGATTAGTTACTTAAACACACATGCACACACATATACACACATACAGACACACATATTTCCAACCGATTTCCTGATAGTAAGTTCTAAAAAAAGCCTCAAGTGGGATAAAGTACACATGTTTTTCACAACTTGAGAGCCCTCAAGCCTTAATGGATACTCAAATGAATAACATATAAGATTCTAATTTCCATGTTTTCCATGAAGTAAGGGAAGGTGTCAAAATATGAGGTGTGATATTCTTGTGGATATTCTCTTAAAATTAGCTGGTTTCTTAAACTTTCTAAACAAGTTTAAATGGAGCAGAAAACATTCCCATCAAACCTGACTCAGAGAGGGTAATGGCTTTTATGCATGGAGACAGGAAGCAGGAATCCAAGCGTGTGCTACACCATCTTGAATGCCAATCTGGAAAGAGGAAGGGGGCCTCTTCTGCTCTCTGCACACAACGGTGGAACTGCAAAAGAGTTACTGGAGTGTCTGAAAGTTAGTTTTTCTTGGATTAGTCTCCATCCTGTTCTCCAGAGCTTGTTCTACAAATTTATATTTATTGACATCAGAAATGTCAGCATGGGGCTGGGGGGAGTACTTGAAAAGATGTGCAGAAGCTTGTTTCTGTCTCGACATCCCTACTGACAGTATAGGTCAACCTTCAGTGCTCATCTGGGCCCAACATTAGCAGAAACACTAGCAAAATCACCTTTTTAATTGAGTTTCTTGGCCCTTTGCTGAGAATCTGCCCTGAGAGTCTGTGGTTACCAAGAGTGGACTGAAGCAAGTCCTTCTAATATTTACCAAGTGCCTCCTGTTCAAAGTATATTCCACTTCATTATTCTTAGCAGATTCTGCTTTGTAAATTTATAATAATTTGAAATGTGCCGAACCATAACTCATGGTGACTGTATCTTCATGTGTACCTGTCCCTGAGACCTCACAAAATTACTAAGGACATTATCTCAACTTTACAATGACTTTTGGGATTAAACTCACTAACAGTAGATAACCCTACCAGCCTTCAGTCTTACTAGATAACCAGATAACCTTATTATCAGTCTAGTTTCCTAAGGAAGCTAAAACTCATAGAACCCCCCCCCCCCAGATGACATTTGTGAAAGGGTTGTGTGCAGGGCAAATGACAATTTATCTGGATCCCTGTGGACCTCAAACAGTCCAAAGTGATCTACATGTTAATGAGCAACCTTCTGAGAATTTCAGGTATTCAAGACAATCATGTTAGTGATTCTTCATCTTTCCAATTCCTGACACTTGGTGATGCTTCATAAGGATAAAAGCTCATTTTCAAAGACTTGAGAAGGTCATGGAAACTTATTTATGTCCTTTAGGTATAATGTCATGACAGGTTGCCACTTTACAAGAAGGAGAATTCTCCCATCATCTCGGCATAAGTGATACCCAGGGTCTTGAAGAAGGTGATGTTTATAGTTTGGGACTCCACTGTAGGTTAAAAAAAAGGAAGGAGTTTACATATGGGCAGAGAAGAAACATACCAACCATTGGGAATTGGAAATGCAGTCCTGCTTGGCAAAGATACAGGACAAAGTCATACAGGAAAGTCATCTTTACATTCCAGGTACATTTTCCCACATTTACACCTTTTCCTCTCACCATTCCATTTCCCGTGTTGCTAATGTACTGAGTTACAAACATCTGCACTGCATTTGCAGCTATTATCACTTTAAAAAGTGCCTAGATGCTGGGATAGTCGGGGCTATCTAAGGGAGCTGCTCATAAGTTTTATGTCGTTACTGAGGCACACAGGTTTAGGAACACTCTGCAGAGAGGTGCCAGGCAGGGGCTCACAGACTGGCACTGATTTAGAATCTTCCTGAACAATGCCCAGGACAATGAGATGGTGGCTTCTGTGTCAGGCTGCCCTTGAAAATCTCTTCTCATTGTTAGAAGAGAGTTACTCTTGGTCACAGTTTGGAATAAAGTGTCACTATATTATTTGATGTTAAAACTATAAAGTATCAGGCTGATTAATATCCCATAATTTCCAATATCACAGTATTTGCAACATTTACATTAATATTCCATGTAATTATATTTTTCTTTCTCTTGGTTTTTTGACTAAAGAGGTTGAGAGATGATTGAATGATGCTCTTCAAACCTAAAAAAGACTAATGTCCTTCTTTATATCTTTATGCTAAATCAGAATCAAAAATACAGAAGCTTATATAGGAGAATGTAGATTTCAGGTTAAAAATATGAAAAGCAGTTATTTTCACATTAGGGGAATTAATATGCTATGGAAACTAATTTTCTCCATTTTCTTTTTTTCACACTTTTTATTGACTCTTATTAGTTATACATAACATCAGGATTTATTTTGACATAATTATAAAAGCATGAAATATAGTTTGTTCTAATTCAGTCCCCAGGACTTTCCCTTGTGTGTTTTACAAGAGAACTCTACACACACAGTGGGAACTCTTATTTGCTGCAGAAGATAGAGTGAATTAGGGGGTTCATAATCATCAAAAACTGAGACCCCCTGACAGATCTGGAACAACTGTTATATCCCCTGTGGGGTCTGGAACAGGGGACAAAATTATTGAATCCTTAATAAAGGAAAGAGAAAATCTTATTCAAAGAAAATCTTTACTCTCATTTGTTCTTTGTTGGAGATACACACACACACACACATCCTTCATTTAGTTCAAGATTCAAAATAAAAATTAACATTAGAAAACTTAGAAGGCTTATCTTCCATGATAATATTAAAGTGAAAATATTTATGACTGAAATTTCAGTTTTAGTTACAAAACTGTTAAATAGGCTTGCCAATCTCCTCTTATGTATAGCTATTTTTATGTTGCTATTGATATGTATTTACACAGAATGTTAACATGGAAAATTACAGAAAATGTTTCATTTTAAGTATGTCAGATATGGATTTCAGGAACTTAGAGATAAAGGTATTTGCAGAAGGGATTTTTTTTTCAGCTCTAAAATTTAAAAAAAATGTGGGCCTGGATATAATACTTGGAATGTTCTTTCTTTTTTTTTTTCAGTTAATCTTCATGGAAATCTGATGTGGCTCCAACTACAACCACAAATGTAAGGATGAGTATTATGAGACTCAGAGGGGTTAGGTGTGATTAATCCAAGGCCATACAGCTAGCAAGTATCCAAGACAGGATTCACACTACTGAATTCCTGATTTTAGGACCTGATTGTGTTCATTCACAATGCTGACCTATTTTCACAGATGAGATATTTCACTCATATAAGGTTAGGTGATTTGTAAACTTTTTTTTTTTAATTTTTTATTGTGGGTTGTTCAAAACATTACAAATTTCTTGACATATCATATTCCACACTTTGATTCAAGTGGGTTATGAACTCCCACCTTCACCCCATACACAGATTGCAGAATCACATCAGTTACACATCCATTGATTTACATATTGCCATACTAGTGTCTGTTGTGATTTGTAAACTTTTTACAGCACAACTAAAACTTAGATTTTCCTTTTCCAGAATCTGCAATCTACCCACTATCTCGATAGGGCCTAATTCACATTGCAAAATTTGAATTTTTGGAAATATTGCTTTTAAAGTGAGTTATATAACACAAAAAGTGTATTGACTCACAACTTTGAGAGATAAACGAAATGTGCAAATCTTGGTTTCAGTGTTGAATCAACATTGGATAATAAGCAAAACAAGAGGTTCGTGACCTGTGTATCACATATTTACAGTTAGAAAATAAGAGCGACTCCGAAAGAAAAGCAATGTTATGTCGTAAATTTCATCATCATTCTCAAATCCAGGATACAGACTGATAGAATAGTATCCTCCAAGACTTAAGTTAAGTAGAATTCATCTTGAGGGGAAATTCCAATCTTCATATTCTATGGGTGAAAAATGTGAAATCATAACCTGATAAGGAAATCAATATAGTAGCCCCAAAATATCTTAGCCATAATTTATATTTTAAATAAACTCCAGATAAAATGAACAGGAAGACACACTATGGCATAAAATTCAGACCTAAGTCAGGTGACTTTTGCAGCAACCAATACACACAATCCTTTGATATGGCACAGAATTCATCTTAATTGATTTTAGCATTTCCCACTTGGTACAGAGATCATCACAGCTAACCTTTATCAGCCAAGTCCATTGTGGTTTCGTATCTATGAAGCACACTGCTTGGTTTAATTCTCCCCTTTTAAATAGTTTGCAGACTTTTCAGGAGAACTATAGGAAAACTTGGGTTCCCAGCTGCAGATAAACTCTTGATCTACATGCCCTAATCTCTCATGATTTATTAATGCAGTAAGGCCCTGAAAAGCCAAAATATAATTGATTTTCTTTGCTTTCAAGTAATTCGAAAACAGTAATCTCCAAATTATTGCTAAATCCAGAGTTACACCACAATGTTAGGTATAACCCTTTAACCCATCCTACAAAACTTGGATTAAAAAAAATTAATTTTTCAAACTTAGTATTTGGGAAAAAGTGCTAAAACATGATTAAGCTATTAAGAAAAAAGAGGAACCTGTACTGAAAATTCAAGAAATTATTTTATTTAATATGCATACTTAGTTTTGAATATCATAGAGAGAACCTAACATTTGTACAGAGCAAAATATAATTTTTTTTTTCTGGCTTAAACACCCTTTTCTTAAATATCTGTGCTTCCATCACCTGAATGATGACTATCGTAAATGACATTTCTGCTGTCAGAGTCACTGAGAGTTCTCTGCTACAAATACTTTACCTTTCTGAGAAGGTATGTCTTCTAAGTGTTATTGCAAAATTATAGTGGGTGTAGATATTTTTAGACTGAAGGTATAAAATGATCTTAGTCTTCATGTCAAATCAAAATAGTTACAAATTCCCAAATTCTTAGTGATTAGATGTCATTGCATTTGGAAATCAAAATGTACTGCTGGTCCTTCATAATTATTGATTGATAAATAAGTAAATGGTAAATCACAGGTGATTTTATGAGGGAAATAAGACATTGCTCAAAGGCAGAGATAGTGAGTTGTACCTGGGCTTACACACCATCCTCATTAATAGAACATTTGCATTGCTTCAGTTTGTGTCTGTGTACTTATGTGGGGCCAAGAGACGGGGGTCAGTGATTCCTAAAGCCTGTTTTCCAAGATGATGTTAAATATTAAAGATGACCAATTCTTACTTTGGATATATGCATTAATTTTAAAAATTAAGCAACAATGTTATTATCATGTTAAAGCTTGCACTAATTCACGGATATCTTTGTTTAGGGTGAATCTAAGCAAGCAGCCTTTAAATTAATTTAAGAAAAAGTATTAGCAACTTAATAGATCATGCAAGCTATAGGAAAATTTATGAAGGTGCTATGATGATTAAAACTGAGAAAAATGGCTATGATTTTCTGCATTTCAAGATTCAGTTTAATTTGGCCCAGTGGCATAAATTGCTGGAAATGAACTATCTTCAATTATAAAAATGGAATAAGAGTATATTTGCCATTTTCTAATAAGATATGTTTCATTTTTTGTTGGTGAAATATAGAATCTTGTTTGGGCAATCTTACTATCCAATTGGCATTTGATGATAAGCTTTGAATAAATTTGCTACTATGGTTTGGATATGAGGTATCCCCTGAAAAGCTCATGTGTTCATACAGGACTGTTCAGAAGTGAAATGATTAGATTTTGAGAGCTGTAACCTCATCAATGGATTAAACCATTTGATAGATTAATAATTTGAATGGACTACTGGGTGTTAACTATAAGCAGGTGGAGCCTAGTTGGAGAAAATGGGTCACTACAGGCATGTCCTTGGAGTATATCTCGTCCCTGGCTCTCTCTTCTTTCTCTCTCTGTTTCCCAGTGGCCATGAACTGAGCAGTTTTTCCTCCACACACCCGTCCACCATGATGTTCTGAATCACTTTAGGCCCAGAGAAGTGGAGTCAGCCAACCATGGACCATAAACCCAAATAAGTTTTATTTCTCTAAGCTGTCCCTGTCGCATATTTTGGTCACAGTGATGAAAAGCTAGCACAAAATAACTTTTTTTATTTGAAACCAGTTGCTTCCTCTTGATTTCTCCTTAAGAATTCTGTTTCTGCAGACCAATTTGAGGACTCTGTGATTTAGCATCTGTAGAACAGGTGGTAGCCCTAATAGTAAAGTACTAAAAGAAGGAACGGGGGGACTGGCAGAAAAGTTTCCCACATTGTTTACTGGGAGAACGTTTTGGAAGGTTTGTGAACGAAGAAATCTGTAGCAGCCACAAGGTAGAAGAGAAGAGAAGGGATGGAAAGTAAGGACAGTTTTGAGACGTATTACGATGTATAATGAATTACACCTCTTTCTTATTCTTCAGGAAATACAGTTCAATATTGAATTGGTTTTTAAGTTCTTTGGCTACTCTGAATAGTATGTTATGCAAAACCAGGTGCAAGGGCAATGACACATAATGTCATAGAAACTTTAATGTCTGATTTGTTGGACTAGAAATGTGCTTTAGGTCTCCACCCCCAACATGTAAAATAATCTGGTTTTCCAAGTTAGGGATTATCCATCAAAGTGGACAACTTAAAATTAGTATAGGATTTTAAGATACAAGGAGGAAATATTTTTGAAATCTAGGAAGTTTGAAAAACTTTAATGGATACAAGTTCTCAAAGCTATCCCTCTAATTTTTCACATTCTGACTCCCTTTCTGCTTTCATTTCAGAGAAGCAGGTTATTTTAATTATGAAACAAGCAAAAGCATTTTAATGCTTAGAGGGAAATTCACCTTCTATAGCTACAAACCCAAGTACATTTCTCAAAAATTCATCAATACATCAACAGTCAGGAAACTCAGTCAGACATTGTTATTAGTAATTGGTTGGCAAGTATTGATTGTCCAATTGTGTGGGGTTTTTTTTTTCAGCTTTTATTTTATTCTTTTTGTCTCTGAGGAAATGGAGACGGTACCACACAATATGTAGAATTAGCTGAGCCTGAACTTTAAATAAAATTCTTAACTAAGGATCATTTTTCTTAGTTCTTTATCTTAATAATTAGCTTCATTTGAAAACTAGGGGTCTAATTTTGTTCACAGTACTACTACTGGGGTTGAATAAATTCACCTGCTAGACCAGTCAATTTGTTCCCATTTTGTTGTAATTGTTGTCTTAGCAACAGCTTCCTATTCCTTGAGACTTAGTGTGTGACCAAAGGAAGACACGTTTATAACCTGTATACTAAATCTTTTCCCTTTCTGAATTTTTCATGATACTTTATTCTCAACTATGCTAAAATGGGATTTTATTCAATATTTATAGTTTGGTTTCTGGCTAATACTAATAAATGTAGGAGTAAAGTTTAATTAAAATATCGCTTATTTATGCAACAAAACATATCCTTTTACTGTTCCAAGTCCATGTCAAAATCCAGAAACTATATGAATATTTCATTTTTAAAATTTTGAGACCTTCCATCACCCATAATTATTAGTTAACAAGTTATTCTGCCTATTTACTATCTTATTTCCATGAAACAACCTTTTTTTTAAAATCTAATTAGATATTCTTCCTAATTCAAAAGAAAGAAATCATCCAAGAACTTTGGTCATACTTAAATATTTTAGTAGTTATGTGTGCACATTGGTGTATTTGGAGACAATGCTGAACAACTGGAGGTTACTTCAAATTCCATAAATACTTGCCTATGAAGTTAGAATTCTATTCTGTAGGCCATGGAGTGCTGAAGTGTTAACCAGTGATATGATGGGTTCTTATTCTTTCTCAGCAGTATCAAAAGTGGAATAAGAAAGAACAGACATGCTGAGTTTCCCTGGCTTTAGCTGCCCATTTCCATTCATCATATTGGAGAGCTGCTTGGGTACCATCTTGTCTAGTTTTTAGATATAAACAGCAGGGAAGGCTCCTGTTGGGAATTTTGTAAGGTTTCATTGTTGATGATCCCATTCTGTCACTTAAATGCTCTCTGGAAGGACACAGATGCCAGAAGAGTAAGGCTGGCATGGGGGCTTCTGTAGTACACTGAAGTCAGGATGAAAAGCCTGAGCCATTTCATATGCATAGTGGTTCCCAACCAAGATTCTAGGACAGCTCTGGCATGTACAAGGTCCTGATCACACTTCTCATAGCATTGGTGATAGGAAAGATGGCACCACAGAGGACATTCCAGAGACAGCTGGTTTTTCTGCTGTCATTTCAGTACTAAGGAACCAAATTTTATAAATATCTCCAGAGCTCTGTTTTAATGGCATGTTTTCCCTCCAAATGCACTGTGTTTGGGGGAACAGAGACTGGGTGGAAGGCAATCGTAGGCAAGTTGTACAAGGCAGACCTTGCAGATTCCCCACCACTGAAATTTCTGCTTAGGTTACACTCAAATCTCAACTCTTTAACACAGGCTTGTTTCTATCTTGCTCTCTTGCCCATTTCTCCAGCTTCTCAGAACCTGAAGTCTACCATTACATTTAGCAGTTATCTCTGAAACTTCTAGTGCATCCATCTGGCCATCAAATCCATCAGCCCATTGATACACCTTCCTAGTGCCTGTTATCCAAGTCCCTTGTTGACCTATTCCATGTGTTTCCGGGAAACTCACAAATTCTTCCTTTCTAGACCTACAGGACTCTTATAATCATGCTACACATTCCTGTTCAGATCTTGTCTCATAGCTATGGCTGAAGCTTCTTCTAAACACAACTCTCTGCTTGGGTGTTGCATTGGGTCAGAGTCTCAGAATAACTTGGTTTGACTTTTTTTTTCCTGATTACTCCAGTCAAAATTCCTTAGGACTTTTGAATATAAAATAATGCCAACAGGCACATTATTTTATAAAATAAGGAAATTTTTTTATCATGTGATAAGTATTTCAATTTTATGGGAAGACATATTAGATAATGCTTTGCGTTGACAGAGCTTTATAGGATAAATTCTGACAGAATTTTATAAAATAAATATGATCTTTTTAAGAGACTAAAGAATGAGAAGAGTAGGGGCAAAGGAGATTCCACAAATTAGGAAGGAATAATGAAAAGAAATGAATGCATCTAAAGGGAAATATTTATCTTTCTGTGTGAAAGAATACTTTTCTTTTTCAGGATAACACTCTTTCACTTTTTACCAAAAACATTTGAATGTTTAGGAAACAGTTGCAATGAAAGGAAATAGTCATGGGCGATGGAGAAAACATTATGTCCAATTATTACTATTTCCTCAAACATTATTTCTTTATGATAAATACTTTCATAGTCATTTCTTTTGAAATGTACAGCACATTATTGTCATCTGTGGTGACTCTACTCATTAATAGCACGACAGAATATCTTTTCCCTATCCAACTATAACTTAGTACCCACCGATCATCATCTTTTCCCCAACCCCAACACCCCCCTCTCTGCTACTCACCCAGTCACTGGAAACCACCAGTCTACTCTCAACTTCTACAAGATCAACGTTTTTTATATTCTACATGAGAGTGAGATCAGGAGCTTCTTGTCTTTCTGTGCTTGGATTATTTCACTTGATATAATGATCTCAAGTTCCACCCATGTCATTGCAAAGGAGAGGAATTCATTCTTTTTACTAGCCAAATAGTATTCCATTGTGTATATGTACCACCTTTTCTTTATCCACTCATCTGTTGATGCACCCGTGGGTTATTTCCATTTCTTGGATATTGTGAATAATGCTACAATGAACATGGGACATACTGGACATACTGATTTCATTTCTAAAGATATAATTATTAATGTCTTTCATATTGAGATATATAATTCATTTTTTGTTTAAATTTTGGTCTTTATCAAGGGAGATGGAAGGATGGACAGAACTAAAGTTCTGTCTTTATCCCACTTCTCTATATTCCTTACTCTATAGGACTGCACTGTCATGTGTTGACAGATTCGTCAAAACATCAGATGACAATTCTCAAGGCAGTAAAGGTATTCTGCAGAGGTCAGAGGTTTTTGGTTACATCCAAAATTAGACAAAAGTAGTGTATCTAGTGCATCTCAGTAAATAACAAGATTTACATAAAAAAACCCAACAAACAAATAAACCAAGGCCCATGAAAGCAGATAAGATTGTAATTTTAAGAATTCATGCACACACTGGGGATGGCCTCCAGTCACTTGGGAGTAGATTGCATTAAGTCCATCTTTAACCAAGGCCCTACTATATTTTTTATTTTTTCTACAAAATCTTGGTTCACTCTGGGAAGTGGGATTTTCCCATTATTTAAAGGATCTTGTGTTACTGTTGCTCATTGTACTTTGCCTTTAGACTGCAAAATACTGAGTGATACATCTGCCATCTTGAACCTTGATAGACATGGGCATGTGGCCACAGCTGAAAACCACACAATGCCTTGCAATAATCCAGCTGAGATCTGTGTTGTATGTAATTGTCCGGTCCCCATGTCGCCATGACAGCTTGTTTACTCAGAGGTGGCACGTGGCTGTGTGCTCGGGCTCCTCTGGTGCCAGATCTAATTGGAGCTGACTCGGGTAGCTTGATTCCCATCACACTCTATGGGAGTCGGCTCATCACGGCCACTTCATTTGTCTGACAGTGGCTCCTAGTGAATTTAAAAATTGATTCTGACAATTTGTTTTTTAACCTCAAGGCTACATCCCAGTTACCTAGGTGAGTTTGACAATTTGATGTTTCTCTCCGTAATCAGAGATGGTTCAGGGCAGCTGGCCTCTGAGCCGTTGGCCCCTTGGAGAGATGTCAGGGCGCTGTGTCATCCATTAGCAGGAGGGGAAGCTCCTGGCTGAGCGGAGGAAGGGGAAAGTCCAATTTCCTTTCTTTAGGTATAAGCAGACTTGAGTCATTTATTACCAGGGTGGTCTGAGAAGGCAGATGGAGAAAGACAGAGCTTTTGCCTCAGGGTTGAAACACATTAAAATAAATCCTACTGTAAAAGTGGTCATGTTCAATGTAGATTTCCTCAACAGAGTTTTTATTTAGCCTAGTCTTTTGTTTGAATTGCTTCTCCCACTTGAAGAAAGTTCTGTTTTGCTAATCTGCAACTGGCCTTCGCCTAGCTGCTTTCTCATCACTTACAAACGGTGTCTCTCTGTTTCTTCTTGCTTGACACTGTGTGTCTAATATTTCCTCTTGATTGCATGGAAAGATTCCTTTTCCTACTTGAAGTTTTCTGATGCCTTTATTGTTTTCAGGTTCCCTGACGTCTCTGACATATTAATTAGGATACCTCTGACTAAAAAAACAGAAACCTGCAACTCAAATTGGTTAAAACAACAAGGATACATTATGTGTATGTATGAATATGTCACAATGAATCCTGTTATTGTATATAACTGTAAAGCACCACTAAATTTTTTAAAAAAGATATTTATTTTCTCATATAACCAGAAGTTCAGGCCTTAGGCAAGTTACTATCTGGTCACTTTCATCATGGACTCAAATTTCTTGTTTTTCCCCTTTTGGCTACCTCAGCCTCAGAGTCATGATCAGCTTGGTTTCCTTGTGGTCACAGGACAGTCTCAAGGTATTTCTAATATAAACATTGAGAAACAGACTGTCCAAAGGGAAAAGAAAAGGAAATAAGTTTATTTAGAAATATGGCAGGGCACGTCTCTCGGCAGACATTTCTTCAATATTTGAGGGCCTAAATTTAGATCATATGCCCCATCTTTCACCCACAAACAGCTAGTGAAATGGTTACTATAGACCAGTGACCCTCAAAGTGTGGTCAAGGGCTAGCAAGGTCAGAAGCACTGAGAACTAGTTATAAATGCAAATCTCAGGCTTTTTCACAAAAGGCCACAGGTTCAGAGAGAATGGGGGCCCCAGCAATATGGGTTTTAACAAACCCTCCAGTGATTTTTGATTCAAATTCAAGCTTGATTTTAACTAATCATCTTAAGTAGGATGGATTTAGGGAATCTACTAATATGACCTCTCTAAAATCTCTCACAGGAGAAGCAGGAATTGCTTAAGTCATAAAGTAGAGAGGTCTATTAAAAAAACCATAGTCCTCTAATGCAATGGGGCTGAGGACAAGAGAGCAAGCTTTGTTTGTGTCTTCTTTTAAGGTGCAAATGGGCCCAGGAGAAGCAGCACATTGTCTGTTGGATCCTACAGCATCACCAGACACCAACTATACCCTGCTTTCTAAATCACTGTGAATTATAAGAACCATTGTCAATAACTGACTTACAGATGATGAGGGTACCTGCTCACTACCTAAGAGTTTGCAGAGTTCTAGGTGCGGTGGTGCATGCCTATAATCCCAGTGGCTGTGGAGGCTGAGGCAGGAGGATCCCAAGTTCAAAGCCAGCCTCAGCAAAAGCGAGGCACTAAGCAACTCAGTGAGACCTTGTTGCTAGATAAAATACAAAATCCAATGGCTCAATGGCCAGGTACCCCTGAGTTCAATCTCTGGTACAAAAAAAAAAAATTCCAGAAAATTAACCTGAAATATTTGGAAATTAAAAGAAAACAAAATGATAATATTTTATTCTTCTGTAGTATAAATGAGAGTTGGATATTGACGAACTGGAGCCCAGGGCAGTCAGAAGGACAGATCTACATGGCTAGGCAGGGGCAGATCTGGAGAAGCACTTCTTTTCTTCCAGGAAGGTCTTTTGTGTAGCAAGGAGAGACTCAAGGACACTTGACATTTAAAATGGCTCATGAATTAGACACAGTTGTCAAACAATTCAGGATCAACTGCCTAAGTAAACTACATAGCTAACTGTGACGGGGCCTTGGGAGTTCATACAGTTGGTTAAATATTATTTCTGGGTGTGTCTGTGAGAGTGATTCTGGAAGAGACTAGTATTTGAATTGCTGGACTCACACAGATGGCCTTCTCCAATGTGGCTGTACACCATCCAATCCCCTGAGGGCCTGAACCGAGGAGAGGTCTGCATTCAGGCACCAACCTTCTCCTGCCCTTGACTCTTGGTTCCCAGGTCTTCTGACTCAGACTGGAATCTACATCATCAGCTCTCTGGCTTTCAGATCTGTAAATTTCATGACCAGCTTCCTGGGTCTCCAAGTTTCAGATGGCGAATCAGGAGACTCCTCAGCCTCCATAATTGCATCCTATATACATGTATGTGTGTACACACACACAAATTTAAACCAGTATCTCCTACTGGTTCTGTTTAGCTGGGGTACCTTAATATGCTCTTTGGCACAAAACCCCAACAGAGTCTTGAAATAAGACTACCCATATTTGTCAGTCATCCAGTCAAGAAGTTAAAAAACACCTTAGATCACAACAATGATTAATTTTCCAAATGATCACATATTGTTATGGTGTGAATGTTTTTATGCCCCCCAAAAGTCATCTGTTGAAATCCTAACCCATATGGTGATGAAATTAGGAGGCCACATCTTTGGAAAGAAATTTGGTCATCAGGATGGGCCCTCGTGAATGGATTAGTGACTTAATATAAGAGGTCCCAGAGAGCTCCCCTGTTCCTCCCATCATGTGGGAACACAGCAAGAAGACTACATCTGTGAACCAGCAAGCAGGTTCTTACCAGATACAGAATCTGCTGATCTTGGACTCCTCAGCCTCCAGAACCATGAGAAATAAATTTCTAATGTTTATAAACCAACTAGTTTATGGCATCTTTGTTATAGCAGCCCAAACAGACTAAGACATAATCCTTGCTGGTTTCATAAATCAATCTAAGGTACTTAAATTTAGCTGGGTGCCATGGTAACCACCTGTAATCTCAGCAACTCTGGATAATGAGGTAGGAAGATTGCAAATTTGAGGCCAGCCTGGGAAACTCAATGAGACCCTGTCTCAAATTTAAAAATAAAAAACCAAAGGACTGGGGATAAAGTTCAGTGTGAAAGCACCCCTGGGTTCAATCCTCAGTAACAATATAGACAAACAAATAAATAAATGGTAGGGGTGAACAAAATATGAACATGTTAACCTAAATGGTACTTCTGCTGTCTGCCCTAGATATGGTTTATATAAATACTGCAGAGCATGTAAAAAGATAAACCAACATCTTGCAAGCTCACTTTGTGAACTAAAGTTTGAAATAACTGAAATTCTGTGTTATAATAGCCTATGTAATGCACTAGATGATCTTTTGTGTTTTGAGTATTATTACCCAATTATCATGATTGAATCCTATAAGTGAAAGAGACTTCAAGTCACATCTAAGTGTCGCCTTCTATCCCCAAACAGGATTATTCTTTATCCTGAAGAGATGGTCTGTCCTATTTTTAAATGCGTCTGAGAATTCAACAACCTTCCTCAACACATTTCAATACTTCACTGTTTAATTACATTCAGCTAAGAGATTTTTCCTTATATCTAATCAAGCTCTTTCAGACCTTACTTTTAAAAATATAACAGCTGTCTCGAGATATAATTCACATACCATGCAACTCATCTATTAAGCTTTTGAAAAACCATCAGACTGTTTTACAAAGTGGCTTGAGTTATTTTCCAATTCTACCACTATTATACCAGAGTTCCAATTTCTCCACATTTTTGCCAGTACTTGTCTGTTTTCTTGTGTAGTTGTCATTATGGGTATGAAGCGATAAGTCATTGAGACTTGATTGGCATTTTCCTGACGACGAGCAATTTTAGTCTTTTTATGTGCTTACTGGTCATTTGTATTGCTTTTTTGGGGAATGTCTATTCAGATTCTTTGCTTGTTTTTTAACTGGGTTGCTTGGATTTTCCATTATTGACTTGCAAGTGTTCTTTATATATTCTAGATACAAGTCTGTAATTGAGTATATCATTTGTAAACAGTTTTCCTCATACTTTGAGTTATCTTTTTCTTTTGTTCAGACAGTCCTATGAACCAAAAAGTGAAATCTGATGAAGTCTGTTTTATCTAATTTTTCTTTTATTGTTTGTGTTTTTGGTGTCAGAGTTATGGAACAATTACCTACTTTGAGTCACAAAGATATATGTCTATGTTTTCAAGGGTTTTATAGTTGTAGTTTTTACATTATGTCTTTGATTCATTTCTAGGTTCTTAGTTATGCCATGAGATAAGGGCCCAAATTCATTGTTTTTTAAAAAAATATTTTTTAGTTGTAGATGAACATAATACCTTTATTTCATTTATTTATTTTTTTATGTGGTGCTGAGGATGGAACCCAGAGCCTCACATATGCTAGGCAAGCACTCTACCACTGAGCCCCAGCCCCAGCCCAAATTCATTGTTTTGCATGTGGTTATCTGTTTGTTTCCATATCATTTATTGAAAATATTATTCTTTCCTTATTGAATTCTCACAGCAATCTTGTTAGAAATCAATTGACCATAAACATGAGGATTTATTTTGGGGGCACTTGCTTCCAATCTGTGGATTTATATATCTCTTCAAGAATATCATCACACTATCTTGATTACCGTGGTTTTAAAATAAGCTTTGAAATTGTAAGTGTGATTCCTTCAAGACTGATCATCTTTCTCAATGCTATTTTAGTTATTTTGATTCCCTCCTGGTATTTTCATATAAATTTTTAAATTTGGTTTGTCAATATTGGCTAAAAAGAGTAAGCTTTTAAATTAAATAATTTGTGTGTGTGTGTGTGTGTGTGTGTGTGTGATACTGGGGATAGAACCCAGGAGTGCTTAACCACTGAGCTATTACCCCAGTCCTTATTTTTTATTTTGAAACAGGACCTTGCTAAGTTGCTGGTACTGGCCTCAAACTTGAAATTTACATGCTTCAATGTCACTAGGATTACAGGCATGTGTCACTTGTACCCAAATAAAAGGAAACTTTTTTTTGTTTGTTTTTTAAACAGGTAGTTCCTATTTAATAATAGGAGTTGTGTTGAATTTGCTTACTAGTGTGGAGTGTTATTGCCATTTTGACATTAACTCTTCTATTCCTTGATCACTGGCTATCTCTGCATTTATTTAGGTTTTCTTTAACGTTTTACAGTTTTAAAATAAGTTTAGTACTTCTTTTCAATATTTTGAATTATGTATTTTATTCTTTTTAATGCTACTGTAAATGAGATTACTTTCCCAATTCTGCTTCATAGTGTTCATGGGTAGTATATGGAAACAGAAATATTTTGTAATGATTATATCCTGCCACTTTCCTAAAGTCACTTATTAATTCTAATTTTTTTGGTGAATTCTTCTACTTACAGGACTATATGGTTTGAAAATAGAGATGATTTTCTCTACTTTAATATTCATATTTCATACTATAGTTATAAAGACTGTTTTTATTTATTCCTTTATTTTTGATTGATAAATAATAGTTTTATACATTTATAGATCACAATGTGATGTTTTGGTCTATGTGTACATTGCAGAAAATTCAATTGCACTAATTAACATAATGACACCCCACTAGTTTGTTATTCTTTTTTGAGCTGAAAATGTTAAAAATCTATTCTTTTAGCAATTTTGCGATCTACATTATTATCAACTGTGGCCACTGTTCAGTGCAACAGATTATCAAGACTTATCCCCTCCAGGCTCACTGAAACTTTGTGGTCTTTGATCAATGTCTTCCCTTTCCCCATCCCTCCCACTAGTCTCTGGTAACTATGTGTCTACTCTTTGTTTCTGTAAGAAGACTCTTTAAAAGGATGAAAAATGGGGACAATACTTAAATAATATGCAAAAAACCCTTGCTATATTTAAATTACTTAGATATTACAATAGGAAAATTTATACATGCCCTGTATCATCAGGTCTTGTGCCAGGTGGTTCTTATATTATTTAAAAAAAATTAATAAACAAATAATTTTTAAATTAATTTAATAAATACATTTATTATTTTCTGACATCAGGGATTGAATACAGGGGTGTTTAACCACTGAGCCACAACCCCAGCCCTTTTATTAAAATTTTAAATTTTGAGACAGAATCTCTCTCAGTTGCCTAGAGCCTCGCTAAATTGCACAGGCTGGCTTTGAACTTGTGATCTTCCTGCCTCAGCCTCCTCAGTGGCTGGGATTTCAGGCTTGCCTGCCCCGCAATAAATTTATTTTTTTTTTTAAGAGCCTTTCTTGGTTCACAGCAAAATTGAGCGGTAAGTGCAGAGAGTTCCCATACACCCTGGCCATTTGAATAGGTGTGTAGAGGTATCTCGCTTGTTTTAATTTTGTTGTTTAAATTGTTTTCATTTACAATTCCTTAATGACAGATGATGTTGTGCATCTTTTCATATGCTTACTTGAACCTGTATATCTTCTTTGATGAATTGTATACTTTCTTTGATGAAAAAAAAATTGGCTGTTCATTTTCTTATTGTTGACTTTCAAGAATTCTTTGCATATTTTGGATAATGACATTTTATGAGATGTGTTTTTTTTTTAATGTTTTCTCCCCATTCCTGGCTTGTCTTTTCATTCCTTTGACATTGTCTTTCAGATAGTTTTTAATTACAATGAGTCCAGATTATCCATTATTTCTTCTTCATACATTCTTCAATAAGTTTACAACAGCCTTGGAAATACATACAAATAATCCATTTTATAGATGAGAAAACTGAGGTTCAGAGAGCTCAAACTCAGGGAATTAGAAATCTACAGGCTGAGTAGGGCTCTGAAACCAGGCTATTTAACCAAAGTGTCAGATTTAAGCTCAACAAAATACTTCAAAAAGAGATTTTAATAAAAAGAAAATAATATCAATGATCCTTTCCTCTGCAGTTGGCTCAGGAGAATGCATCCCACAGCGTCCCCTGAGGCCTCTGTGGTCATGTCCACCTATATATCTGGTTCCCAGTCACTCATCCCTACCACCAGACACTAAGTGGCTTCCCTCAGCCTGATTCTTACCATGTCCCTCTCAGTCCTGTCAGAATGGCCACTATTCCATCCACTTGCCCTTCTTTCTCCTACCCACTCCACCCAAACCAAAATCTCCTGGATAAAAAATAATATAGTCTTCAAATGTTATGAAACTGTTCAAGATTTCTATTTAACAGTCAGTGACATCCACAGCAATATATTTTAGGCATTTAAGTTGATAGGCATTGCTTTTAATTTATTCTATTTTTTTTCCTTTGCAGAATCAAAAACTATGTCTGCTCTCAAGTATTTTCACATCTTCACAGATCCTTGAAAAGATCATCCACTCTGGGCATGGGGTGGGCTACATTTGAGACTGGAAAAAGTCACCCAACTTTTTTATATCTCCCCTTCAACCAGTGTTTTTTAAATGATTAGCTTACCAACCCAACTACTCTCACCTCTTCACTTCAGTTAATAATGTGCATCCATAACCTCATAGAGTTAATGTGACTGGATGGAAATGCCAAGGACTTCTGTTTTCTGTGAAGTCATTCATTCAGCCATCTTAGAGAGAGGGGTAAGATCTGCTGGACTTCCGGAAGTTCATGCACAGCTTAACAGCTTATATGCCTCAGCATATAGGATATGGAGACCTGAGTTTGAGGTCTACTGGTTAGAAGATAGTAAAAGTCTTTTTTCAGTTGTAGCACTTTGTGAAAAAAAAAATACACCCAAGAACACTATTGCTGCTTCACGGTAATTAGCTCTTGTTTCTCTGGCTAATGGCCTGATTACTTGCCCTTTTCCAATGGGGTCTCTAGCTATTTTCACAGTTTAAGATTCTGTTTGTTTATGTTTGCAGGTGATAATTGGCTTCTTTCCAGTGGTTTTAAATTTTTTTTCCTATTTGTTTTTTTAAGACCTTTTCAAGTTTCTCCTAGGCTCTCTTCCACTTCTTTCTCTTTACGTGGTTTAGATTCCATTTAGGGAGATGTCACTGTAAGTACTGATTCTATTCTAGGTATTAGTGCTTTCTTAAAGTACTCTGTTTTCATTCAGTCATCAGAGAAGAATCAGATAGCTGGTATGTGTAATGTTCCCTGATAACCAGTGTTTTTAAATGATTGACTTACCAAATCAATGGCATTTACCTTCTCACCTTCTCATTATGTGTCAAGCATTGCACAATATGCTAAGAACATAACAGTGAATAATCAAATACAGTCACTGCATTAATCAGCTTTCTGTTGCTGCAACAAAATATCTGAGAAAATCTACTATAAGGAGGAAAAGTTTATTTGGGCTCATAGCTTTAGAGGGTTCAGTCTATGGTTGCTTGGCCCTGTTGCCTTTAGGCCTGTGGTGAGGCAGTATATTATGGTAGGAGCATGTGGCAGAGAAGGCTGCTCATCTCATGTTGGTTGAGAACAGAAGGAGAGAGGAAGAGAGAGAGAGAGAGAGAGAGAGAGAGAGAGAGAGAGAGAGAGAGAGAGAGA
>NW_025999990.1:37651898-37670191 GCF_001458135.2 Marmota marmota marmota | reverse complement strand
GCACCATGGGCAGGTGACCAAGTGTTTAACACATGGGCCTTTGAGGGACATTTCAGTACCAAACTATAACAGTCACTAGTTTGGTTTAATTTAATGTGGGAGATCAATATGGTCTAGACGATTAGTCACACAAGTAAATTAATAATTGCAAATTATGATAACTGCTATGAAAGAAAGGCAGAAGGCCTAGAGAGCCTATCCATGGATCTAACAGGTAGATAGATTAGGGGGCCTTCCAAGGATGTGCTGTTAGGGAGTGTGAGAGCTAAAGGTAAGCAGGAGTTAGGTGAGATAAAGGGAAAAACAATTGCAAGAAGAAGAAATAGTACCTAAAATGACACAGAGGCTTTGTTCTAAGTTTCACATTTCACACTAGTAAAAATATTTTTTAAACAGATATAAAACATATTTTTCCAGTCCTGTTAGAGGAAGCAGCTGGACATCTTTTAGTTGCCTATTATTAAGAATAATTTTTGATAGCGGCAAAGAAAGCAGTGATTAAAGGAGACATCAGAACATGCTATCACTTAACCTCTTTCCAGAATGTTCTCCTTCTGATAAAACAGTACCAGAATTTCCTGACCAGGTTGCCACAAATTACATCAAATAGGTTGTTTCTATTGGGCATGGTGGCATAAGCCTATATAGTTCTAGCCACTTGGGATTGAGTCCAAGGGTTTGAGCCCAGCCTGGGCAAAACAGCAATACCAGCTTCAAAAAAACTATTCTTGTCTTTACTATTGCTTACCCCATAACTGAAACCCTCTGGTCTTCTGTCATCCTGCCTTCCTCTTGTTCTTGAGATCAGTGGATCTGAAGACAGTTCTTCATCAGAATAACTTTGGTCATCTTATAAACTGTAGGATACTAATTCCAGAATTATTGAACTGGAATACTCCAGAGTGAGACCCACATTCAAAAATTTAAAAAAAAGTCTCAGGTTATTATGGTCTGAAAAAAAGCCTGTGAAGTCCTACTCCACTATTAACTGTGGGCCCTTCAGCAAGTTGCTTACCCTCCCTGTGTCTCAGTTTCCTCAAATGTAAAATAGGAATCTTACTAGTATTTACCTTATGGGGTTGTAATCAGCATAAAAAGAGGTAGACAATCCTGATTTCTGTCAGGCATTTGGACAGGAAACACAACCCTTCAAGGAAATAGTAAGTCTAGGAACTTTGGAAACTCAGGCTTGTCCCAAGGATAGGAGGGTTTCCAGTGAGTCTTCTCTGGTTCTGACTTATGAGGTCACTTTGTGAGCTCTCCACCCCTGCAGAGTTGAATGTGGTATTGTGGACATCAATTTAAACCCTGTCTCCATGCCTGATTTTAGAGTACTGTATCCTCCATCTTCTCCCCTTGATTGGCATGTGGCTGTTAATCCACAAACCATAATTTCCTGGCACGGGGAAAGGTCTGTAGCTCAGAGTGGCCAATCCAAATATTTATTTCCATGAGTACAGCAACTCCTATGTAGCTTTAACAGAAGACCCCAGCAGGATGATTCAGAGTCCATTCTCAATGATTGATATGGGCACTGGGGGAGAAAGGGTCTCTTCTTTGCAATTGCTATCAATAAAGATGATAAAAAGCCTGGAATTTCTCATGGGTATCTTCTCTGTTAAACATGGTAGTTTACTGAGGATTACAGTGAACAGAAAAACTCAGGCCAAGAAGAGGAGCCAGAAAGGAGAGAGTCCTGATGATAAAATGATTAGAACAACAAATTGAGTGATTCCTGAAACCACTGTGGACTTCCCAGGGGCTATTCTGAAAATCCTCTTATTGAATGTACCTTTCTCCTTCCTACCTTCCTTCTTTCCTTCCATCCATTTATCTACTTATCTATTGATTTACCATACTTTAAAATAAGATTTCTATCTCTTAAAATCCAGTGCTGTGTATAAATACATTTGGGTGTTTTCTCACAAATATGATCAATATAGTTTATTCCAGGGTGCCATGAAGCTGGGTTGGAAGCCCTAGGAGAGAAGCTGAGACTCTCACCCTCTAATTACCAGGAAAAAGAAGAGAAGTGTAGATGAGAGAGGGAGGCAGCACTGACCCTGTGTGAGCCCTCTGTATTGTAATAACAAAAGAACAAATGCATCTATGCATTTCAAATAAATGAATTAGAGAAACTTACCATAAAAAGGTTTAAAAAATGATTTCTTATTTTAACTGCTCATAACTGTTGCTAGTGCTCAGATATGATCCTAGATACATGTGGGCATGTTCCTTCCATTAAATGAACAACCTTAATACAAATGCCGGTCCTACAACTTCAGTAAGAGCTTTTGTCTTATATTAAAGCTTTTTACAATATTGTGTTTCATTGTGAGTAGAACTCTATTCAAAGTCACACTGAATACAAACTGCAATCAGGTTACGAACAGCATTAAAAATTAATGAAAAATCAGCCTTGTAGATGCAAAGCAACAATAAAAAATTGTGGAATGGAAAAATAAAGTAATTATGCTATGCTAGCCTTGGTTAAGACTTGGGCAATTATTCTGTATTTGAAATTTAGATCTCCCCCTCCCCCATATAATTATCCATTAGACTTACTAACACATTTTTCATGTCAAACTAGCAAGAACTCCAAAATGGAGAGGTGGGACTGGCAGAGAGAGTAAAGGGAATAAAGGTAAGTTTGATACACAGGGAAGCAAAAGAATATAGGAAAACATCAGCTTTTATTGTACAATCTATCACTAAAAATGTGCAGGCATGTCTAGGCTATCTTTATTTTGTTATAATACAAAGAAATAGATATGAACCCAATACATCTCCAGTTTGACTCCTGAAATAAAAAAAAAAATCTGAGAGAAGAGTTGGGAGTGGAAAGATCAGCATGTTAGAGCTGGAAGGAAATGTGAACAACTCCTGTGATAACTTCCTTATGTTAAAGGTCAGGAGACAGATCCAGTGGGTCAAGGGTCTTGGTCAAGGTAACTGGGTTACTTAGTGGGAGTTCCTTGGAGCTGATCAACTGTTTATCTCCTTCTTTTAAATAGACATCTACTGGGAATAGTATACAGATCAGGCAGAGTTCTTGCATTGGATATTTTCTGAGAATAGACACACATTAGACATGTTCCCAGAATTCTCAACACCACAGCCGGGTGCAGTGGCGCATGCCTGTAATCCCAGCAGCTCAGGAGGCTGAGGCAGGAGGATCTCAAGTTCAAAGCCAGTCTCAGAAAAAGTGAGGTGCTAAGCAACTCAGTGAGACCCTGTCTCTAAATAAAATACAACATAGGGCTGGGGATGTGGCTCAGTGGTCAAGTGCCCCTGGGTTTAATCCCCAGTACCCCCCCCCAAAAAAAAAATTCCCAGCTCTGGGATTCTGCTGGGGCTAAGTATCTGTTCCCATTATGCATTCTGTAATTGGGGAATGACCACAGATAGCCTTGTAGAACACTGGCCACTGGGCCTGAGCTGAAACCCCATTGATCACTGACCTTCACAAGTCCTGCTGGTGCTTTGACACACGGAGCTGAAGACAGAGTCTCAGAATCAAGGTCCTGCTAACCTTCCCTTGTTTCTTCCTAAAGGGCAGGAAGGGTTCTGCCTTAGAAGTTCCCTTGTCTGATTAAGAAAATGTCTTCCAAAAGAGATGAAATTGCCTTAAACTCCTTCCCTAGGATGATCTCATCAAATAATGGCTGTTTTCTGGAGGGTGGTTCTGAGAGGTCAACCGGGAGACTTGGTGTGAAGATACCCTTTTTCCCAATGCAGTTGACCAACACAGTTGTGTTGGTGTCCTTTCCTTAACTGTCACTACCTTCCCCACTTCCCTTTCTTCTATGAAAAAGGGAGTCAAATTTCAAACATTCAACTCCTTCTTTGATTTTGTAGGTTGTATGCAAGCTGTTTTGTTTTTCTCTTGCTAACCTAATTTTTGATTTTAGGGATGTTGGCCTTGATCCTTTATGATGGGTGAGAAAACCATCACCCCCCCTTTTCCACCCTATTGTCCCTTCTCTGTCAGTGATGAAGAAATGAAGTCTCCTGAAACGAGTGTCAATTCAGAGCCAGTACCCAGTAATGTCTCTAAATCTGCTTACTTCCTTTTCCCCAGGGATCCATGGCCCTGGCAAAAGCTCATAATAAATATTCAGTAGTATTCTAGTGATGCTATTGGAATTGTATAGATTTTAAGAATAAATAAAAAGTTTGCATTTGTAGGGAAAAAAAAGTAGCTCATAAGACCATAAAGATAGATTTCATTCCATGGGTTGAGTTAAATTCTAAAGGAACAGAACAAAAAGAAGGGAGAAGTCTGGGGAAAGGTACTAGGCAATGGGGAGGAATGTCAAAAAGAAGGGAAGATTTATTCATTTACCCTGGACTCCTTATTAGTTCTCAGAGCTGCTGGGGAGCCACTTGCTCCAAAGCAGGCATAAATATTGCAGCCATCGAAGAGACCATTTTTATATGCTGACATCAAGAATGTGGTTTGCTAAGGTCTGAGGAGACAGCCAGAGTCTAGTGACGAGCCTGCTCTTCAAATGCCACCATCTCCTAAAACCTAGGCTCTTTGACACTTCTGATCAGGCAGAGGAAATACTACCCTGTCACATTTTCACAAACCCCCTCTGTTGGGAGTTCTTGTACCTCTCTGCAGTCCTTGGCCATCAATGCTTCTCATAAATATTCAGAGAACACAAATGCAGGCAGATATATGCTCTTATAAAGTCATAGGAGCCTTACAAGGGAGCTCTCACTTCAGGAAAAGCAACACGATTGTTGGAAGTTAATAGAATGATTCACACGGTAGTGTTACTCATTGTACACATACAAGAAATGTAACCATGCAAAAGGTCCCCAAAGTCAAAACTGAATAAATGAATATTTAAGAATTCCAGATGCTAAAAATACACCTGAGATCTCATTTTCTTCTTCATCAGAAATTGCTTCAGGGAAGATGCCTCTCTGCCTTCTGGAATCCAACATCAGCCAAGTGAACTTGGCATCTTGGCAGAAATCAAGGATAACCTGACTCTTGCCAATTGTAAACAGAGAAGAGGAAATTTAAATATAAGAGATACAGAGGGAAAAATCTGCCTACCTGTTGCTCCAAACTAAGCAAGACTTATGCTATTTAAATTTCAGTGATGGTATTGGAATTCATTCAGATTTTTTGTTCAAATGCATGCCCACCATTTCAAGCTCAGTCTAGTGGATGTAAAACACTTCCAGAGGACAGAATTAAAATCTATTAAAATTTCCCATTACGACTAGATTTCATTTAAAGTATAGTACAATTTCTCCATCAATTCAATTCTGAATTGCTTATAACTTCACATTTTTTTCCAAAACTGTAGCACCATGCTTTTTGGAGATGAGATTTAGGGTTGCAGTTATGTCTTTTAAAAATCCTTAGCTTTTTAAAGGTTATCAGACATACAACCTTATATTCATAGCAAACTAGGAATCTCTACCTAATTTTCTTCAGTGGTTCAGCGAATGGACTTCTGATTTCTGTTGATTATTGAATTGCTTCAGGGATGGATCTAAAATGCAAGCACTGGCCCTTAAAGGTCAATCATAAAATTCTGAGTCCAAAATTCTGAGGCAGTTTCAGTGTTTACAATATATTTCTGGCAGCGTGATAATAAGCAGACTGACCGTTTTATGGATTTGTCTCTCTCCTGAGCAAACTTAAAAGAAGCCTTAGTCAAGCTTACGTTGGTTTATTGAGTGCATGAAAGCTGGATGCTACTCTTGTTTTTTCCTGTTACTAGATATTTTTGGCTTTAAACATCTGATGAGTTTTTTCAAATTGATAATTTTTCTTAGTGATATTATATATGTCTCTCTTAGCTAACTATTATGCGATGGGTCATGTAGAAACCAATGAGAATATTTTATACTAAAAATTATTTGTTTTTAACCATATTTCATATTACAAGAAGTGCAAACTTATGTGATCCCAATTCATACAAATTAACCATTCGCAATAAATTGATTATGAAAGTAATTTGAGAGCTGTTCATAGGACCACGAAATATGTAAGTCCTCATGTATGTTTTTTTTTTTATTTGCAAACTACTACCCAGAGGGCACTTGATAAGCATTCTAGAATTCTACATTTATCATTGTGATGTTTTTATTAAAAGTATGTTTTGGCGTTTTCTACCAAAGTACTGGGCTCGAGGCACAGCCACAGTGTGGAAAGGTAGGTAGCTCCCCAATGTATTGCTTTTCTCGAATGAATCTGAACCACTTTGACATCAATTTCTGGCTTTCTTAATTTTTTTTTATCAAGAGTCTTTACTAAATATGTAACCAGCAGCCACCCACATAATCATTAAATGTCATTTGAATAGAAAAAAATGACATTCGCACAGATACATTTTGTTCTTTTCCTGATATGAGGCCAAACAAATGGAAGCTTCTTGAGAAATAGCTGTCAATGTCATTGAGGTTAACTCTATCCTCCATCCTTCTTTACTGGCTTTAAAAAGTGACAAACACTTTGGACAACAATTTTGCACTGTGGGTCACATAGGCGGGTAACCCAAGTGAGTTTAAATGTTCTGGAAAACAAATAAACTTTAGAAGGGTAACATTGAGAATATAAGAGCAGCAACAGAATGGAAGTTTCATAACTAACCTGAAAAGTAAATTTATTTTGCTTTAGAAAAAAGCCAGAATATTAAATTGCACTACAATTGAACTTTATTATCATTAAAATACTGCATGATGAAGTTTTGCAAAAATATGTCACAATGACCAAGGACAAATGATTGTACATGAGTACTCTTCTCTCTATGAAATGAGATGGTGGATTCTTACGGGCACTCTGAAAAGACATTTTCATGGCTTTGGAGAGGGTGTTTGACATCTAAGACAGAAGGCACACCAGTGATATTTTTATGCTGATATTTCTAATTCAATATTTTCAAACTGGGCTACTGAAATATTTCCTATTACGGCCAAGGAAAGCACAAGACAGGCCCAGGAGATGTGATAATATGTCCCCTTAGTGCTATCTCCACAGATCATGGTCCACTGGTTGAGGGCAATATAATACACTCTATGTATACCATCAAGAGAGTTTAGCAGAGACCTGTAGACAGCACAAGAGAAGGGCAACTTAGACAGCCAAGGAACAAGACATGATCTAGAGGAACCTGCAGAGACACAGGATTGGGGGATCCAATGGACAGTTCAAGAGTTTAGCTCAGTTGGGAGCTTAATGCAAAGCCAGAAATGTGGCCAGAAATGAACCGAAAGAGTTAGGTTCAGAGCCATGGTGAAGGACCTTGACAGCCAAATTATGATGAAGAGTTTTGTCATAAGAACCACTAGGGGACCATAAGGAGCTTCAAGCAAAGTAATGAAGCCTCCATGTTTGACAGCTTTGGTCTTCCTGAGTGGGGGCTTGTGGGGCATTCAAGTACACATACCCAGAAGCAGATGGCTACAGAGACTGGAGAAGGATTGAGTTTCTGAGGATGGGCTCCCACAGGGGATGTACATTGAGTGAGATGCACAGAAGGCTGAGGGTCGAACTCTGGGAGACACAATGTCAAACAGATAGGGAAAGGGAGCAAAGTTGGAGGAGGAAAGGGAGAGTCCTGTCAGAGAGGAGCAGGAAAACTGGGAGAGTCTGTTCACATGGAGGGCAGGGGAAGCTGGCATTGGTGTGGTTGCCAGTATCTGATGCTGCACAGAGATCAGAAGATGAGGACTGGGAAGGACTCACAGCACTCAGTGGTGGGAAGGTTCTTGGGAAGAACAGGACCAGTGGATGATGGGTGCCAACTGCGGGAATAAGGTAAGGGAAAGTGAAGAGTAATAAGGTGGAGATGGTGATTACCCAAAAATGTTTTGAAGAAGTTGAAGAGGAGAAATGGAATAGATGGGGGGCCATAAGGAAAGAGTGGTTGAAAGAACTGGCTATTTGAGTTATGCTTTATTTTCAGACAGGGGAGACTGAACTGTATTTAAATATAGATACAAGGAAGCAGAGAGATATAAAAAGATACAGGAGAGGAGGATAAACAGAGGATAACTTGGAACACTAAAGGGGTAGAGGGCCTTGGAAGCCAGATGGGAGGAGGAGGGGGGGGAGGAGGAAGAGCAGCAGGAAGTGGAAGAGGAGCAGGGAGAGGGAAAGAGGAAGTAGCTGGGGAAAGAGGAAGTAGCTAGAGGAAAGAGGAAGTAGCTGGAGGAAGAGGAAGGAATGGAGGTAGAAGTAGGTTAGTCTATATTGTAGTAGCAGGAAGCTCTGGGAGGTGTAACTTTGATGCTCTCTATCTCTTTTCTGTGGAGGAGGAGGAGGAGGAGGAGAAGCCATCTTGTCAGAGACACCAGGAAGAGATGTACTTGATGAGAGAAAGAGGAGAGAAGGTCACTGAGGGGGAAGTAAAACACATCAGAAATTACTTCACTATAAAACAGGAGAGAAAAAGCTCAAGAGGGAATATAGGATTGCCAGGCAACAATGAGGTTCCATTAATTTATCTGGGTCTATCTACAGCTGCCACATTCAAAAAGAGACAGCCCAGCGGATCTTGAGAATGACACTGTGGAATATAGTATTTTGTGAAACAAAATAACCAAAAGCTTATATGGCTTCTTCATAACCAGGAGCAAAACATCCCCACAACTCTATTCCTAATTCATCAAGAAAAGTAAAAAATGTTTCCCAACACCTTTAATGTAGGAAAGTAGGGAAGATTGGCTGGCAATGTAGGTATTCTAACTATTGGAAATATATCTCTCCATTAACATGATAATCATTAATTAAATGATTTCTGCATACAGCAGTAAGCCTATGTAACTCGCATGATTAATGACCCAAAAGTTTAACTCATGAGAACTGGAAAAATGAAGTATCTAGAGTCGTAAAGCTCACAAACAGAGCCAGAAGGTAGTGATGACCCCAGAGATCTGCATAAAGCACTGGCTACTCTTACTTTCTGAAATATCTCTTCCAGCTTTTTTCCATTGACCTCTTATTGGGGTCCCCTGTGTCCATGTGCTGGAATCTTTTTATTTTATTTTATTTTTTTATTTTTTTTTATTGGTTGTTCAAAACATTACAAAGCTCATGCATGACATATCATCTTCCATACATTTGATTCAAGTGGGTTATGAACTCCCATTTTTTACCCCAAATACAAGTTGCAGAATCACATCGGTTACACATCCACATTTTTACATAATACCATATTAGACTGTTGTATTCTGCTACCTTTCCTATCCCCTACTATCCCCCCTTCCCTTCCCTCTCATCTCCCCTCTCTACCCCATCTGCTGTTGTTTAATTCTCTCCCTTGTTTTTTTTCCCCTTTCCCCTCACAAACTCTTATATGTAATTTTGTGTAACAATGAGGGTCTCCTTCCATTTCCATAGTTTCCCTTCTCTCTCCCTTTCTCTCCCCCCACTCGTCTCTGTTTAATGTTAATCTTTTCCTCATGCTCTTCTTCCCTGTTCTGATCTTAGTTGCTCTCTTTATATCAAAGAAGACATTTGGCATTTGTTTTTTAAGGATTGGCTAGCTTCACTTAGCATAATCTGCTCTAATGCCATCCATTTCCCTGCAAAATCCATGATTTTGTCATTTTTTAGTGCTGCGTAATACTCCATTGTGTATAAATGCCACAGTTTTTTAATCCATTCATCTATTGAAGGGCATCTGGGTTGATTCCAAAGTCTAGCTATTGTGAATTGTGCTGCCATGATCATTGATGTGGCAGTATCCCTATAGTATGCTCTTTTAAGGTCCTCAGGGAATAGACCGAGAATCTTGACCCTGACAGCAAATGTTCACAGCCCAGGCAGACTCGCACAACAAGAAATGTACCTAAAAGGTTAAGAAATATAAAGAGGACACCAGTGATTAATTCTCTGTGTTGGATTAGCGCACACACACACACACACACACACAAATATTTGCAACCCCATAACAAAACTTCTAGTGTTCTGCAACTTAGGGAAAACTAACAGAAAGAACATTTAATGAAACTTGAAGTTCTTTTGTTTAAAAATGCCTCACATTTCCAGGTGTCTACTTACTTGTGATGAACTAGATGCTGTGCAACTTGCCAACAAAACTTTCAGTTGCTTGATTTTCTCTTGAAAGTTAACTTGTAAAGAAAGCTATAGAGTGAGGAGTGAGTTATTCTCAAAGACAGTGGTTGGGTAACACTGAAGTTGCTTCTGAAGCTGGGGTCCGACCACACTTGTCATAGCACATATTTGAGCACACATTTTCAGCTGGAGAAGAAAGATCAAATTCTTGCTCCTGGTGATTGATGCATCTGGTTGCTAGGCTTACCCAGGCTTCGGGACAGTTATGCTCAGATCACTTCAGGAAATGTACAAATAATTCAAAGTGTCTTGAGTCCTCTTGGATCTCAAGGGGAAGAAAGAAAGGAAGAGGAAAAGAAGTCCAGAGGAGAAGGAATTATGTTTTAGTGCCAGTATTGTGACTTACTGACTGGAGATGCAAATTTAAGCCTTTCAGTGGCTTTTCTGGGAAAGGAGGAAGCTGGGGCCAGCTGATGCTTTGGATTCAAAAGAGTTTAATTTTATTAGGAAAAATAGAGTTTGGACTAGGTGGTATTACATACTGAATCAATACTTGCTAACAGGACTTAACTTGCCTACTGCTCTGAATAATTTAGTGAGTGAGGTCTTTACACTCATACTGGAAGTCCACACTAATGACCTGGTAATTATTTTAATCGATTTTCAATGAACTGTTAACTACTCTGTTGGCATACCAATAAAGAAAGAAACACTGAGAACAGTTTCTGTGTCTGATAGTTATATCTTTCTGCTGTAATTCTGCATGGAAATCTGTGTACCCAAATAAATATTTCTGTGTATGTTTTCCTCGAATGATCATTGAACATATGTGGTGTTTTCAGAAGTCCTAATCTGGATTCACCTGAGCAGAGAAAAAGATAATAATATGGCATATAGAGTTTTGAGTATGAGGGAATTTTGTTGCATATGTAATTTCTTCCCTGCACAGAAACTCTCAAACATGTGAACAAAGATATGCAATGATATTGGATCAGAATTATGTGTGAGAGCAAAACCTTAGGAACAATTTTAATGAGCATCAATTGGAGATGGACATATAATGTAGCATATTCACATAATGGAGTATTATCTAGCAGTTAGGTGAATGAATTAGAACTACCTACCTATATTAATATAAACAAATTTCAAAAAACTGCTGTTGAATGAAAAAGCAAGGTGCAAGAAAGTGTGTGTGTGTGTGTGTGTGTGTGTGTCTGTTTGTGTGTGTGTGGCTATGGAAATGAAAAAGGAATACAAGAATGTGTTAAAAATATAGAGACATGGACAAGAATGTGATGCTAAATAAAGGGTTGTGATGATAAATTTAGACTTGGTGGTTATCTCAGGAAGGAAAAAAAAGTTAGAAAATGGGAGAAGAAAAGAAACCAGAATCTGGAGTGCTTAATCCACTTGTTCAAGGATACAAAATAGGTTAGAAGTCAATAGCTTTAGCTCAGTACTTTTCACTACAAAATACTACTTCCAAACTGGAGAGCTTCTAAGAGTTTGCTAATATCTCCTTTAGATACAAAATGCTAGCCACATGAAATATAACAGGATAAGAGACTTTAAAAGGTTATTATTTGTGAGCCCTCATTTAAGTTTTGAATTTTCCTTCCAAAATATCTGCTAATTGGTAACTTAGCCATTAAAAATGGAAAAATTAACCTCTCTGGGTAACATATTCTCTATATTGTTATTGTTCTCAAAGTCTTTGATAATTTTATTCTTTTCTCTTTTGGTAATTTTTAAAATTAACATATAATAATTGTAAATACTCATGGGATAGAGTATGATATTTCAATACATGTATGTGATGTATACAGATCAATCCAGGGTCATTAGCATTTCCATTTCCTTATTTCTTTATGTTTGGGTCCTTCGAGTGCCTCTCTTCTAGATCTTCATAAAACATATATCTGTTTCTGGAATTCTAGTCACTCTGCTGTGCTGTTGAACAGTAGTACTCATTTTTCCTAGCTAACTGTATTTTTGTACCTATTACCCATTCCCTTCCTCTCCCCACCTTTGGTAATCACTTAGTCACACTTTTCTATACTGACAGCAACATTTTTAACCTCTGCATTTGAGAGAGTTCATAAGGAACTGTCTTTCCGTGTCTGGCTTACTTCACTAAACATAATGTATTCTAGGTCCATCCACTTTGCCACAATGGCAAGATTTCATTCATTTTATGGCTGAATAACATTCCATTTCGCATGTAAACCACATTTTCTTTTAGGTAACACATTTGTGATCTCAAGAGAGATACTTCAGGATACCCCTGGAGAAAAAATCTACACCCCTTAGTAAATCAAGCACTTTAATTTCTGAAAAATCCAAAGTTAAACACCAGCTTCACTGTCTTAACTCAGTTAAGCTTAGCTTTTAGGGTGGTTCATTAATTTGGCTAAGATTTACTAAGCAGCTACTAGTGCCAGGCACTGCATTAAGTCTAGGGCAGAGTAGTAAACAGGTTGAAGTGTAAAATAAAATATAAACAGTGGTGCATGCTTCTTTGCCATGTGCTTCTTCAATCTCTATCCTAAAGGATGAGTAGAGCTAATGGGTTCCATATTGAGGCCCCTCTGAAATTCAATAACTCCTTTCTGAGAAAGATGATCGCTCACTGATAATGGGGAAAAATTAAGAAAGAGCAGGAACTGTATAGGACCTTTGAAGAAGTAGTTCCAGAGACCTGAACATTTGCTGGCTTTCATCTATAACTGCTCCTCTTTTCCTTTCTGGTTTTCTTTTCTCTCTCTACTCCAGGTCTCAAAAACCAAAGCCCCAAGAAAGCGAATCATTCACTGGCCAAGCTTAGCTCAGCCACACAATTCCTGGACTGCTAAATCATTGTGAGCAACGGTGTATAGTAATGTATTAGGAATGATGGGTTGAGAGTTGGCCAGACACCTGTCAATGGACCAAATGAAGGGTTACTTTGTAATATGGCAGTTTTTTGGTACAACTTAGTGTGGGAGAGAAGGAGCAGCCTGCAAAAGAAATGGAGGCATGGGAAGAGCAGCCAGAGAAGAGTAAGGGCTGATCTGAACCAACAGCATGACCCTGCACATGTGCTCCACACATATGTAGAGATCAAATGCATTCAATTCAAACGCATCAACAGATCTTTAAAAAAAAAATCTATCTAAAAGTTTTGAAAGAAAGTTGCTGATACTAATATGAAATCATTCTTGCCAGACCCAGACAAAATTAAAGTTGGGAAATAATGAAGAGGGACGGCTGCCTCAAAAAGACTTTGTAGAACCTCACAAGAAATTCCCTCATGCTCTACACGCACCACAAACTTTGTAGAGCTTGAAAATGCACATATTTCTGTGACAAAGTTTACCTTTAACATTTTTTAACTGCAGCAGTTCAGATAAGACACTGTAGACAGAACACTGTCTCAGCAATCAAACACCCACAAATAAGCTGATGCCAATTTCTACCCACAGGCGCGAAGAGCAATAAACCATGTCTCCAAGCAGCTTATGTGAATTTTCCTTGTTTTGCTAGTAAAATCTTCTCTTTGCCTCAACCTCCTTGAATATGCACATAGTTTGCTATGACACCTATATTCCCCCTGCAATGCTCTTCCTGAATAAACTGAATTAATCATTTGAAAGTCTCTCTCCTGCCATCCCCTCCACCCCCAGCTGTTGCGTGGTTTGACAAAGGGATCGACTCTCTTGCACAGCTTGGCTACTGAACATTATTTAATTTCGGGAGACTTTAAGCAACTTGAAACCCTTACTCCTTCACTTCTGGGGAATGAGGCAAATGGGGCTGATAGCACTCGACCTTACCAGATGCTCAGACACCTGGGATAGAGAGTGAAGAGAGAGTCCGCAGGGGATAGGGAGCTGGGTGAATAAGACTCAACAGTGAAAACGGGGGTACGTCAGATGCTTAGCAAAGTAAGGATTGCAATCAGCACCTGGATGCAGAAAGAAGCTTCAGGAGCCCAGGGGACCAAGACACGAGTTCTCCACCCTCAGGAATCTTCCATGTCACTGGGAGACACAGATGATATGTAAGCAAACAAAACGTGATTAGTGATTGGAATAAGCACCATGAAGTAAATTAAAAACACTAAAACAATAAAACAGGTGCCATGAGAGAAAAGATCAGGAGATATCTATTCTAGTAGGATGGTGACATTGAAGCTATAGCCTACAGGATTAGAAAATGACGGCAGTGGAAACGCCCAGGAAATGTACTCCAGGAAGAAGAACTAACACAAAGGCCTGAGGGAGGGACAGTAGCATCCAAGGAAGATGGGCTGTGGCAGCATCTAGAGCATGGAGGCAGAAGCATGTGCTCATTTGATTAGAAAATGTTTGCCATCTTGGCTAAATCAGGGAAAGTAATTCAAAGGAGTGGCTTTTTCAAGAAACGCCATTTTATTCCTCTGAGACTATGTCTTTCCATGTTAGAAGTGGCTTTGTTCTGATTCGGGTATAAAAAGACACCCTGAAAGAAAATATAATTTCAATACAACAACATCACAATCAGGATGACCAGGCTAATTTTGGAGGAAAGGAATGCATTCTTTCATCAGAGGGGCTCAGGAGCAAAGAAGGTACCCATGTAGTCCAGAAACCACTCTTCATGCCAAAAATAATGCTTCAATGTAGAGAGAAAAAGAATAAACTTAGTTTGAAAAAGAAAGCAAGATAGAATTTCCCTAGGAAAGAAGCAGAGAGGACAGTTTGCTTGTGAAAAATTGGTCAATTATCTGAGAGAAAGCAATAAGGCTGCCTTCCTTTGCTTGAAACTGTGAGCTTGCAGCTACTAATTTTTGCTTTCATATTTACAAACACAGGAGGGTTGTTATGGTTTAGATATGTGGTGTTCCCCAAGAGCTCATGTGTGAAACAATGCAAAAAAATGTTTGGAGGTGAAATGACTAGATTATGAGAGCTGTATCCTAATCAAGTGGATTGATCCACTTCATTGGATTACCTGGGTGGTAACTATAGGCACCATAGGTAACTATGGCTGGAGGAGTTGGTCACTGGAGGCATACTCTGAAGGTATGTGATCATCAGGTGATTAGCACTCTTCAGCCATACCCTTCTACCATGATGTTCTGCCTCAACTTGGGCCTTGAGTAATGGAATTGACTATGAACTGAACCTCTGACATTTTGAGACAAGATAAATTTTTCCTCCTTAAATTTGTTGTTGTCGGGTTTTTTGGTCACACCAACACAAAGTTGAATAAAACAAGGGTTAAAATACAACTTAAACTACTGATGCTTGTGTACTTTTGAAAAAGAAAAAAGTAGCCATCAAATGGGATACAACCCTGACCTTACTTCTCAGGCAAATAATGTTTAGGAGCAGAGTCTCATAGAATCTGGATTTGTGGAATTGGTGACAGGACTTTTCTTCTTCCTCTTCCTCCTCTTCCTCCTTTTCCTCTTCTTCTTCTTCCTTTCCTCCTTTTTCTCCTTCTCTTCCTCCTCCTCCTCCTCATTCTCATCCTCATCTTCCTTCTCCTTCTTCTTTATTATTATTTTTTGGTACTGGGTTAAACCCAGAGATGCTATATCACTGAGTTACACCCCCAGATATTTTTATTTTTTTTATTTTGAGACAGGATCTCACTAAGTTGCTTAGGGCCTCACTAAATTGCTGAGGCTGACCTTGAATTTGCAATCCTCTTGCTTTGGCCTCCTGAGTTTACACTTGGGATTACAGGTGTGCACCACCACACCCAACATGACATGACTTTTAAGAAAATAGGATCATAGTTTTGGCTCAATCATTTCTTCATTTATTCCCTAGATCGTTTTGTTTTGTTTTGTTTGCTGGTGCTGGGGATTGAACTCAGGGTCTCATGCATACTAAGCACATGCTCATTACTGAGCTACACCCTCAGAACAAAGTGGAGGTATAACTATATGATTCTTTAATAGACCGTCAATGATAACTCATAGTAAAATCATTGACCTTAGGTATTAATGCTTAACCATAAACTGAATTTGGATATTAGTATTTATTTGGTGCAAATCAGAAACTGTCAGAAATCACAAAAGATGTCTACTTAAAGATAGGAAAGAAAGAGTTTCTGAGTTCAAAGTATATATCCAAAAATGGCATTAATAATAGCTAAAAATGTTGGTCCTGAATAAAAATGCTTAGATATTATTCAGAAAGATTTTTTAATACCATTATAATACAGAATGCTGCTAGGGAATTATTTTAATTTGAAATAACTGAGATTAAACTTAATTCTGGGAAATCTTAGAAGGATATAAACTATTAGATGAGCTCTGTATTAAGTTTTACTGTTTTGCACTTTTAAAAACGTGTATATTGCTTGATAGTAAATTTTATTAGATATGCTTATTTTTCACACAAATTATATACAAGAACAATACACATCATGTTGTAAAAATAATGTAGAGTAAATGTTATGGTTCAATTGAGAGTGGCCTGTGTTATCTTTTTTATGGTTAAAAAAATCTAAGGTTTCAACCTTCAGGAAAATGATGATACCATGTTATAGAGGAAGAGCGAGTCTCATGAAGTGTCAGGAATACAAGTGGGTGGATGAGAAGAGATTAAGGATGCAGATTCTATTAATTAATATATGAATCTTTCTAAGGAGGTTGCTGTAGTCCAGTGGATGCCTTGGGTAGTGCTGACTTCTTTGTCCCTGGGAATATTCAAATAGTATATGTAAATATTTGGCTGGCATGTTGGATAACTAACAAAACATTATTTATCCATCCATGCAACAAAAACATCATTCATTGACCACATATTAGGTTTCATGATACGGAAAGGGGATGTTGAGGTCAGTCAGCCAGATTAGGCCCCTGCCCTCGTGGAGTTAATAAGACAGAGAGGGATATGAACAATAAATGAGACAACAAGTAACAGAATGGACAAGTACCTATTGTAATACTTATTGTAAAGGAAATAAAGAATTTGAGAGAGTGGCAGGATGGGATGCTGATACACAAGGGTAAACAAGGAAAATGATATTTGAGCTAAACTTTAAGAGGTGAGAGATGGAAGATGGGAGACGAGCATCTCAGGCCTGGCACTGAGGGCACAAAGTCAGTAAAGGACTTGGTTTGGTAGAGGAAGAGATGTGGCAATAAAGCAATAGCCCATTCTCCTCTGTGCCTGTGGGGAGATGTTTTTGTTTAAATAATAATGTGGTATCACTAAAAAAATCTAAACAGGAGAGTGATGGAACTGGATTTATGTTTTTAAAAGAACAAGTCATGACTGAGTTCACTTTCTATTTTGCTATAACTTGATGTCACAAAAGGAGTATTAATAAAGAATAAAGGTTTATTCAACTCATTTTTTCTGAAAAATGAAAAGTTCAAGATCAGGCAACTGCATGTGGTGAGGTCCTTCTTGCTGGAAGGAACTCTCTGTGGAGTCCCAAGAGGCACAAAGCATCACATGAGTGTCATATAAAGGCACTGTCCCATTGAACTAGGGTCCCATCCTTATGGTCTTGTTTTTCCTTAATTGCCTCCTTCCAAAGGTAATTAATACCATACATTACCTCCAAATACCACAGATTCAGTTCTACCCTCTTCATAGCTCACTTGGGGATTATATCTCATCCTGGGTCTTGGAGGAGACATTCAGCAGGTGTACTCAAGAGAATTTCTGAATTCTTTTCCAGATCTCATGAGAGGGTCTTAGCTCTATTGTATTGCAAATATAAAACAGTTACACCTCATGCACTTTGGCAGCAAGATTCTATTTGACAGCAAGATTCTACCTACAGAAATAGCACCAAATAGCAAATTTGAACAGTAGCTTGGGGGAGGGTGAGCTATACTTGTGATTTATCCTGAATTTGTCCTCTTGATGTGGTCATCCTTCTCCCAACCCCCACCCAGGTTCTCCCTACATTTCTACCTGATTAGCAATTCTATCACTGACAACTGACTGGGGTCTTTAATTTTGTCCCAACTCATTATTTTTTCCATAATGGAGGTCCTGTCTCTTTTCCATCACTGCAGTCAATCCTCTTGTACCAACTCACTGGCCAGCAACCAGAACCATTTTCTCCTTTAATATCCATGAGACTATAGTTTCCTTGAGAAAAAGGATCATGTCTGTGTCACCATTATATCCTCAGATTCACCACAGTGTTTGGCATCTCTGATTGCTAAATCTTCAAGACATACTGTTGTGGGCATGGACACCTGATTTTGGAGGCAGCATGCAGAGACACGAGATGCTGCTGGATGATACCC
>NW_025999990.1:37643066-37651410 GCF_001458135.2 Marmota marmota marmota | reverse complement strand
ACCCCCCCCCGCCCCCAACCTGCATGCAATTCTCCCTCTGACTTCTGTACTAGGAACCAGATTGGCATTGGGCTAGTTATATTGCATTTTAACCTGAGTTGGAACTGAGCCTTTTTCCTTTTTTCTTATTTCTTCATAAGTCAAGGCCCAAGCTTGGGCACAATTTAGCATTCTTGAATTATGACTGAGTCTTAATATGAGAACTCAGAACAAGCTCTGCATCTTTCTAGGATGATAATACCAGCCGCATTCATTGTACGTACTGCTTGTTAGGCACCATGCTGAGTGCTCTGCAAGCACTGGTCTTTTAACCTTCAGTGCAACCCTATGTAGAAATTATTAACCTCATTACATAGATGAGGAAACTGAGGCTTAGAAAGGATAAGATATTTGCTCAGTCACAAAGCTAACACATAGGACATCTGAGCTCTTCATATCTGTCTGAATGGAAAACTTGTATTCTTAAATATTACAAATAAATTTTTGAAATAAAATTCATAATTACATTGATACACAGCACAAAGAAATGGATCATTTAATTTTTTATCAAAAATGGGTATATGGAACTAGGTTGCACAACTGCACAGATTTTAATTTCTCTGCCATACATCTTCCCCTTCATCTCTGAAAGAATATCTCTTTATAATCTCTATTTGCATATCAGAGCATATCATTTTAAAGATCTATTTTGGAATTTTAAAACATTTTATTTTGATAGAAAAAGCTCAGGAAATCCAAGGATGCTTGGAGAAAAATAGTCCATATCTTAGATTTTAAAAGCCTTAAATGAAAGGTATGACAAGAACATAAAAGTTCTTACATGTAAGTGAAATGTACATTGAATCAAAACCATTCCAATCCTAAATCCTTCATTACTTATAGGAAGTTTCAGGAGCTGAAACCAGCTCATCTGATAAGTTTCTTTGCATGACAGTTCTTAAGTATCCAAAAGACAGATTTTTCAATTTTTAATTTAACATGGAAGCACAAATTCATATATTTTATGTCTAAAAACAGATTGCCTTTAAAAATGCCTGATGCTCCTGGTGTTATTTAAAACATATATAAAATATCGAGCTACCGCTCTGTCTAGGAAACTGTATAATACCCACAAGTCCCTGGCCTTCTGTGGGCAGAGCTCAGACAGAAGTCTTCATGAAGAATAATGCAGATTTTCTTCAGTAAAAACATGAGTTTAAGGTTTATGCTGATTGTCACGAGTAGCTTGGGAATCATTATATATAGACCATTTAAATATATTAAGAATCCAAGAAAGTGCTTCTGGAAAACCACAAATAAAATTAAGAGGATAAATGGTAAATGTTTTATTAGGTAATCTTAGCCTAGGACAATAACTTTCCAAAGCTTGTAGAGACAATGAACTCAAATTAAGATTTCGACTTGCAGCAGAGGTTACACACCTATGTATTGTATGTTGCTTAATTCACCAATTTCATTGATTTTTGAAACATCTCTACTTACACGGTTACACTTATTCTACATCTGTCTTATCCACTGTTTCAGTAAGGAGACTCAGCATTCATGACATGTAGGAAGACCTGGGTGTGGGTCATACTGAAAACTCTTAGCTTTGTATGCACATCATTTAAATCCCTCCATGGCTTCATCTGTACTATAGACCGGCAGAAAATTTCCCCTTTCTTCACAGAGGTTGAGACAGGGTACAAACAAGACCTCATAGTGGCACAACCCAGGTTCAAAGGTGGGCTTTCCCTCTGTACCAAGGCCTACCAGTATGAGGCCTCAAGTTCCTTACCCCACTGGGGCCTCAGTTTTCTTAGTTGTACAACAGAATATCACCCATCTAGCAAAATATCATGAGATTAGAAAAAAAATATGCCAACATTTAGTATGTATTAAGCTCTCAATAAATATTAGGTATCAATGCCTATGAATATGTTTTGTCAACTGTATTCTATTTATGGGTATTATTGTATGACTTAACTGTTTCCTCAGGTACCATCTAGTTTCTCTCTGACAGATAAACCACATTTCTCCCCTATATTAGTCTACATATGTAAACATATTTTCCTTTGTGTATTTGAGTCTTATGATACTCCTCTTGTAAACTTTGTATGAGACGATGATATTAGCTATCCTCCTGATATGGCAACCTTTGATTCTTTCTCCTTTATTGCATCCCAGCCTAAGTCTATGGTGAGTTTCAATCTATTCATTCATTCAACATACACCCTTTGGAGGCTACTGTGTGACAGGATCTCTACCAGGAATTATCTTTCAGGAGGAATTGGTCCCATATATTTTATCATACATGGTTTCATTAAGTATCATCAGTTATTATGATAAAAATTTTCAGTAATATAGAAAAGTTAGTACAATCTTATAGTTCATATTAAATTATAATGGGAATAAAAAACACATTTTGACAATGTTATAGATTCTCTAGAAAATAATTATAAGCAATCTCTTTTCACAATTAGAGATGATTAAGAAGTCATTCTGTTTTTACTATATTTTCCTTAATAGTCATTAAACCACAGTCTATTTCTAACAATGGAAAACAAGTAAATTTTACAACAGCAGAGTATTTATGTTTCTGTGATACTCTAGGATATTTCCTTTATTAATAGTACTATCATTATAAACATAATCGAATGCTTCTAATATGCAGCAATTGCTAATAACTGAATGAAAAAAAATACAAGATGAGCATAGCAGGGTTCAGTAAGCTATTGCCTGTGGGCCAAATCTAGTCCACCATCAGTTTTTTAAATAAAGTTTTATTGAAACACAGCCTGGTCCATTTGTTTACTTATCAACTCTGGCTGCTTTTGTGATACATTTGCAGAGCTGAGTAGACATGATAGAAATGGTCTGGTTTGCAAAGCCTAAAATATTTCCCATAGTCTTTTACAGGAAAAGTTTGTTAGCCCCTGCTTTAAATATAGGAATTAAAGAATTTCTGTGTCAATGTGAATTATCAACACAAAGTATTGAAAGAATTAAGAAAAAGTTAGGAGAGAGTTGCTTTTTGTTGTTGTTTGTTTTGTTTTGTTTTGTACATTAGCTCCTCCTTTAGGTTTGTGCCTGATGTTTGGTAGATAGACCAGAGATAGAAGAAATGCTATATTTTTGCAGGTAAATTCTCTAAAAGATATCTATGCTGGGTTCAAGGGGCCAGGCTGTTCCCACTGACATAACAAATATTTTAAGTATTAAACCTCCAAGCAAATGACCTCTGGAGTGGTATGATCTTACTTTCTTTTAGGAGATAAGAATTGCATTTTTGTAAGTCATTTTTTGTTGTTGATAATGTTGGAGAAAATTGACTTACTATAGCATCACAGCTTATTTAATTGAAAAGGGTCATTGCTGCATTATGATTAAAATAGAAAAAGAAAAAGTTCACATGTTACCTGTATGTTGCTCTTCGATCCAGACTTGCAAATACATGAAGAGGAGCAGCCCTGCTACTCCGAATATCAGCACAGAGAGGAAGACTTGCTTGGGGTTCATGACCACTTCAGATGGCTATCTTTCTCCTCATTGAAGATTGCATGATTTGTTTTTCCATAAAACTTTAATCTTTTGGGGTCCTCTGAAGGCCCATTCCATGAAGTAACCTAGAATTTAAAACAAAATCCATGTTTTAGGTGACTGATGGCATTTATATCCAACTATGATAAAAATTTGCAGCATATGGATAACACTGAAGACTTATATGCAATGTCATGCTCTTAAGACAGGTTAGAATAAAGTAGATCTCTGTAGGAGGGCAGTTTACTATTGCATTCTTTTATCTAAGTAATGTATCATCCTACAGTTAATAAATAACACCCTAACATAAATTAGGCAAACTTTGGCCAAACTTAAGCTCTTTGTATTGTAAAAGTAAAATTGCATTTAGGGTTATGTTAAGATGATTTCAAGAGAAAGGAAGAATAGCATTGAATGGATTGCTGAAGACTGGTCTTGAAAAATATGTTTGTGGAATGTAGGAAAATACTTCCTATCAGACAAAATATAATTGTTCAAGGTGGTTGCTTCCAAGATGCAAGTGGATACCAGCATCTGAGGATACACAAGTCCCTTATAGAAGATGACATAGCATTTACATATAACTTAAAGCACATTCTCTGGTATACTTTAAATCATTTCTGGATTACTTATTATACCTAATGCAATGTTAATAGTATAAGAATAGTTGTTGTACTTGTATTGCTAAGGAAATAATGATGAAAATTAAAAGTTTGTACATGTTCATTACAGTCACAGTTTTTTTTCTTTCCAAATATTTTTCATCCCACTTTGGTGTAATTCACAAATAAGAAGGGTTGGCTTCATATAAATAAAAAATGGGGAGTTTAATCTAACATTTCCTTTTTATATAAAAGTAGCATAATTTCTCAAATTTACATGGTGAATTTAAAAATCACCAAAGGCATAAAAGGATCAATTTTAAAAGTCAGAGGTCAAGGACCCCTCCCACAGTAGCTTAGAATTACTGAAATCTATCTCAGAATCCAGAAATCTCCCTTAGTAATAAAAGTTTACTTGATTTTTAAAAATACTGAGATGCTTTTCTTTCAGAACAATTTCATTCAATGTAATCTTAACCATTTATTTTTTAAGTCACATCCATTTTTGAGATCTAATAAAAAATGCAAACAGCTCCCTTTAGAAAAATATGAACACACATGAGCTCACATAAAATGCCAGTGCATTTGTGCACATTCACCGAAATTCAGGTAATTAGAATGATCTGATTAGGAAAAACATTCACCCGACATTTAAAAGTATTTATGCAGAACAAGAAAAATGTCACATCTCAAATACTCATTTAAAAATATTTTTCCTATAATTTCTTTATATTTTAACTACTATGTGGGCCACAATAAAGAGGTATGGTCATCAACGTATCTGAGGCATGTTTTCAAATCCACTTAGAGTCCCTGGGGCAGGAGTAACTCTTAAGGACTTCACTAGTACTTTTAAGGATTTCAAGTATTTTGAATTTTGATTTTGGTAAGAAAAGAGGTTTTTAAATAAGGAGAAGTGAGAGCATTACCATACTGCTTATTTGATAAGTGATCCTTTGCTCTTGTATTGAATCAAAAATAAAATATGATGGTCTTTCAAGACATATGCAACAAAGGTCCCAAGGGAGATTTGCAGTGCTAGGGATTGAAGATTGAATCCCCAGGGAAACTGTGGAAAGAAGCCAGTTCTCTCTACCCTTATCCCACAGTTAAACCATGAACAGACATAATTCCTGGGTATGTAAGAAGTTTCAGATAGGAGGAAGCCATTTGGACAAAATCCACTACGAACAAAGAAATAGTTGTTTACATGAAGAAAGAGACTTTTACAATCTGTCTACATAATTAAAACTTATCTCAGAAGAGAAAGGATAGAAGAAAACTCATAAATCAGCACAGAGCCACAAACCTATGAGAATGGTGGGTGTAAGAGCCAAAAAAAAAAAAAAAGACTCCTTGGGGGTTTGCAGAGGAAAATTATTACCTACGATGCTGGAAAAAGATTAAGGATTTGCCCTGCCTTTCTTCCGGAGACGTTGCCATACCCTGACATACCCTCCTGGGTGAGAAGACAGACAGGGGAAAAGCCATAACTGTGATTATGGCAGATGTGAGTAGGATTGAATGATTAAAGCCACAAGGCAGAAAGGCAATCTGGTGTAAAACGCAGAGATACGTTTGATTTTCTCCCATCTCAGTCCATTAACCCAACATTGGTGTGAAGAAATGGCTCTCATTAAACAAAGGTGAGGCAGAGGAAGCAGCCGTATTGCTCTAAGCAAACCTGAGGGTCAGTTGTGATGGGAAAACACACCTATTTGAAGATCATGCATCTGCCTCCAAGCCTGCAGAAAAAGTGCAGACTACTGGAGATTGAAATTACTTGGAATAATGCTGTTTTATGTCCAAACATTCTATAGTGTTTCTATGGCTAAAGGCTTCCTGTACTTTGTGCAACCTCTTCTTCCCAGTCATGGACACAACCTAAGAGGTACTTAACCATGCATTGCATATTGAATTTTGAGCTCCAATAACAGAATTCAGGTAATTGATGAGTAAATGTTATAGTTGTCTTTGTAAAGCTGTAGTCCTAAACTCCAAATGGAGGAGTAGAGACTATTAAAATACTGAAATATAGCATCTACAGTTCTCTGTTAAAAATACATATTTAGTTTTATTTGCATAGCCTATTGATTTATCCCTCACAATTAGGAAAAGAAATATAAAGATAATTGCTTCACTCCATTATCTTTCTCCCAACACTTTAAAATTTATTCTTTTAAATAATCATGGCTATCAACAGAGGTATTTTGGGACTTCAGTATAGAGATAAATTACTAGCTATGGGCAATTTACAGAAAAGGATATTAGAAGTTGCTGAGTTTGGCAGAAGTTTCAGATTTTAGGGAGGGAGTGGTGGGATTTCAGGGAAGGCTGGGGATGAGACCAAATGAGGCAGGCAGTTAGGCATACAAGAAACTCCAGCTTCGTGGCCCTCTTCCCAGTCCTCACCCTTGGGGGCACCTCTGCAGTGCATGCCTTCTCTGTCTCCCATAGTAGCTACAACATTCTCCATCTCTTTCCTACCCATCCCAAGCAAATAAAGGTTCTCAGTGATGAAGTCCATCAATGCACTGCCTTCCCTGGACAAGTTTACTACCTCTGTCCCCAAGCACACATGGCTCTGCAGAACAAGAGTCTTCTCCCCTCTCTCCATCCTTCCCAGGTTTCTGTGAAAGGGAGCTCCATCACCAGCTCCCCCACTGGGGTCTAATCACTAATGTATTTACCCAGGGACACTTTCCTCTGGAAATCCCCAAGCAAGTCCTTGCATTCACTCCCCGACAAGCTTCTAGACAGGTATTGACCCTGATGGACTCAGGCACCTCATCTCCCATTCATTTCTGAACCACAGCTGCCCAGGGGTAGGGATAAGATGTAACAAGGACCAGAGGTTCTGTAGGGCTTGAAAATTAGCAATTCTCTTTGTTTGTTCATTTTGTGTTGCCTTTTGCCATTCTGGTTTTAACTTCTATGAATTTCCTTGTTGTATGTCTTCCCTACTTATAGATGCGTAGTTTTTATGTATTTTGGATACGAATTCATTGTCTTTATTGGTGTGACAAAGATCTCCCTCTTTGTAACTTTTTCTTCCATCTGTTCCCTTTTTCCTTCATTCACTGGTGTTGTTTTATCATGCAAAAGTTTTCAATCTGTTTTATCATTCTTTATGATTTATCAGCTGGAGTATTGAAAGAAAGCACATGATATAGTCACATTTAAACTCTGGAGAGTTTAATAACAGAACATTTACAAAGATGTGGGCAGGGTTTAGAGAGACCAACAAGAGATAGAGCAAGTACCCCAAAACAAGTAACAGCACCTGCTTCTAGAAGGGAAGAAAGAAAAGCAGAAAGCTATTTCTGGAATCTGGAGACAGCAAGTGGAAGGATAACTAGCCCATACTCAAATTCCTCCTGCCCTTAGACCTGTCAGCGACTCCCATTTGTTAAGTACAAGTAAAAGCCAGAGGTTCAGGGAGCCCTTTGATATAGTTCCTTCCGAGACCCTCCCAGAAGAGAAAATGGGAAATATCAAGCTACATCTGGGTCCTTCATGATTTTTTAAGATAACTTTCCTTGTTTTCAAATCATAAAATTATGTTTCTATGTTTCCTTTCAAAAGTTTGAAAGTTCTGCTTTTCATATCAAATACTTGAATCTACCTGGAATTTACTTTTGTGTACATTGTAAGGTATCCATCTGATAGAGCTAACATGCACTCAAATCTATTTTATAATCTAATATTTTACTTCTGATTTTCAATGCTGATTTTGTTATAGATTACATTCTGTGTGTGTGTGTGTGTGTGTGTGTGTACTTGAACATTGTTTGGTTTTGCTGATCCAATATCTTACTTTCTTTTAAAAATCACCTTTGGAAAATTACATTTGTCTAAATAATTATCATTTCCCATTAGTTGTCTAATTTATAGGCACAAAGTTGTTCATAGGATTTTCTTCTGATTCTAAAGATCTCTTTTGCAGCTGTAGGTATAGTTCCATTTATAGTCCTAATGTAGATATTTGCACCTTTTCTCTTATTTTTTGACTTTTTCTAGAGCTTTTTCTGTTTTATGTAAAAGTATATCATAATGTCCCTATTATTATTTTTTTTTTAATTTTTTATTGTGGGTTGTTCAAAACATTACAAATTTCTTGACATATCATATTCCACACTTTGATTCAAGTGGGTTATGAACTCCCACCTTCACCCCATACACAGATTGCAGAATCACATCAGTTACACATCCATTGATTTACA
>NW_025999990.1:37595311-37639351 GCF_001458135.2 Marmota marmota marmota | reverse complement strand
AGGGGGCGGCTCTGCCTCTCAGCAGGCCGCTGCTCCTCTTCTGCTGGTGGGTCGCAGGCCCGCCTACCTTGCAGGAGTGATTGGAAGCTCTGTTCAGCCGTGGGCCACTGGGCCTTTTTATAATTTCCCTATTATATTTGGTACTCTGCTTATTGATTTGTGCTCTCACTTCTATTATTTTCTTCATTCTACTTTTTTAAAGAATATTTGTTCTACCAGTGTGACCGTTAGCAGTGCATCATGATCACTATAGTTCCTGAAATTCTGCAAGCATGTCTATATGTTTCCCCCATTCCTCCCACAAGAAAGTTTTTTTAAAGAAACTTTCATTTTGAAATAATTTAAGATTCACGTAGACATGAAAATAGTAAACTCCTGAATGTCTGTATCCAGCTTCCTCCAATGATTGAATGTTATATATTCATACCACAATGATCAAGATCTGGAATTTAACAGTGGTACATATGGAAGGCCAAATAATGCCCCCCACCACAAAATGTCCACCTTTCAATCACTGAGGCCTACAAATACATCACTGTCAATAGTGATGAAGAATTGAGGTTGCAGATGGAATGAAACTGCCAGACAGCTGAACTGAACATATCGAATTATTATTCTGAATTATCTGGTGGACACAATCTCAGCCCAAGGGTCCCAAAGACTGTAAGAGGGAAACAGAAGAGGAGTCTACAAAAAGGACTTGTTCACCTTAGTTATTTTGGGAGATGGGAGAAGGAAACCATGAGTCAAAGAAAACTGGGTTCCTAGAAGTTGGAAAAGACAGGAAATGGATCCCACTCAAAGCCTCAGGAAAAAATCTGGCCCTGCTAAAACTTGATTGTAACTCATATCTTACTTCTGACCTATAGAACTATTTAACTGTAAATTTGTGCTGTTTTTAAGCCACCAAATCTGTGATTATTTGCTTTAATAGGAAAGAGAGAGAGAGAGAGAGAGAGAAACTAACGCAGTGCAATACCATTACAAAATATCATTTTGAAGGAAGATGGTTAAAATTGCTATGAATGGATGGAATAATGATGATTTTTTTCAAATGGTTTCTTAGGTTTAGTGTTTCATGGTCCCCTCCTGTAATTACTTAACTGTTCAATGTGTTTTGTCATACAGACACAGAAATATATTTCTTTACTAGACACTAATTTGTAGGTGCTTTCTTATACATCTTGTTGCTTAGATTCCCTGTGTAATTTATTTAACAGGTACCTTCTGCTTTTAGTCATTGCAATTAAGATCCAATTATAATTAAAATTTTTAGCAAGACAAGGCTTTGCCCTCAAATTCTTTGTTTTAGAAGAAAAAGTTTTAAACTTATATTTTACATTTTAGTATTCAATATAGAAGTTTCTCTTTTAAGCAACAATAGCCTATTTCAAAGACTACATAAAATTAAAACCAAAGACTGTTACAAATAGTTGTCTTAGAGGGGGAAAATGCAGAGATTATTGCTAAATGGACTGTTCATCCCATCTTTTGACTTTACTTGTTCCCCAGTCTAAGTTAGATTTTAAAGTTTGAAATATTTCAAAATGCTTAGTAGGGATGAAACATAAAGAGTGCTGTATTTTATATTTATTTGTATGCAATCATAAGAATTTTTAACATGTATTTATGCCAGTCAAGAAGTGTCAGGACTACCATTAACAAACACATATTGAGAATCATTGGAATAACATTAAGCAACACACAAGGTATGAACAGAATCCATTGTATTTTACTAAAGGGATCAATGAAGATAGAGGGAGCCCTTAAGCCATTTTTTTTTTAAAAATCCTAGGCTTTAACCATGTGATACCAGAACATGTCAATTTGGGTAGTCATATCTAAGACAACTAGAAGGAGTTATCAGTAATGGATATGACAGATGAGGCAAGAGACAATTATGGACTGGCTAAAGGAATAGCAAGTCAAATGATATGATTGTTAGAAATAATAGTGTAATGTAAGAAATGCTTATGGCTTACAGTCCATGGTTGGGATCCATTGTGGGATACCCAAAAGAAATGGGTAAAATAGAAATTGGAATTAGAGGATATTGAAGTGACTATTGTGTTGCCTCTCCAATATCCTTCTGCCCTTCTGTGGAAGTTAGTTTAGAATGGCTTGTCCCCACCTTCAGATCCATGAACAGGCCTGAAATAGCATAATCCTGACCGCAAATCTTATGCTCCTGATCAAAATAGTTGACCCAGGAATGGCCATTTAATTACTTTTCTGTGCGTGCCATAACCAATTATCACAAATATGGTGGCTTAAGACAACGGCAATTTATTTTCTCAGAGTTCTGGAGGCCAGAAGTCTGAAGTCAAGGTATACTCAGGGTCATGCTCCCCTGAATAGAAAAAGAAAGGAGAGAATCCCTCCTCGCTTTGTGGACTTCTAGTGACTTTAGGCATGTGGTTGCCTAGATCCAGTCTCTGTCTCTGACATTACATTACCTTTTCCTTTCCTTCGTGTGTCCTCTTTTGTCTCTTACAAAGATATTTATTGGAGTAACTGACCATCCAGATAATCCATGGTGATCTCATCTCAAGATCTTTAACCTAATTTCAATAGCAGAGACCCTTTTTCCAAATAGGTCATAGTTTCTGGGATAAGGATCTGAACATATTTTCTAGGGTTCACCACTCAAAACCCACTACTACAGCTGACTCTGGGTTTCCCTGGTCATAGTGACTGTTTGGCAGGTGATTTACCCAGAAAGAAGCTCAGAGCTTCCACTGAATGGTTATGTAGGAAGTAATGTTTTCTCCCGTGGTGACTGTGAGCAAGAAAGCCTATATGTAGCTCTTGCGGTGGCTGGCTGGACGCCTTTTAGTTGCCCTGATGGAAAGCCAATCTGAAAGAGAAGTCGGCACAGAGGAAGGCAAAGTACGAAGTCTGCAGAGGAAAACACTGTGACTGGACTGTTCCTGCATCCACTCTGCCTCTGAATTAATTAGGTGACCCAACAAATCTGCTTTACTTCTCAGTCCTACTACAAAGCAATTGTCCATATAGCAGGAGAACTAAGGAATAAACTGTACTTTGTGTACAGTAACTCTTACAGGATCATCGGGAGTAGATGGAAATAAACATGCTAACGTTTCTTTGAGTAGTCAATTTATTGAAAGCAGTTTTAAATATTTTATATTGATTAATTCTCACATTTACCCTGTTTTCTCCCCAAACAAGAAATCTGCATAACAGATTCATTTAACTGCATGGTTTGGTTCAGGGTTCAGGGAGAGATGAAGAAAGAGGTATAGGTGAAGAGGGACCTAACCTGTGGAGATTAGCTTTGTCCTGTGGACATGAGAAACCAATGGAAGTGTCGAGGGGAGTGGAATGATCAGGTTTGCATCTGGGAAAGGTCATGTGGACATAGGGTACAGATGGACTAAAAGGTAAGAAGACCACAGAGGCAGTCAGGATAGCCATTCAGCAAGGAATCTTCAGAGAAAGGACCAGACTGGATCATGTTCCAATTCCCCAATCCTCTTGGAGGAAGTTTATCACAGTGGTGAAGGATACAGATCTTAGAGCCTGCCTGTCCAGGTTTAGGTTACAGCTTGGTCACTTTTCAGCCTTGTGAAACAGCTCATTATATGACTTCCAGGTGCATCAGTTTTCTTACATCTAACTGGGAAAATTAAAGTACCTATCATATGAGGGTGCTATGGAATTACATGTGGAAATATCTAGAAGAATGCCTTACCCAAAAAAGTGCTCTACAATATTAAGATATGAATCTTTTAATATTCTGATTCCAGGCAGAGAGACAGCTGTACTATAGATAATCAATAAAGATTTGTTGAAAGACCGAATATTTTTACTTCAAAAAGCATTCTATTTTTACTGTTAGAGAGGTTTATTCTTTCATGTCCAGTCCGTTCAATCAATCAGTATTCACGAAGCCCCAGTATGACTAAAGCCCTTGCTGGTCACGGTAGGAAAAGTCGAAGGACTAGGCTTTAATCCCTGATCTTTATTAGAGAATATTGTAATGTCTCCTTTCACAATTTGCATAAGTTGGTTCTAGTGGAGCTTTCTAGAACAACGCATAACAAATCTGTTCCCTCCTTTACATGACAGACTTTCCAATTATTGAAAACAATTATTCTGTCTACCCTCAATCTTTTTTACTTCAGGATAAACAATAAATATATACAATTCCTTCAGCCATTCCTCACGGGACATGGTTTAAAAGCATTCAATCAATTTAATCATCCTCTCCAGACATATTTGAGTTTGTTAATGCTTTTCTTTAAATGCAGGGCTCAGAAGTAGATACAATAATCCAGGCATGATTGAATGGACAAATGGTGTTATGAGAATTGGCACCATAAAAATGATGCTTATACTCGAGCGCATCCACAGAGAAAATGGGAGCATAAAACAGGGTACAGGTTACAGCCTCAGGGTTTCCTTCAGTCCAAGTAATAGAGCATCAGGATCTAAAAGAAATTCAAAAGGAAAGGACTGTGTAATAGGAAGCAGATCATGATGAATCTGTGATTAAGAAACCAACACAGAAGATTATCATTGACCATTAAATGAACAGACATTTAAAATACATGAACACAAGAAAAAGGGATGGATTTAAGGAATAGTAGGAATGAGGGTTTACTATTAAATATGGACAAAAATAAAAAACCAAGAAGAAAAATACAAGATCAGAGAAGATGACTTGGTTAATGTAGAATGTATTGAGAAAAAAAGTTTAAAAGACCAAAGAGATTTGGAAGAATGGAACTGAAAGATGAAGAATTTTCTAGCACTACCATTAGTCTGAGTGTCAGACTGAGAAGAAAAATGTGTGTGTTTACTGTAGTGTGCAGTAAGGGAAAGATAGTGTGTGTGTGTGTGTGTGTGTTTGTGTGTTTGTGTGTGTATGTGTGTGTATAGCTAAGTCTATATATATATAGATACATAAGACACACACACACACACACACACATATATATATATATATACATATACATAGATATAGATATAGATATCTCCCTGAACTTTAAATAATAATGGGGTACTGTGGGTACTATGTAATAATAACTTAAAATTTTGCATTCGTTTCAATTAAAACAGGACATAAATTTTTCATGTCGACTACACAAAGTACCTTTCAGGGGGAAAGTATACTTCATAAAATCTAGTGAATTTGGTGGGGGCATTATGACTGAAAGCAAGCTCTTTCAAAAGGAGGACAATACAGGACAGAAAGAGAGACAGACACAGAATTTTAAGTTTCACAGCAATATTTCAACTTTTGAAAAATCTGAGAAAACAAGTAAACAAAACCCAGTAGCATTTAAAAGCTACTGGCAATGAGATGCCAGAAAGTCATTTTGATCTCTCCCACTTGCTTCTTATACAAACAGTGATTCAAATTAGAATGTTAGCTGCAATATAAAGCAGAGTGGGTCAAACTGGCTTTGGAATGTCAATTTTTATGGTGAAAATAGCCATCTCTGCATTTACTTAATGTCAAATAGCTAAGACTACATCTATGCAACAAATTCCTGACATAGATAATTTAGGGAAAGAGTTTGGCATAGCTCCATAGTCAACAACTTGTCTACATATAAGTTCAAATAAATATTTTTATAGTGAGTCAATAAAACATACATAACTCCTATGGCTACTTGTTCTTATTTATCTAGGTAAGAAGTGTTTTATGTTATCACCTATATATAGCATCAAATTCCCCCATCTGCTCATTATAGGAACCATAAAATCCTTGAAGTGGTATTGTATTTATGTAGAATAAAACTTCCTAATGCTAGATATGTTAGGTAGTTATTTCTGTTGATGATTAGCTAGAAAATCAATACACCTATTTGGGAGATTGATTTTTTTCTTCATTATATATTATCTGGATGTCTGATGTGTTGTTATTGTATAATTTCTTTTATAAAAAGAATAATACAGCTTTCACAACAATAGTAAAATTCTATGGCTAACATAAAACTCTGTAAAAACAGTACAGGTGTATGCATATTCTAAAATGAATATGATTTGTTTCTTATAGATAGTGAAGTTTGTGAGCCAAGCATCATCACTAGCTTCAAGCAATCACATATGCATATTTATTGAGTTTTACTATATACTCCTTGTTTCACATTTTAGCCCATATGTGGCTAGCCTGCAACCATTTAATAGCAAAACAGCATGAACTCAAGCAGTAAAGGTGCTAATCTAGGAATCTTGATTTTAAGAAGAAAAATAAAGCTGCAAATATATGTGACAAAAATCATCTAATAAACTCTTGAGGCATATTCCAAGGATACATCACAAAAACACAGGGCTCAGGTTAAAATTTCAAAGAAACTCCCTAAGGTAGTTATAGAAATAATATAAACATATAGAGATAAGCCTAGAATCATGCCAACAAATCAAAACAGAATTATATATAACTCTGAAAATTAATATTCCAGAAAGTGATAAATATAATAAAATATATAGAAAAGTATTCAGAAGTCTCAAGGATACTATAAAATTTATAAGTAACTATTCATGTTTTAAAGCTATTAATATACTGGCCAATTTTAATTCATTTGTTAGCTGATTGATGTAGAGGATTTCTAGTTAAATGGGGGTTGACTGGACTCAGTACTGATCCTTGCTCAAGTCCCCCTAAAATAGATGAGAAATATAATGGCAAAGACGTAGAGAAGGAGGGAGAAGATGATTATGAGATAAAGAGAGAATCATAAAGTTTTAGAATGTGGAACACAGAGGAGTGATAACTAACTTAAAAGATCATAAAAGCTAAAGTCAAAGTGTTTCCATAGATAACAAGAAGCAAGATAACTGTGTGCCATAAAACCCAGGAAATGTGCCACACATTCCCCAGGACCCTATAGTTAATAGTAAGGAAAGAAACCAGAGAGCAATAAAAGTTCTTACAAATGAAAAATGAAACCAAATGAAAAACTCATTATATTTAGAAGAGATAAATTAAAATGATTTTTCAGGAAACAGTACTAAAGAACAAAGAATTGAAAAACTGGACAGGAAAAAATAAATAAATAAATCCAGGAAATAGGACTAATCTAAGAAAGTCAGCATCTAAATAATGAGAACTCTAGATGGTGAGAACTGAGAAATCAAAATGAGGATGATCATGAGTGATATAACTCAAGAAAACTTGGGGGAACTGAAGGGTATGAGTTTTCAGACTCAAAGAGATCACCAAAGGACTTATCATAATGGATAAGAAAGAAACATGCATCATCTTGACATTTCAGAACACTAAGGATAAAGAAAAGATTGTGTTTTCTGTCAGAGAGAAACAAGTAGATTCCATCCAGAAGATCAAGGACCAGAATTGTTCTGACTTGTCAATTAGCAACACTGAAATTTAGAACAAGGAATGGAGCAAGAATGTTTTCAAGATTCTCCAGAAAAATGATTTTTACTTAGAATTCTATCATAAGCTACCAAATTCTACTGAAGTCTCAATCAAGGGTTTAAGTAGAACAAACATTTTCAGACAAATTCTTGAAAAAATTTACCTCCCCCAAACCCATAGGAGGACCTAATAAAGCAAGGGAGGAAGACCAGAGGAAGAAATCGGGGTACAAAAACCAGTAGGTCCAAAACAGGAATAAGAAGAGATGACTTCTTATTCCTGGCCAGGAATGGCCAGGATGGCCAGGATGACTGGCCACTGCAAACAGGCTTGCGGGGAGTGGGGGCAGCAAATATATCAAACAGGAACAGGGGTAGGACAAAGGATTGGCAGAGATTTTTTGGAAGGTAAAACTGGTTGATGTGTTGTTTGAACATTTCAATAGGATAGTTAGACAATGATGAAGAGTGAGTGGCATATATACACAATGGAATACTACTCAGCAATGAAAGAGAATAAAATCATGGCATTTGGAATTACAAGAAGATAATGCTAAGTGAAGTTAGCCAATCCCAAAAAACCAAATGCCGAATGTTTTCTTTGATATAAGGTGGCTGATTCATAGTGGGGTAGGGAGAGGGAGCATGCAAAGATTAGACGAACTCTAAATAGGGCAGAGGGGTTGGAGGGAAAGGAGGGAGCATGGGGTTATTAATGATGGTGAAATGTGATGATCATTATTATCCAAAGTACAGGTATGAAGACACAAATTGGTGTGAATATACTGTGTATACAACCAGAGATATGAAAAATTGTGCTCAATATGTGTAACAAGAATTGTAAGGCATTCTGCTGTTATATATAAATTTTAAAAAAAAGAGTTTGCTTGAGTCTGTGATAAGGACTTAGAACCTTGAGCAAACAGAAGAGCAAGACACTTCTAGCTTTAGGAAGAGTATTTCTACTTTTGTAGGAAAGGAAAAAAAACTTAGGTGAACTTAGGTGCAAGATGCTAAAATGCAGTGACTATTCCTACAGATTCACAGACCTGGCAAAATCTGTCTTTCAAGAATTAGAATGAAAGGGCAGACTGAAGGGGTGCTGAGCAAAGAAAATGGTAAGCACTTAGAGAAATCTAAAATATTTACTATTTATAAAAACAATAGACTCTAATTCATGTGAAGAAAGCAATAGCCTAAAAGTCAGGAGAGGAGTGATCAAAATGAAAGCATTCCAGTATTTATTATTTGGGAGGAAGGCGTATGAAAAGTTCTGTAAAAGAAAAGAAATAAAAAATAAGAGTTATTGGAAAAGTAGAGTAGGAATAAAAAATGAGAGCAGAAATGAGCTCAAATAGATTTGTAATCACAATAAAAGTGAAAAGGCAAAAACTCTTTAGTTAATAAATAAATAAATATTAGAATGGATTTTTTTTCAAAATCCAACCAGATATAATGTATAAGAGACAATCTTAAACCATGAAGACAGATTTCAAAGTAAACAGAGAATGTATTAATATTAACCAAGGAATTACAAATCACTGGCAAGTTGGTGTACCCTACTTCACTGTATAATCATTGCCACTGCATAATTATCACACCCCTTTTCAGCCTCCAGATCCATTTATAACCTTAATAATTGTCACTTGGTATAATTCTGTTCCTCATGTCACTTCAAAAGTAACAGAGCAACAACGTATACATCAGTGGCATCTGGATGCTCATTTGTCCTCTCAACACACTGTGAGCCATGAGCCTAGGATTCTCTGCACACATGTACCGTCCGTGTATTTCCAAAAGCCAACTTGCAAGGTCTGTCCAGAGGCTGCAGTACTAAGGGTAAACTCATCCTATGTGAATGGTCCTGGGGGTGGTGCATCAGACAACAAAACAATAGCAGTGGTGAATCTTCCAACATAGAAGATTAGATGTTACAAGTCAATACTTTCCAACACTGTAGTAAATTTTTTCAAATGCAATAATTTGACTATTATGCATAAGTGAATAACAACTAATGTGTTAACTTTCCTTTTAGATCAGAAAAATGTTTGCTAAACTTTCACAAGAAAATTTTATGCATTGATTTGGACTATGCAATTTTAACATATTCTCACAAGTATTCCATGCATCCAATTCTTGTATTGAAGACAGCTTAGTAACAAATTAATTTTTAAGCAATATCAGTGTATTTTTTATAAAAAGTTTCACATAATGGTCACACCCCTCTTTCTTACAAAAAAATTAGCATAAAATCTGCAAAAATTATGTGGTGAAATATGGTAGCTATACCACAGTCAGACAAAACAGATGTTAAAATTCAATGCTATACACAGATAGAGTGACTACACTTCAATAAAATATAAAATTCACTAGAACTATATCACAGTCCTACATTTGTATGCACATAATAGTATGCTTAAAAAAACATAAGGCGAAAATGACAGAAAAATCAAAGAATATGGATAAATCCATCACTAAATGGATACTTCTCCTAAATTGGCATATTTTTAAATCTCTCTCCTTCAGTAATTGATAGAACATTCAGTCCAAATCAGCAAGAATAAATTAGTTGAAAAATAAATTTTAAAACCTTATGTAATGGACACATTCTATATATTATTTCCAATTTCTAGAAAACATCTATTATTTTCAAACAATAAAAATCTAAACAAAAAGAAGTCACATATGTGAACAGTATGAGTCTCTTCTTATTAAAGGTCAAAGGCAGAAAAAAATTAAACAAGATTTTGTTTGGGTTTTGTGCACATATGCAAAACAAGTGAATCCTTAACATAAAATGTAAGTTGGCTACTTCTTGCAGGTAAGAATGAGAGCAGCCTGAAAAGGGTGTAGTACAGACAATATTGTTCCCTGAATCCTCCCTTTCTCTTCCTCCTGAACTCAAATGCAGGCCACTATTTCTGGTCCCTTTGCAATAAGGTGAAATATGAATAAAAGTCATACATACCACGGTGAGGCTTGGCCCCTACAAATATCTTACAAGTTCTTCACATTATATTTCTATTCTCTTATCTGCAGAGGAAACAGTGGAAGACTTCAAGGCACAGAAAGACTGCAGAACTGTTAAGTGAAAGTTACATGGATCCCTGAAATCTTCCTGGAAGAGAATGTTTCCATTGATCGTCATCAGATTGTGACCTGAGTGGAAATACACCTTCACTGTATGAAACAGTCGAGATGCTGTGTCGATCTCAGTGGTTACTCTCCCCTGACAAAAGCAGGACACCTTGAGGACATGGAAAACGTTATTTCTCCTTATATTCAGAGCAGGCACACCCTGCTTATTTTTTATTATTTTTAGAATTATCAATTTATGTAATTTCTGCATTTAATACAATATTTAATGCAAATAAATTAGTGACTAGAACTCTGAAATATCTGCTAATGGTGACGTAAAGCCTTTTTAACTTCACTTTTTTTCTTTGAAATAATATAATAAAAAATAGTAAGTACACAAAATAGGAAAAGAACTTCATTTTTTTTTTTAGTTGATGATGGACCTTTATTTTACTTATTTGTATGTTGTGCTGAGAATTAAACCCAGTGCCTCACACATGCTAGGCAAGTGCTCTTCCACTGAGCTACAGCCCCAGCCCAAGAACTTCATTTTTAATCAAATAAGAAAAGGACAAGAACTAACTAATAACTGCAAAGAATACCTGCCAAATTCTTTAAAATCTGGAGGGAAATAAGAGAAAGGTAAGAATTGATAAAACCACTCTCAAACCTGGAGCTGGATAGATTTTCATAAGAACAATATAGTCTCAAAAGTCTGTCCAGAAAAACTTAGGTTGGAACAGTGAGATCTGGGGCATAAATAGGCTATGTGGGAAGTGTATGTTTCCCTGTTGAAACTCAGAATGGCTGGGGACATGGGGCTGAAGAAAATAACACAGTCACTTACCACTTTTATTAGCTATGGAGCGGTCTCCATGCTGGAGCTACTATGGAAGAAAAGGGATGGAGCTGTGACCACCAAATCACAACACAGACTTACAAGCTTCTGAATGTTCCAACGTGAAGGCAAATGAAATGATTTTGGTGAGACAGAATATTCTGGACAAGACCCATACCAGACCTGTAGACAGCCCAGTACACCACCTTTTGCCATTTCACCTTGTCGGTCTCCTTCAAGAATGGAAAACTATCAGAAAAAGGCTTATGGACCAGAGACAAGGGGAAAGGGTGGAGGTAGGGGAGATGTGGATTAGGCACGGAAAATCAGGAAGAATAGTCCACAATGAGTTCTTCTAGGATAAACTTCTTATTAATGAAATCAGCTCTCCAACATAAACCAAAATAACGCAGAAAGGAAAACAGTCCTGAAAAGACTGATTTTTGAGCACTGCTTTCATCTAAATATGAAATACAACATAATAATAAAAATTAAAAACCAAAATCTAAAACAAGAAAGGGGAATGGAAGGATACTACGTTTGATTTTTATTAACATATAGTGAAACTGGCTTAGGTGGGAGAAGTGTACAATTCCATTAAGTGTTATAAATGTATTAGATTCATTAACACAGCTGTGCTAGATTTTATTTTACTAATGCTTTTTATTCTACTAATGCTTTTTCTAAGTGACTAAGTAGACACCACAAAGACCCCAGTTAATCAATGACTCCAATATGTAATGATAAGAGGACTTCTCAGGTAAAGATTAGGTATTTATTTCTGATAATTATGAGTCTGACTATAGTCTAGGTTACTGCTGGTGACAAGATTCACAGTTCTACTTTGCAATTTCTTCTGCAGTTGCAAGGTTTTAATACGTGTACAGATAGAACAACTACATTTGTCCTTTCTAAGACTTTAGGTACAATGACCTATTAAATATCATGAGTGAAAAATGGGTACTTACTTGGTCTAGAAATCTGCATTGTTTGCAAGGGAATTCAAATATACTCATAACATCCAGAATTACTCCCAAGGCAAAATCTTTTACATGGATTTATGATCAAAAGTTTCCATTTGTGCAAAGTCTTATTATCATATGTGTATATGCAATAAACTTAGAGTATAAATAGCTTCCAGCCAATAATTACCTACACAAATTGTTTGCATAGCTGCTCTGTTTTAATGCCAAATTTTGTATGGAAGTCCGCCTTTCCTATTGCTATAAATTCAAACTTTTCACTTGTTATTCATGGTCTTGGAACTTTTTGAAAAAATATGAAATAAAAATATATTAAAAGTTTAATAAGATCACTAAATTCAATTCCATCCAGTTCTCTCAGGTCTTAAAACTCTCGGTAGCACTGTGGGTATCCTGGTACCCTTTGTTTCACCACTAATACAAACATGAGAGGCTGGGAGTGGCAGAGGGTGATGGTGTCTGAGCAAAGCTATTATTACATTTATTTGAAGATGATCAAAACTTTCTAATGATAGCTCCTTCCCCATAACAATTTTTAGTATTTTCCCCTTATTAAAACAATACCTAGTTCAAATAAATTAATGATATTTGTGTTAATACAAGCTACAAATGAACTACGTGCGTGTGTGTGTGCATTTTTTTTTTTCAAGGAGAATCTACTATAGTGAAATTTTGGACAGTATAGGTTGTCAGTATCAAGAGACCATTTTTTTTTCCAGATTTTTCAAAAATTCCAATCCTTCTCCTAATAAGGGGCACCATTTTTTTCAGGTTTTTCAGAAATTCAAACCTTTTTGTTGTTATATGTAATTTTTAAAAATTTTGTGACAGGGTCTCGCTAAGTTGCTTAGAGCCTCAAAAAGTTGCTGAGGCTGGCCTCCAACTTGCAATCCTCCTGTCTCAGCCTTCCAAGTTCTGGGATTACAGGCATGCACCACTGTACCTGGCTATAGGTTCTTTTGTTAATATCATATATCAAAAAATACCTCTCCACTTCCTGTGGTTACGTGAAAATACATACCCTGTAGAGCCCTAAACATTATCTTAGCACAAGGCAAAGCACTTCTGCAGGAACCTGAGTAGGAATGTGACATCATATGTTTTAATAGTAGAAGGTGTATTTTAAATAAAAATTTTTAAATTTAAATCTTTCTGAAGAAATAAATTTTTATTTATAAATTTTGTAAGAATTTTTACTCAACCTCATTTACTTTGTGCCTCACATAGAACTGATCCTCAATAACTATTTTTTAACTAAAGGGAAAGTTTGTTTTTTGATATTCATAAATGTATGCTGTTGGACCTTAAGTATGGTTTTCTAATACAGAAGTACTCACAGTGCTTGCTGCACTTCCTGAAAATGTGCAGTTGAGAATCCCGCTGCATCTTAAATCTTCCTGGGATCTAGTCTACAATGCACATTGCATTCTGCTAGGTTGTACAGATTTTAGTAGTAGTCATCAGTAAATTTAGGCTTATTTTTGTGGGCAAGCACCAATGTTTAGGAACAATATGGCAGAAGAAAATGATATATTCCCATAGATGCTTAATTTCCCCTTAAGGTTTCCCATGTTGAAAAGTTTTCATATATATGAGAAACAGAAAAAGTAGTATTTTAATATTTTTAATACTACCATCTTAAGCTTTAACCCCTATATTGCCTGCAACATATACTTTTACAGATAGCTTTTTCTTAAGTGTCTAAATATAAGCTATAGAATTATTATGGCATGCTGAAGAAAGATATTTAGCTAGTTTAGAGGATACCAATTGGTTAAAAAAAACTTTTGAACATGTCAGCTCGTTTCAATATATAAAAATTCTCTCATCATTTGGACAGTTGGCTCAAAATCATAGAATATTTTCAAGTTTTTATTTAAAAAAATTGTCTAGCATACAGAGAAGATCCACAATAATATAATGAATAGTCTACAAACTGAATCTACATTAACAATTGTTGACATTCATCATATCTGTTTATCACTCACACTTTAAAAAGATTTTTGCTGAAGCATGGGAAAGTAAGTTGCAGTGCTCATGAAATTTCATCCCTAAATACTTTTAAGTATACCCTCTCCCAAAGACATAATCTCCTATATAACTCCAGTATGATTATCACACATTAAGGAAATTTAACATGAATATTACATTCACATCACGCCATTGCTCTATAGACCACTTCTCCTGTTGTCCCATTACTAATATCCTTTGTAACGCCCTCTTATCCAGAATCCAATCAAGAAGAACGTGTTGCAATTAGTTGCCAGGTCTCCAAGTCTTCTTTAGTCCTGCACAATTGTCCAGACTCTTATTTTTAAAATAACATTAACATTTCTGAAGTGTCCTGGTTGGTTGTATTGGTGAACATTCACCAAGTTGAATTTGTCTGATTATTTTTTCGTAATTTGGTTCTAAATTTTTTTTGACAGAATATTGAAGAAGCAAGTGCATCCTTTTCCATGTACCATACCAAAGGCACATGATTTCAGATTTGTGATGTCAAGTCTGATCATTTGTTTTATTTGGTGTCTTGGCTTCTTATAAAGGTATTTTCCCCCTTATAATTAAAAAAATGATTTGTGTGACTATCCTTTCCCCAGCAACCATTCACCCAATATTGGAACATCTTTTGATTATTCTTGCAATCGGTGGTTGCAAACATAGTATTATCATTCCATCGTTTCTTCCACTTATCAGCTTGTAAGCCTCAGTGAAGCAGAGCTTTCCTCCTATCTACTCTATCTGCTCATATACACACCACTAGCAGGTGGATATTTTTCTTATTTAATGTGCTCTAATCCGTTACATATGTCATTACTTTTTATGTTCACAAGATCTCAAATTTGGCCAGCAGGAGTCCCTTAAACCTGTATCTTATGTCCCTCTGATATGTCCCCATCAGTTTTTGAGCAATTCCTTGATTTCTGGCACCAGGTATTCTAGAATTATCAGGGTCCCCTAAAATAGTTCAAGCAGGAAAGTCTTCAATTAGAAGGAAGCCAACCCAGCTCAATGTTAATGCAGCAATTTGAATGTAGGCACAAATATTAGCATAGCTCATAAAACACAGTAAGCGTCCAATCTCTTCCTTAACAATTTCCATCCTAGCGTGAAGGCTTTGTGTAATTCTTAAACATGTGAACCTTTAAATTATAATATACTTTTACATTATTCTTTCAACTTCACATATTTATTCTTATTTTAATTTTTGTTCTCCTTAATCTCCTTTATCTTCATATGGGAGCCATGTGAATAGTAAGTCAGAGGATTTGTTTTTCTCTTTTCTCCAACATGGGCACAGCTTAAACCACTGCTTCATGCTGAAATGTGTACACACAGAACAGCATAAACCCCCTTCAAAGTAAAACCTTTTTAAAACTCCAGAAATTATCAAAAATTTCACGTGCTATAGGAAATAGTAAAAATGCATGCCTAGGAATTTGTTTTGGAGGAGAGTAATAAACAGACCAGCCTCATTTTCTAAGTAAATGTAGTATTATTTAAGTCACCTCTGCACTGTTGAGAGAAAAGAGAGAAGAGGAGCATGATATTTGGGGAGGTCACGAAGAAAAAAGTGAGGCTTATAGCTGGCATTCATTATTTATTTTTCATTAGAATATGAATTTGTGCAGTATATATGTATGCATGTAGAGAGATAAAGAAAAACAAGTCCATCCAACATTTATTGAAGAGCTATTCCACTCTGTCCTTGAATCAGGCATTTGGACATTTGCTAGGAATACAAGGACCATCAAAATTAGATAGGTCCCTAAGTGGTTAATTAAATAATTACACAAATAAATGTGATTTTACAACTTTTCTAACTATAGTGAAGGATATGGATACATAAATATGTACAAATTTCTATGCATGCAAATATATATGTATATGTATGTAGATTATAAGAACATTTGAATCAGTCTAGTAGAGAAGAGATGGCACATGTGGGGAATTGACATTTTAGTTATTTTAAAAGTGTTAACAAAGAATGAATCAGGCAGTGTCTGGGTATGGTGGTCTGAGTCTGTGAGGATGGGAGAGAGCCTGGTAGGTAGAGCAAATGGAAGTCAGCCAGGCTTCCGAGGCAGAGGGAGAAGGGGAGCAGCAAGGAGATGAGACTGGGAAAGGCTGACCTCTCTGGGCTTTGCACAAGAACCAGGTTCCTAGTTTTAGACACTGCCTTGAACAGAGCAAGTGGTGTGTGCAGTCAGAGGGGTCATAAGGATTATATGTGCATTGTGACAAGGCTCCTCTGGCATTCTTCTGGAGGGTGGATGTGGATGTGGAGGGGAAGCAATGCCAAATGAGTTAAGGAGCCCCTGCAGTTACCTACCCAAAGGAAGCTGAAAGTGTAGACTTGGGCGATGGCAGAAGCATGTGGGTCCTGTACTTTGGAGGCACAAGTGAAGGACTTGTGGAAGACCTTTGGGGTTGAAGGAAAGGGACTGTCAAGAATCAAACTTAGATTGGGCTCTGGGAAACCTGGAGGCTTAGAGTACCTTGGGCAGAGGTTCCAAGTTGGATTTAGACACAGTTCCCTTGATGTTTGATTAAGACAGACAAGAAGAGATAGCAAATACCTAAATGGGAATTTAGAGGGCTTTTCTGAGCTGTAATTAATTTTTTGGAATGTTCTACATTAAATTTCAAGCAGTTCTTACTGGGTATGTAACAGTGGTTCACTCTGCCTTTTGGAGATAGCCCTTGCTGCTTAGTTTAAAAGGGACCAGTTGTTTTCTCTTCCTCTTCTCCCTCTCCCCCTCCATAACCTAGGGGTGGGGAACAACATTACCTTTTCCCATCAGAGGCCAAGTTATCTCTCCTTGAACAAACACTTACCACAGGAAGAGATGTCACCAGAAGATCTGGGAAGTGACTATCTCCCAAATTAACAAGTGTATTTCAACACACCATCAGGGGACACCTGAAATGGAGCCTTTGAAGAGCTTCTTTAAAACACCTCTCTTCTCCCTTATGGGCAGAACCACAGCCTCTGGGATTGGAGTCCCCTGTTCTTCTCCTTTTTTCTTTTTCTCAAAACTGTTTCCTTGTTATTAAATTGGCATGAATTGGCACCAGGGAAAAGGACTGAGCTTTCGGTAACAGGTAGCACTTGATGTCGGTGTGGTTAGAAAATCTTGGTATTTGGGAATTGAGTGATTTGAAAATTCATTTCTATTCTACACAGTTATAATTCCCTGATAAGTAAAGTCTGAAAAAAAGAAAGACAGACTTCGTTAGGGCGTGTATATATCCATAGGCTCAAGTTACAAAAGTGTTCCTGGTAGTACAGGAGTAGAATTTAAACTATTTAACCATTAGTACAATTTACACTCCCACTACAAATAACCAGAAAGATAGTAGCAGTGCATACAACTGAATGCTAGCCCTGTCAGAGCAAAGGAAACTTACTCTCTGAAAAAAAAAGTTCTGATTGATAACAAAGTGTCAATGTTAGAAGATAAACAGGTATTGGTACATATTGTTTTTTAGTCCCAAAATTTCACTAGCACCTTAGCATTTTTTAATAATTGAGAAATTGATTTTTTGAGGAGAAATAAATTATTTTCCTTTTAACTTCCTGTTCACAGAATTCTGTGGGAAAAAATACTTAATGATGTTTCTAACAAATATTGCCTGTATTTTAATTTTGAAATTTATTTTTAAGCACATAATCAATACGATAGTCTTTGCCTTAATCCTCACAGACAATATTTACTTAAAGTAGGCTGTCACAGCTTTAATTCCCTGTGTGATTAAAAAAGAGAGAGAGCGAGAGAGCACAATAGAAATGACTACAAAACTAAGTGGAATTTGGGGCTTCTTTCTTCTGAAACTGATGGGAAAATATTATATTCTTTGTTTGCATCGACATAGTTGTTCCCATCTTTATACAGAACCAATAGAAACTTCAGAAATTTTTATTGTCACCTGAACTGGTTGGTGTATTTTTCTTTTTGTTATCTTGATTCTTTAGAGTTTTGATTTCAGGTGAATGTAGTACCAAAGTTTTGCAGTAAAAGGAGTCTCTGTGGCCAGAATGTGCCATACATGTTTATTCTGACAAACAAGGTTTTCTCATGTATCACAGTTAACAGTACAAAGAGGAAGGAGGGCTTTTGCTTTCATAATCTTTGCCTCTATTCCATACATGAATAAAAAGCAGAACAAGAAACAGCAGATAGTCTAGTAAAATTTCATTGCCTCTATAGATCTCTGTGGTGCTCAAATGAAAGCAGCTCCTTATTCTCCTTATCACCTCCACAATCCAACAACCTCAATTTCATCTTCTCTCAATTCCCTTTGCACCGCTACAGCTACACTCGTATTAGAAATTGTAACAAAAGTAAAAGGAATAAAGTTAAGGGTCAGCCTGAGGTTGAATGTTGGGCCATTCAATTGACCAAAAAGCTTCTAGGAAGGATGAACCACAGACGGCAAAACAATCATAGAGCAAATTGTGCTCTATACAATTGCTGCATCTCCTTTGCAGGAAAAGCTGCTTTGCTTCTCCTGATTTGGGTGAAATGTGGCCTTTCTATGTCCAGAATCCAGGGTCTGTGTCAAAGCAATTGTTTATTCACATACACACTGCAGCCATACTACGACTTCAATCTCAGGTTGACAACAAAAAAGCTTCTTTCTTCTTTAGAAAGAATAAGATGTACAATGTTCTAAAAGACACATAAAACTGAGTCTGAGTGGGAAAATAATCTCATTTTTAAAAAAAATTCTACAGTTTGGTAAGTTCAAGATATTTGCTAAAGCAAATACTAAAATGGTGTTTCACTTTACCTCTTCATTCTCAAGAGCAGGTCTTGCACCATGGTCTGATAGAACACTGAAAGAAAATTCAGGTTTAACTTTCAGGCTTCTCCTTGCTTCTGAGATTCTATTCACTCCTCTATGTGGTATATACAGGTTATCTTCCGAGCTCTCTAATTTCTCTCTCTCTCTCTCTCTCTCTCTGAGCATTCTGGTCTCTTTTATTTATTTATTTTTAATTTTTTCAATTTTTATTGATTTTATTATTTTAAATACACAACAGCAGAATGCATTGCATTTCTTATTACACATATAGAGCACAATTTTTCATATCTTTGTATATAAAGTATGTTCACGCCCATTCATTTCTCTACAAATACTATATATTTTGCAGAGAATATGTGTTGGAATGCCTTTAGCATGTAAACAGTACACAGATTAAATACCTCTAAGACAGACAACAAAATTCACTATACCCCTGACTCCAATATGCCAGCACAGGCACATTTATTTCAAATGATATAATAGAATGCTAATTCAACAGTTTGAGTTGGTAATAGATTTTAGCCTCTGCTATAAACACATTTCACAGCACAACATATTATGTGTAACTTCCAATATTGAACTACTGCAGTTCCTGTTTGCATAAGCATGTTTGAGGGCATTAAAAATACAAACTTTTAATAACACCTTTCCTGTATTTTTCTGTGCCTAAAATGATGAACATATGTAATACATACATAATACATAAACATGCATATATGTGTGAATTATGAATGCATTCTCTCTCTAACTTTATATGTAATGGCGCGTGTGTGTGTATGTGTGTATGTGTGTTTGTGTGTGTGTGTGTGTGTATACCACATTCTAGCCATAGAGACACCTTTTACTGTAGAACTTCAGTACTACCCTCGCTTATTTTATATATATAAAAGTTTCAATTTCTGGAGCTCCATATTGAAGCAAGATTAAGGCCTGGAAGAACTGAAATATTAATTTGCTTGTACATTAGTTTGTCAACACTCATATTTACCCACAAAAGATAGATTCCTAAGGGAAATAAGGACCAGAAGAAGTGAGTTTTTACAAAGGTGACAATGACAGAAAAAGCTCAGAGCATGATCTTGAGTTTGAGGGCAGACTTTAGTCTGTGGTTTTCCATTGAGGCAGGAGACCAGTGGGCAAAGGGGTTGACCCCACTTAAAGGAAATGTGGACAGATGAGTAGTGGCAAGAAAGATAATCTCCACCTACATAAAAATCTTGTTTCTTTAGCTTGATGGCTCATCATCCCTTGGGAATATTTCAGGAAGGGTTGTATCCACTCAAGAGTTATTAAAATTACTGGAGGCAGGTGTGGGGGGGTTTACTCTGGCTTTTGGTGGGGGACACTTAATGATGGATCTTTCCAAATATTTCATATAATATCACACATCCCAATGAACTAAAGTTGTTGGGAGTATCAACCTGTAGAATCTGGTACACAATCATAATTAAAGATTTGTAAGAACTTCCACCCAAAGTCCAGCAATTTATAATAAGGTTGCTCTGATGAATTATTGAATCATTTTGTATATTCCATCTCTTAACTCGAGAATTGATAGACTGTTATATTAATAGAAAATAAACAAGAAAATAACAGCACAAGTCAATAATTTCATCTCAGAAATATTTTGTTTATTATTTATGATATGGCAGGTAAACTGTCGAGTTCCTTGAAGTCGAACACACATTAATATGTAAAACATGGAAATTCCCCATGAAGTCATTTTGGAATTTTGGTGGAAGTATATTAATAATATCCACTCTCTTACTGGCAAAATATACTTCTGTGCTTTCTCTACTCTTACAGTTTAGGATTTGACTTGGCAAATTTTCCCTAGACAGTTACCATTATGTTCTCCTTACAGTTATCATATACAAAGAAATCTGGTTTCTAATTTTCCTAACCCACCTTTAGTTTATCTTCATTCCTTCATTTTCCTGAACTTATTGCATGGACGTTTTCTGATGTTTTTATTTGTTTTAAATTCAAATTTAGTGTTTACACACACACACACATAAACATATAAACACATACATATATGCACATATACATATATATAAGCTCTGTATTTTGTGTTCTAATGAAGTCACCCCAAACAGTACAGAGAAATTCATATTATTACAAATTACTTTAACTTTATTGTTCCTTTTAATTACAGCTATATTCAGCAATTATTCTAATTATGAATTACATTTGAAGAAATTAAAGAAGGCAGCACAAAATATTTGTTATTAAAACAGAGGAAAAGCTGGTGCAGTGGTGCACGCCTGTAATCCCAGACACTCAGGAGGCTGAGGCAGGAAGATTGTGAGTTTAAAGCCAGCCTCAGCAACAGTGAGGCACTAAGCAACTCAGTGAGACCCTGTCTCTAATAAAATACAAAAAAATGGGGACTGGGGATGTGGCTCAGTGGTTGAGTGTCCCTGAGTTCAATCCCTGGTATCAAATAATAATAATAATAATAATAATAATAATAATAACAACAACAACAACAAGACAGAACTTCTGAGGGTTGAGGACCACAGTCCATATCCCAGTGACTATTCAGTGTATGACAGAAGACAGCAAACCTCAGCCATCTGCAATTACCTCTGTACCATTGTACATCATGACTACTGTGTACTAGTTGATACTGTGATGGCCAGCAAGGGTTAACTCCATATCTGACTACTCAATTTACTACAGGGTAGCTGGGTCAGAGTGAGTCCATGAAATTTCTAGTTTGTGTCTCTAACTACCAGTGTGACCTTTAGCAGTTCATCATGATGACTGTGGGCCCTCATTGTTTCCTTAACTGTAAAACAGCTCATTGGAATAAATTACTTTTAAGGTCCTTCTTAGCTCTGTAACAAAAAAAAAAAAAAGCTTAATTTTGATTCTAATACTGAGGTAGTGATCAGAAGAAACCAATTCCCTTAATAAAGGTCTATAACCTGTGGGTCTCAAATTTTATGTTTCCAATCACAATACTTGTTTTAAAATATTCAGTCCCGTCCAATCTATAAAAATGTCATGCCTTATAAAAAATGAAAATGTTCCCTGAAAAGAAAAAAAAGGTATCCTTACCCTTTAAGCAATAAGAACACTGATAATGAGAACAGTCTTCATTCTGAGGGATCCATCTGCTTTTCTATTACCATTCTCTTTAATTCTATGAAAGTTAGAGTTTGGATATGATTCTTGAAATAAAAAATGATCTTAACTGTTTTTCCAATGATATATTTTGGCAGGTCTAACCTTCGACACAAAAGTTTCCCAAATTCTGAGACCATGGAACCAACAAGTCACCACAATCCATATACTGCTAAATGCTGATTACAAATAAGGTGTTTAACTGCAACTGCTGTGGTGTGAATCAGCTTCTTGTTCAAGTAACTATTTCATCCACAACCAATTTTGCCCTAGAGCTTTTGAAAAACACAATAGAAATCTGTTAAATTGGCAGTCTTGCTGAATTTCAACTATTTTATCTAACCAGGTCCACGGTAACAATAGATGCTTGAGAGCTTCCCTTTGATGAAATGTGTTTTTGATTTGAAGCACAGGTACAGAGATCAAATGGACCAAACCCCTTATTCAGATGGCTTCTTACTGCTGCTGCTTTTAGAAAGTGCATGATAAGGCTTAGGGATGTCACTTAACACCATACACAGATGTATGCTTCAGGAAAAAACCTCCAAAACTCTGTAGTAAGATGTTTAAATTAGTATGTTCCTTTTGGTTTTCAAATATTTCATATCAAAATAAGTATAAAAATTTATATGAAAATTAGTATGTTCCTATTTGGTTTTAAAACAATTTCTTAAAATGTTGATAACCTCTGCTACATGGGAAGTGGGATTGAAGTTCTCAAATTTTGACTAAAAAAAGAACCTTTATATTTTCAAGAAACCTGTGTAATTCTTCACACACATCCATTAAATAGATACACAATAAACTCCTGATTATCTTTCTGTGAATTCTATATATCTACTTGAAGGTCTTCCTACCAGGTTTTCTTTTTCCTGCAACCCAGCTAATTTTTCTGGGCAAGTTGCCCATCTGCCCCACCTCCTCAGAAATGAGTTTTGGTGTTTGAGGTATGTTAGCTCATTTAAAAATTAACCTAAACAAAACAAAATAATTAGAAAGGCAATTTGCCCACAATAACGATGAAAATCTTTTTTCAAATCAAACATGTAATACATTCCAAAGACAAACACAAATGACTTTTTAAATAACCATGATTTTAGATTATCTTTGCCTCTATTTCTTTCATTAACATGAATAATTTAGAGTGCTTGCTACATACGGTGAAACTGTTTCCCCTTACTAATTCATTTTTAGTATACAGAAAAATAAGATGTAGCATATTTTTATCTAAGAACCAAAGGTTTAAATTAGACCATAGTTTTAAAGGCAACTTTACTTTCAACATTATCTATAGTTTGGATTCATTCTTTTTAATGTTATACTGGTTCTAAGTTAGATAATGTTTATATTTTCAAGGCAGAAACAGTGTATTGCAAAGTCCTGTGTTGTCCTTGGTTTTTAATGTTCCTCAAGTACATATCAGTTATTTGCAAAGTATTAGCAAGCTCACCATTAACTTTGGGACACTGTGCCCAGAGTTGAGTTAAAAGATTAGTCCTAAGGTTCTGGCTGCACTGAACAAACAACACACATTTATTATGCAAATTAATTTGAGGCTATAAAACACCCTAACATTGCAGTACTAGTTATAACAAACAGCACCGAATGGGGAATTATTCTTGGTTGGGGGGGGCACCCAAAACCTCAAAGGTCTCTTTAATGATGACATGAACAGTGGCTTATTACATACTAACTCATCCAGACTCACAAACACAGACATAAAGAATACTTTCTAGATAAACATTTCATCCATATATATAATATCCCATGCTATCCACACGTGCAAATAGGAGTGTGGGGAATAATTTGTATTTCTTAGGTATATTAATATGTAGACTGGAACATTAAGTTAGTTTCTCATTTTGTAAAATTTTTCCCTGGAAGGTGTTATGCTCATGTGGAAAGTGCATTAACTTTCTGAAGTTAAGGGTTTTAATCCACTGCTTTAGAACATCAAATGCTATGCTTGTGACCATGGAGGAAGGGAAAGAATGTCATGAGGAGGAGCCTAGATCTGCACTAATTTTCAGCTTCTCTTGCTAACCAAAAGGTGGTGGTTGGTGAGCAATCAGATTTCTCTGGAGTATATTTCAGCCTTGGCAAAAATGCTCTAAAACTTTTTTGATTTCTTCTTTGGTTGAAAATAAAAGAAGAAAGGCTTATAAGAGGAGCTTATATGCTAAACACAACACTTGCCAAACTCAGATCAACATCACATACCACCAGGTGAGGCTTCAGGATGTTCATGGAAATGTATGAAATGAGTATGTATGTAGTGATACCTGTGAAAATAAAATATTGCACTTTAAGTGAGTGGGAGAGAACAGATGGTTGGTAATGATTTAAAACATTTATGCATTTGGACTGTCACCAAGCCTCTGTATTACAAAATATGGTGTTTAGTTAGTACATACCAACATCTATATGCAAGGTGCTCATTTTCTGGAGGACGTTACTATAACAAAGGAAATAAAAACTACATGAAATAAGAAAATCCTTGTTTTCTCAAGGCATTCAATGTGTGCTATTTCTTATTTAGTATTCACTCAAAATGTTTTCCATGTGATGAGAAGATTTTAATTCTCCCTCAATTACCAGTCAATTATCAGTGCCCAGGTACTTTATTTTGTTTGAATGTATCAGATAGAATTCCAATTTTATTGTTAATCTGATTCACTTTGACTGAAGCTCTTAAAAACACTTTAAGCAATAATAAAATTTGGTAGTCAGGCTACTTTTGCCCATAGAAAACAATAACATTTTTCGTATCCTCAATTTGGTAGACTGGCATATGGTGTTACAATTATGTACTGGAATTGGCAGGTGGCAGGCCACTCAATCAGGGAGACAGATAAATATTAAATATGGTCACAGTATATTTTGGTGCATTTGTGTGAGTCCAAAAGTCCACGTCTTTTAAACTAAGAGGTATAGTAATAGAAAAGGAAAAAAAATGCATAGAGATAGATTAAAGTTTGGAGTGAAAGAGAAGAAAAATAAGCATTTGTTAACCATATTCTAAAAGGGGGGGGGGGACCTGCCTAAAAGGAGTCCTGTTAGACATCCGCAATGTCTTGATTTGGATCTGATAGCACAATGGGGCGGGGGAGTCACACAAACACACTCCATATTATTTACATGCCATTCCTTCCAAAATCCTGGGAATTATTCAGGCACAGTTTGCATGTGGGAGGGAGTCGGGGGCGGACCTGCGGGGAGGGGAGGGAAGAGGGGCGGCAGCTCTAGACTTAGCACCTGTGAACTTAGTTGGAAATAACTCCTGACAGGCATCAAACGTAACACCTTTTAGCCTTCCAACAGAAACATGCTGATAGACAGGATGTTCAAACGGGGCAGAAGGGAGCGGGTAACCGTGAGAAAGTAACAGCAGCAGCAAGTGACAAAACCACCAAGCAATTCATCCTCTCTCTCTCTCTCTGACCCGCTCCACGAGCCCACCTCATAGCGCCCCTTTCAACCCCTCTGCTGAGGCCACGATGGAACCTGAGCTCCGTGTCCTCTCAACTTCCCTCCCACCTCGCCCGCAGCATCAGCAAGGTCGCGCGGAGTTTGGGATTGACGCAAAGGAGACACCACCGCGGAGATGCTCCACTTTCTGCCAAACACTCTGGAGGACCCGGTCAACCGGCATCGGAAACTCAAGACAGTGCTTAATTGACGTCCCCTTTGGAACCTCTACAAGCCCCACGTGGGGGCTAGCAGCAAGAGTCCTGGAGATTAGGGTGCCCCACCGGGACCCAGGACTCCAGAACAGGTGGCTAACAAGTTCCTCCCCCATCAGCCCCTCTCCAAGTCTTCCGACCCCACTTCATCTCCCGCCACCACCACCCCTACCCAGCTAATAAAGTGGGTGCAAGTGGGTTGAGACATTGGCGCGGGGAGAGAAAGGAAAGATGACATGCTTCCTTCATCCCGCGGCGGTGAAGTACCTGCAAAGGTGCGGATGCACTTCCCGCCCACCCAGAGCCCGCTCCACCGCGGGTGCGAGGCGGCGCCCCGCAGCCTTGGCCCTCGGGTCCCCCAGCCCCCGCCCCAGCGCGGTTACCTCGCGGGGAGTCCAGGGGCAGCCGCCCGGCGCCGGCAGGTACTGCTTTTGCAGGAGCGGAGCTCGGGCAGAAAACTTCCCCGCGCTCCGGGGCAACTCGTGGACGCCTGCCGGCCACGGGCCGTTAGGTGGCCGGGAGCGGAGCGCGGCGCCGGGAGTAGGGGGCAGCGCAGAGCCGGGCGCTGGCCGTCCGCGGTCCGGCCCGGCTGGGGCTGCAGCGCCGCCTCCGCGCCCGCCGCCTACCGCGCCCCCGCCCGCCCCGCAGCTCCGCCTCCCGCTTTTCATCTCCCGCGCCGCCCGCCGCCCGCCCTGCGTTGCTTTTGCGCGGCCTTTGTCGTCCGCCGGTGACGGGTCCTCGGTTCCCCCCGCCCGGGTCCGTCCCATCGCTCAAGTGCCACCTCTTTGCCTGTCAAGGAAGAGCTTGCCTTCAGTGGCTTTCCTGGTTCCCCTTCTGCTCTTCTCCCCTGCACTGTCTCACATTCCTTCCCAGGTTTTCCAGAAACGCAGTCCTGAAAGACAAGTCAATAGGTTAGTTGGTTATCTCAAACACTGATTCTGAAGTCTTACAATTTCTTTAGCTTTACTTACAGGAGGTGTGTTTGTCTGTATCCAAAGGTTATACTAGATAAGCAAAGTGCCTATTGTAAGCACAGGCTAATGCTGGGGGTGGGTTCAGCAGAAGGTTTGTGGAAGTTAAGGGAACTCCCCAAAAGGGCTTTTATATTTGACATTAGCAGACCTCTCAGGTCATGCCTTTCAGAATCCCACAAGCTGAACATTGTGTCAAGGAATCGGTGAAGACCAAAGCTAGGATACATTTTTGATCATTAAAGAACATCCAGCTAATTGAGATTTTAAAAATTAGTTCCAAGCCTCATGCTAGCTACAATTTGACCAAACTAGGGCAAATAAAATTAAGTGAACCTTTGATTACTTATTTTTGCATTCAAGCAGTTTCTATGAATTAATAAAGAAAACCTAAACTTTTAAAAAGCATAAGAGGAAACCTACCTCATTACTACAATAGAATTTTGTTGTTATTCAAATCCAAATGCCTGCCTTTTGCATTTTCAGTGGTCTTATTGCTAATGATTTGGGAATAACATATCTGTTGGTAACAAACTTTGGTTCAGTGAAGAAACACTATTATAAGACTTGCCTGCCTGATTCTGGTTTCTTGGAAACAGAGCCTGAATTATTTTTCTGTCTAGAGTTTTATTTTTGTACATTTTTTAAAACCGTGGTTAAAAACACACAAAATTTACCATTTTAACCATTTTAAGTGTACAGTTCAGTAGCATTACAATATTCATGTTGTTGTAAAAGAAAGCTCTAGAACTTTTTCATCTGGTAAAACAAACTATCCATCTACTGCACAACTTCCCTTCTCCTCCTCCTCCTCTCTTTCCCCTGGTAAGTACCATTCTACTTTCTGCTTCTTGAGTTTGACTGCTTTAGATAGCTGACGGTGTTAATATCTGGGATATATAAAGAGTTCCCACAACTCAACAACAAAAGTCAAATAACCTGATTACAATGTGGACAAGTAACTTACATGAGAGTTTTATCTCTAAATTGTGTGTCTGGTTTGTTGTTTAACATTTAATTCAGGGTCTAAATCCCTTACAGGGAAGATATTCACCACTACACGGAAATTAATTCTTAAGTATGACTTTTAAAGATAAAAGTGAGTGCTCCCTGAACTGTATGTAGCTATAATTGATGAGTCCTCCTTGAATGAATTAACCAATTTACACATTGACTTTTGGCTTGGTTCCCTGTATGCCAGCCTTAGATGATCTGGACTCTACTTCTTGTTTGCTTCAAGTCATTTAGCTTTCAAAGCCTGTCTCTTCCCACTTGTGAAGTACAGGAATTGATAAGAATATCATTATGATTCTATTATTTCTCAATTTAAAAAGTTTTAGTAGTTAATGGGGGAAAACTCCTTATGGTCAAGTCCACTTCTGATTGAATTTGCCTGATTGATGGACTACTAGGCATTCTTAGCCTATCATGGAATCTGCTAGTTTTTATAATGGTCTTTCCTTCATTTACTTATGATACAGCTATCGAAAACTTAGAACTCATTCCTAGACCTTTTTTTCCCAAAACCCTGAGAAATATTTCTAATGGCTAAGTGAATAAAATTTGGTGAGTGTTAAGGGTGATGAATAGATGATCAGACAATTACCTAAAATGAATTCCAAGCACCAGTATATCACGCATCTTCTCATGACATTTGATTGGGAGTTATATTATGAAGTGAAAATATCACCTTTTAATTTCGTAGCTTAACGAATTTAATTTCTCATAGTGAATCATTTATAAAACATTGGTTCACAGCATGTTTTTCAGCTCTTCAGGCTGTTAATTTTGTTCTTTGAATTTCTTAAAAATATTTAACTATTGACTCTTTCTGAGCAAGCTTATGGATCATTGAACCATTAGTGTTTAGGTAAGTAACAATTATGGTCCTAAAAGTGGTTTCTGCATCAAATCTCAAGGGACATTTAGTGACAAGAGTGCTTTTGTGGGGGCTAAAAGCATGCAATGGAGGAAGGATAGCATCTTCAACAAATGGTGCTGGGAAAACTGGAAATCCATGTGCAACAAAACTCTCTCGCCATGCACAAAAGTTAACTCAAAATGGATCAAGGAGCTTGATATCAAACCAGAGACTCTGCGTCTGATAGAAAAAAAGTTGGCTTCGAGCTACATATTGTGGGGTCAGGCTCCAAATTCCTTAATAGGACACCCATAGCACAAGAGTTAAAAACAAGAATCAACAAATGGGACTTACTCAAACTAAAAAGTTTTTTCTCAGCAAGAGAAACAATAAGAGAGGTAAATAGGGAGCCTACATCCTGGGAACAAATCTTTACTCCTCACACTTCAGATAGAGCCCTAATATCCAGAGTATACAAAGAACTCAAAAAATTAAGCAATAAGAAAACAAATAACCCAATCAACAAATGGGCCAAGGACCTGAACAGACACTTCTCAGAGGAGGATATACAAATCAATCAACAAGTACATGAAAAAATGCTCACCATCTCTAGCAGTCAGAGAAATGCAAATCAAAACCACCCTAAGATACCATCTCACTCCAGTAAGATTGGCAGCCATTATGAAGTCAAACAACAACAAGTGCTGGCGAGGATGTGGGGAAAAGGGTACACTTGTACATTGCTGGTGGGACTGCAAATTGGTGCGGCCAATTTGGAAAGCAGTATGGAGATTCCTGGGAAAGCTGGGAATGGAACCACCATTTGACCCAGCTATTGCCCTTCTCGGACTATTCCCTGAAGTCCTTAAAAGAGCGTACTATAGGGATACTGCTACATGGATGTTCATAGCAGCACAATTCACAATAGCTAGACTGTGGAACCAACTTAGATGCCCTTCAATAGATGAATGGATTAAAAATGTGGCATTTATATACAATGGAGTATTACTCAGCACTAAAAAATGACAAAATCATGGAATTTGCAGGGAAATGGATGGCATTAGAGCAGATTATGCTAAGTGAAGCTAGCCAATCCCTAAAAACAAATGCCAAATGTCTTCTTTGATATAAGGAGAGCAACTAAAAACAGAGCAGGGAGGAAGAGCATGAGAAAAAGATTAACATTAAACAGGGTTGAGAGGTGGGAGGGAAAGGGAGAGAGAAGGGAAATTGCATGGAAATGGAAGGTGACCCTCATTGTTATACAAAATTACATATAAGAGGATGTGAGGGGAAAGGGAAAAAAATCAAGGGAGAGAAATGAATTACAGTAGATGGGGTAGAGAGAGAAGATGGGAGGGGAGGGGAGGGGGGATAGTAGAGGATAGGAAAGGTAGCAGAATACAACAGTCACTAGTATGGCAATATGTAAAAACGTGGATGTGTAACCAATGTGATTCTGCAATCTGCATACGGGGTAAAAATGGGAGTTCATAACCCACTTAAATCAAATGTATGAAATATGATATGTCAAGAGCTTTGTAAGGTTTTGAACAACCAATAAAAAAAAAGAGTGCTTTTGTGGAAGAACATCATTCTTCAGTTTTGGGGAAACCACCTTTATTAAGTATAAGAAAGGCATTCAAACTGAACTGTGAAAAAATAAATAATAATATAAGAATGAGCCTAGTGGGCTGCTCAGAGAGATGTAAAAAGTGTGTAAGGAAGATTGGGCAGAGGGGTAGAAAAAATGTACAAAAGTTTAAATTGAAAAAATAAGAAAGAAAAAGAAAAACCTAAGCTATAAGTAAAGCACCATTATGGGATAATTCTTGCTATTTCTGAGTTTGTTTTTCTTTAACTGTGCAGGTGTTAATGATGACTTGGCTTAATGAACAGCCAAAATAAAAATTCAGCAGAAATGCATTTAGCACAATATGCCAGGTCATGTGGGTGTTGCAAATACCTCTAAACCATATTATTTATAGCCCCAACTGTTTTATTGAGGGAAGGCAGAGATGTATTGACTTGGAAAAAGAGATTTTTACAAAAAACAGCAGAGGATAGTCTAGTAGCTAGAGTAGTTTCCCTTTATCTTATCTTGTTCTTATTCTTCAAGGTAGGAGTAAAACAAGAAAAAAAAAAAGCAATAGGGCATGATTTATGCTGATTCACAATCAAAAGAACACAATCTATCCTACTGAACCAGAAGGAGAGAATGGCAGAACTCTTGAAACAGAAGATAGAAATCACCTCATCTAGATACTTCCAGAGAAATATAGAAATACAAAACTCTTAAAGAGAGATTTAAAGTGGCTGTATGCATGTATGAAAATGCACTCAATATCCCTAATAATTGTAATAAAACGGTTCTTAGACAGCTTCATTGGTTATATGAAATGGAAAGAGGCTTGGAGAACCGAATTTGTCCACATGATGTGGGGCAATTCTCCCATCCCTGGGCTCAGTTTTATTTCTGCAGCATGTGAGGTCAGGGACCTAGATGGTTTTAAGGATCCTTGGGACTTTAAAATATCCTTTATGTCTGACCAAGTTCATTTACCTTGAAAAAGTTCCCCAGATTATTTTCACCTTCATATATAGATTTAGCCACATTATGACATTCAGTGTGAATTCTATTCAGAAAATAAAAGTTTCATGTGGACATTTTTTTCAAGAGAAGAAATTTCCAAGACAAATAAGGTGAACACAATGGAGGAAGGGAGAGCTATTTTTCCCTTCCCAGAATGCAGAATGTGGAATCATGCAAGTAGAACTTCCTCTCTGAAATTCAAGAAGAAACTTTTCAACATCAGAAATAAATAGGGCACGGGGAAAAGCATTAAAACTTTCTGTCATGGAGGAATCTGGAAAGCCAATGATTTGCCTCCTGCCATCGCAAGTATGGCATAGTAAACTATAATTTGGGTTAGATCAAAATAATTGGGTGATGGAGAAGTAAAGAAAACTGTGTTTCATAGTGTCTTTAACTCCTTTTTAGGAAGACATTCTTAAAAACTAAGAAAAAAAATAAAGGACCAGATATATCTAATTAAAGCAAAAATTAAGAATTCAGAAGATTATTGAAGAAAAAAGGAATGCCTTGAGAAAAATGAAATATGGAAAGAGCATAGGATTAATAGTAAATGAGAAAGAACTATGATCCCTAAAGAATTAAAAACTTTTAAGTTATATGAAAAATAACGTTGATCAAACAGAAAAACTAAAAGATGATTATAAGTAAAGAAAAGTGAAACAAGATGTGTTGCCATTATTTTTATGTATCTGCTTCCTAAATAAAGCAATAATTAAAGGTCAAATAACTTGGAATATTCAGTGCTTAATAGTTTTGGTAAATAGAGCAAGTCAATAAATATGTATTGATTGGTTGATTGAATAAGAACTGCTTGCAGTTATTTTAAGAAAATCAAAGTCACTTGGGAATTTATGTATGTAATTTTTTAAGTTAAGCAATTATGAATTTTCTTCAAAAATAATAAAAAGAAAACTTTTTTCAAATAGTGATCTTTAACTTCTTAGCAATAAAATTTCATAAATCCTATTTATATATAGTAAAACCTAAATTAGAAATAGATCAAATGTGGAAATACACATGTGCCTCTGTATTAAAAAACTGTATTTATACAACTTTAATTGTTTAAAGGGAAAATTTTATGTGAACAGTATACCAAAAATTGCAGTAACTTCCTGTAAATCAATATTCGGATACATAAATAGTTATTTTCCAATGTGGGCTCAGTTTTTGATATGGCAAAACAAAGATATGGATAAATGACTTCAAACCTTGAGTCAAAAAAATAGTTTTAAATGCTTGGAATCTATGAGGGGACTTTCATACTGTAAGTTTCAACAGTCACATGTCAAAGGACGAGTTTGTGATAGACCTTTCCTTGCCAAATATTTTATTAATAAATTCACCAAACATGGCTTGTTGAGTCAGTATGGTCATTTTGTAGGTGCCTTGAATACAAAAATTAATAAGATGTGATCCCTTTTAATACAGTGATAACTAATTAATTCAAATCACATATCACTAAATTTAGAAGTGTTAAGCTTGCAAGAAAGGAGGAAGATTTGCTGGGAGCAAATAAAAGAAAAAAGAAAAATCAAAATAGCTTTGTGCTTTCTATCAATGAGTGTGTGTGTGTGTGTTTGCTTAGGGGGGAGGGGAACAACCAAGCAAGCTGGTGAGAAATTTGATGAAATCAAGAGACTATGTCAATGATGTGTCCAAAGATAAAATACAGCATTTGAGGGCACAAAGTAATTCTAAATCCACCCCTCCCCTGCAATGAAATATTTCCTTGTCCAGCACTAGGAGTACTTGTGATATACGGTTCACCTCACCAAATCTAATATCATTTCAGCCCAGAGGGACACAGACCATGGTGAATGTCCTAACCTTTTTGAGCAAGGGATTCTCTTGACTGTTCATTCAAAGTTATCTTTAACAGGAGGATTTTTTTAAAATAAAGGTAAACAGTGATTTTTGAAAACTAATGTAAAGGATAAAAATCAGTATAGAATTCAAGAAACTTTATACTTAGTAGCCTTATAAAACAGTATGTAATAATATCCGTGTGTTACAACTATTATCTAACACTGATCATTAAAATGAGCTAACCAAGCCAGCTCAGTTTTGTATCATTAAATTTTTGCTATTTATTTAATCATTTATATCTGAATCTGAAATGTCAACATATACTTATTAATTATAGCACTTGGATATTCTATTTAAAAGTGGTATTTTTATTACAAAAAGAGAAATTTTTAGAAATCCTTTCTTAACATTTAGAAAATAAAAAAAGGAAAGAAGTTAAGATCTATTAGATATTTACCTTCCTGCTTTTGCGTTAGTAAGAGGCAAGCAATAATACTGGGATTTAAAACTTGAAAGATCACCTTAAAATATTTTATAGGAGAAAAAAGATATTATTTCTGGCTCAGAATTGTAAAAGTAACCTGAACCTTAAATACTAAGGTAAAAGTAAACAAGCTTGAAGTAAGAGCTCTTGCTAAAGTCTATCCTTCAATATACTTCTTTCTCTCTTACTTTGTTTATCTTTTCTTTTTTCCTCTCTTTCCTTCTTAAATTCCCTCCATTCCTTCCTTCCCCTTCTTTCTCTTCTCTGTCTCTCCCTCTCTTTTCTTACTACTATTATTGTGAGATGAACTCTTTCTCCATTGCCCAGGCTGGCCTCAAACTCCTGCACTCAAGCTGCCATATGGCCCCTGCTGCCTGAGTACTTGGGACCACAGGTATGCACCTCCGAGTGTGACTCTTCAATATATTTCTTGACACACATGGTAACAGCCAAGGAAAAACTTTCCATAGAGGCAAACATTGTCATGCAGCTACCTCAAAACTTACCCTATTTAACTTCATGGGAAAATCATAGATTGAAACATTTGTGAATTATTTTTTAGAATATTAAAATACCTCAGTGATAAGCTATTCAACAATCAATTCATGGCTAAATAGGACTTCAATATCCCTCACCTTCTTTTTTCTCTCCTGTGGCCTTCTGTACTGGTCATTGTTCTGAGCACTTTTATTCTTAATTTCATTATACCAATCTTATTTCATAAAAATCTCCATGTTTATAAACGCCTGTATTAGAGTTATATATTGGTACAATGTAATTTTGTATGTTGGGCCACCCATTCGATAGGCTTTCAGGACACCATAGCTGGTATCTTTTTCAAGCTTTAAAAAATTCCTTTTTTGATTGAAGAAGTGTTTAGTAAATCTACACAGAGCTGTTTTACGTCCATTTTTCAGACTGCACTTCATGGACGACTAAATCACATCTACATTACGAAATGTAGACAAATTAGACAACTCTCCTGTTATTTTTCTTCAACCACTATTAAAAGCAAATTATTTTTTGAGCACTGTCAATAGCTGTGTGTTGGGAGTGCAAATCTTTCTTAGCACAGGAGCTTGCCCGTGACTCTTGTCCTGCTGACTAAAGACATTAATAGAAGAACAAAGTGAACTGTGTTTCAAGGTGAAGAAGCAGCAAGAAGAGAGACAAGGGTTTCACATGGGGACTCTAGAAACATAATTCCCCAATTCTTAACTTTTTTGTAAATGTGGTGAATATCAAGAATTAAAGCAGGAAAATGGAATGTTCAGCGTGTCCCATTTAGCCATGGATAGACTGTTGAATCACCCATCAGATTAAATGGAATAAATGACATTACTTTTAACTATACAAGTTATCATAGGTGCTAAACTCACGCATGACTCTATCGCATAGGATGAAACGAGGAGCAGCAAGGAAATATCTCTACAAACAAGGAAAAAAATCATCAAGTTAGGGAGGTGAAGGAAATCCGTGTTATTCCCTCCTGTTCTATTTGAATATTTTGAGAGCACATCTGTTGATGAAAAGAACTAGTAAATATTTATAGACACCATTACTTACCTTGGGTAGCCAGTCGGTTTTGCAGAATAAATACAGCTCCTGCTAAACATTCATTGTAAAATTTAAATTCTATCTGCATGAAGAAAATTATTTTCCTAAAAACAAATTTTCCCAGCATATATTCCTTGTTTGCAGGAAAATAAAACAGAGGACTAATAGAATGTAGCATAATCATTCATGACTTTTATCCACTATCTAAATATAAATTGTTAGGAACATAGGTTAATGAAAACAGAACTTCAACATCAGCTGAATCAGAGATGTGTAGGGTTGAAATTATTATATTTATTTACAGAAAAAATATTGAACATATGAATATTCCAGGGAGAATCTGTTCTGCCCAGTTCTGGGGTCCATTATCTCAGAGAACTATGGAAAATATAAACAGAATTGGAGGAAAATTAATATTCCTATCAAGAGCCAAGCACAGTGCCTGGCTGCTGTAGGCAAGCAGTGATTAATTTATTGACAGAACTAAATTTAAAGTAAGATCCATGGTAAAGATCAAATAATCCAGCATTATTTATCTTCATGATTAAAAAATATTTTAAATAAAATGGAAAGAAATTTAATGCACCAAGAATAATGCTATGTATTATATAATATATAAAAATTCCTTTCTTGTATTCATTTATTTGAGTATATATATTGATCATCTATGCATATAGTGGCTCTGAAGATTAGCATGTAAACTAGAAAAACAAACAAGATTCTACTCTAGAGGGGAAAGAAGATACTAGACAAAAAACAAATGGATAAGCAGGTAAGGCTGAAAATCTCTATGGAGGAAATAACTGGGATTATATAATAGCTAATATGGGAAAGGGGGTTCTGAGGTAGGAGTGGAGGAAAGGAGGTGCTGTTTGACTCCATCCTTCAAGATGAGGCGTGAATGAAGTCAATGGCCTAAAGAACATCATGTCAGAAGGATTAGCACATGTGTCTCTCCAGAATGAGAGGATTTGGTGTATTTAGGAAAAAAGAAAGGAAGTCAGAAGGGCTACAGTGAGGTCACATACTCCAAGCTGAGGTTAGGAAAGTAGGAAGGGCCACATCATGGAGGGGTTGGGGGAAATAAGGCACAGACAGGTCACCTGCAGGGGGATGCCTCTGTAGGGTATTAAGTAGAGCATGTCAAATCGGCATTTCTTGGTAGTACATGTAAATAAATAATAGTTTTTGTTACTTTGTAACTACAGAAGTTGCAGTTTCTTTTCATGGTTGAAAATATTTTCTAAAATAGAAAAGTTTATTCATGAGGAATATTCTAGATTCTATGTATGAAGAACAAATTTTTTTATTAATTAAACACGATGATCTTGTGTGCCTGCTTCTCTCTCTCTCTCTCTCTCTCTCACACACACACACACACACACACACACACTCACATACATATATATACAATACACAGCAAGTAAATTTATTTTATAGTATACATCTTTAATGAAAATCATAAATCAACCAATGGGCATATTAGGAAATTCAGTTTTGGTCCTGTAATTAATTCTGGTGAGCTTTTGCCAATGGTGATCTTTTATTTGACTAAAACAGTAGTTTGCTGATTGACAATTCTTTAAGATCTCTTTCCGTTTCATCACTGGTATTTCCACTTACAACTATGGACCTTCTTTGGACTTTTCCAAATTGAAACGCTGTTAATCTCAGGCACTCAGTTGGTTTTATGATTTGTTAAAGAAGAGCTTCAGCTTGAGCCACACACCCACGAAATGGGTCCTACAGACTGTTCTCTGCTGACGGGAAACAGCAGGGTTTTTTTTTTTTCTCATTGCCCAGTGAATGCTGGCCGTGTTCCCTAGTATTTGGAATTCTTTTTCACTATTTTGCTGTTACTGTTATAATCATGCTACAAAATTGTGGGGTATCCAAAACCCATAGAGGTGACAAACTCAGGAGAAAATGCATTCTAGAGTTATGTAAAACTAGACCATAACTGATGGCCATCGTGAGGACTCTGATCTCATCAATGAATTAATCCATTGATAGCTGCTGGGTGGTGGGTCCTAGCTGGAGGAAGTAGGTCATTGGCGGTGTTCTCCCTGCCCTTTCATGCCCTGCTTCCATGATGTTTCTGCCTTGGAGCTAGTTGACAGTGAACTCTGGGCTGAACTTCTGAAACTATGAGCCCAAACAAACCTTTCCTCCTCCAGGTTGTTCTTATTAGTCACAGAGATGAAAACCCGACTGACACACTCAGTGAGCCCCAACAAGCCCTGGACCTCACAATTTTCATGTCACCCTAGACTTGCAGAATTAAACTCCCTTACTGATTTAAATACAATTTACAACACCCGGAGACCTACTGTTATCTTGAATGCAAGGGCATGCCAATAAATTCAAGAAGGAGACTTCGGGGATGAGGGAATGACATTACCACACAGTGTCCAGAACAGAAATGAGAGGATTGGGAGCATGATAGAGCAGGAGAATTTAACAAAGTAATTTTAAACATTTCATTAGAAGGTTGGTTTATTTTAATTCCATTAGAACACACCATTAACAAGACTTGTTCCCAGCTGGTTTAAGGACATATTTCTAGTCATTTACTCTGCATTTTGCCCAAAATTCATTGCCCTGTTTTATTCTTTACAAATTGCCATAGTTTTTCATGGCTGGGACTGTAACTGTGTAGTGGAAGATCATGGGTTCCATCTCCAGCAACATGAGAGGAAAATTGTTATTGTTTTCCAGTTCTTGAAATATTGCATCATTATGGTGTGTTTTTTTTCCCTGTTTCCTCTTCTGCATCCAAACATCACCCTCCCAGATTATATCCACAGATTTCTCTGCCCCTTGGCTTCTGGGTTGGTTTCCTCCCACAGGGACAGTGGAGCAAGAGGTCAAAGGGTGAGAGATCCTTATTCTTCTGGCTCCTTCTTTTCCAAGTTGCTCACAGGGACCTGAGATGCTCTTCCAAGGTCCCCCTCAACAGCTGGCTCCCAGCTTTGGCCCTAGTGCCATTCTCCTCTCAGTCTTAAGAGTACTATTCTTCCCCTGGATCTATCATTAGCCCTGATATTCTACGCTATCCCTAAATGATTTTCTTAAAACCCTCTCACATCTTTGAAAACAGCCTGTTTTTCAACTTTTCTCAATGTATCCAATTTCATTATGCCATCTGGCTGGGTATCCTCAAACTGTTGGGTAAAAATCATAAATAGAAGCATTGCATGCCAAGGAATAAATATATTTCCAGTTTAATCACAACATTCAATAGATAGGACAGAGTTCCATCCTGATTACCTTGTTTAATCATTCATTTGGCATTCATCAAACATGCTTCTTGGGTGTTTGCTATGCCCTGGATACCATACGTGCTACTGGGGACATGAAAGCAGTAGTCTCAAGACACAGGGCATTTGTTGAAAGGGAGCAAAGACAGGCAGTTGTGTATAATGAGCAAATATATCAGGAGAAGATGAGAGCCATTTAACTTTGGGGAAGTGGTTAAGGAGAATCCAGGAATTCTTCTAGAAATGGCAATTAAACCTTAACATGAAGAACAGAGAGAGAGAGGGCAGAGGAGGGTGATTAGAAGGAAGGGGACTTTTTGGTCAGGGAAAAGAAAATATCCCCACAGGTCCAAGGGTGGGAAGGGGCATGGCATAGTTAGAGAACAGAAAGCAGCTCAGCATGGCAAGAGCATATAATAGAAAGGAGTGAGTAATACGAGGTTGCACATGTTAGCAGGGGTCCTGTGTGTTGTTTTAAGGATGTGAACTTTGTTTCAAAAGCAATTGGGGGAAATGAGGTCATAGGCAAGGGAATAGAACTTCTAGAAAGCTCATGCTGTTGCAGTTTGGAAAATGTGTAAGGTTGGAGGTGAAGAAAGTGCACAAGGCTGGAGGCTGGGCAATGAATGCGGGCACCTTTGCATTAATCTAGCGGGAAAATGACAGTGGCCTGAATGAATGTCTTAGCAGCGGAAGTGGGAAAAAGTGGAGAGAATGGAGGAGTGTAATCCGCAGGAAACTTGCAGCTGGTAACCCAGGTACCACTATTATCAGCCGAACTTCAGAATGTGCACAGCTCTGCTTAGCAACATAAAGTTGAGCTTTAAACTTGTCGTAGCCTTTCAAGAATTTCAGTCAAGCATTTTCATAGCTGAAAGAGCCATCGTGAAGAAATTTCATGGAAGACTAGAGTTGTTGTCTTTATAGTGATTTGAACAGGGCCCATCAATAGAGTTTGCTGAAAATAAATATTTGCTTGGTGAATTAATCAGCTGTCCTTAAAAAAAAAACCCTGTGTTTATAATGTACCCTTAGTGATAATAAATTTCTATTATGTGCTTTGCAAATTCATTTTATCTTCCTGGGCAAATACTAGCCTTAAGCAAGAATAAAATCAAATAACTTAATATTTTTTTTTTTAAAAAATTACCCCTGTAGCAGGAATGGTATTCCAGTAATGAATTTAAAGGTCTCCACAGAACTGCTCTTTTTAAAAAATTAAATATTCTTGAGAATGATATTTGGGTACCTAAATATATCTTCCATTGTCTTTTTTTTTTTTTTTGGTAGCCCAACATGCTTTTCACTATAAAGTATTATTTTACCTTTTAGTCTGTGAAATGCTGTGTTTAGCATAAAGAGATATCCTTTTTAGGACACAGAGATACCATTGACTAAATTATTAAGTTTTTGCAATGTTATCATCTTTTCACTGAAAATCATTGCTCCACTTACCATAAATGTCTAAAACACAGGTGGTATAAACACAAATTATCATTAAAAATTATTCTTAGGTACTAAAAAGGCAATTGAGAGAATGAAAAGCTTAAACATGTTTGAGATTTTACAGTAGTAAAGACCTTAAACACACACACACTCACACACACACACAAACACACAAACACACAAACACATACACATATGTTCCTAAATTTGACCTGGATCATAAATTTATTTTGACTAAATGGTCTACCTCATTAGGTTATGAATCTTCTCTAAATATCAAAGAGAAGAGATGATATACTGAGTACTTACAAATAAGGTTAAACAGAACTGACCTTTTGTAATTTTCTGTTATCATTTTTAGTTGTAGGTAGTGAGTAATGATGTATAGCTCCATTTCAGGTTTAATGTTCAAATGTTTGCAGGTGGGTATCATATTTTCATCCACATTTTCTTTCTCTCTGGCTTGTTCTGGGTCATCTTGGGGTGTTCATAGGTCCCTAAGGAGGTTTAATCAGTGGATAACATGTTGTGTTCCTGATGACACTCTTCTCCCTATTTTTTACTATCATAATGTACTGGTGAGACACATTTAATTTTTTCTGTGTACTAGAAGAGAGTACCATTTATTTTTCTTGACATTATTTTTCCCATTTTTCTCCTTCACTGATATTTATACCTTAAACAGTTATATCCTGGGAGTACTAACTCATTGTTGTTTTAATTCTTGACAATATTAGTTTTCACTTATGTATCATCTCACCTACATTGATATCTAAAATAGTCCCCATTGAGTTGAATTTATTCAACAATAAATATGTACTAAATTAAGACATGATTAACCTCTTTCTATATGGCTAAATTTAAAAAATATGCAAGTAATACAATATTCTTGTCAATATTTTATGTATTTTAGGAAAGAAAAACAGGCAGTTTAAAAAATCTTCATATATGTATTTTACACACACACACACACACACACACACACACCCCATACCACATCACAGAAAGGAATGTGTGAATACAATATGGTCAAATAATAATTTATCCCTTATCTTTCAGAGAAAACATATATTTAATAAGTGAAAAATTGGTATATTTATATCTTCACAGTAAACAAGGTCATGATTTTGTCTTCTTTAGGGATCATTTATTAAAAGGGCCATAAGACCTTATATGGAAGCAGTATGGACTCAGATATGCTCCTTACATTCTCACTTTATAGCTCTCTTATATATTTGAATTCAATTCTGGGTTTAAATTCCTGCAAGAGCTTTAAAAAGTAAACTGGGAAACAAACTCTACAGAATCTGCATGATAAATGCAAAGACAAGAAATAGTTGAAAAGCATTTTATTGCTCAGTAACAAACTCTCACAAGCTTAGCTGTTTACTACAACATCCATTTATTGGCTAAAAGTTCTGTTGGTTGGAAGTCCAAGCATGACATGGGTAGTTCTCTGTCTAGTCTCACTGGCTGACATCAAGGTTTTACTTAGGGAGTGTTCTCATGGGAAGCTGAATCTACTTCCTAAGGCAGAATTCAGTTCACTGTTGTTGCAGGACTGAGATCCTCATTTCTTTGCTGACTATCATCAGGGGCACAGAACACTCCATGCCTAAAAGCCAAGCACATTTCTGGCCAAGAGGCATCCTCCTCCATCTCCAAGGTCAGCATCAAAGAACTTCTGCTGTGTTCACTGCTTATTATACTTCACCTCTCTCCCTCTTTCTCTCTCTCTCTCTCTCTCTCTCTCTCTCTCCCTTTGACCTCTAGATCCACACTTAAAAGGTTCATGTGAGTGATTAGGTCCATCCTGACCAGAGGTCTCCTTATCGGAAAGCCAATAGATTTTTAAAATAATTACATCTGCAGAATCTTTTGCACATAACACCACCTCAATAAGTGTTTCACTGAAGAACCGAGAGATGGACAGTGTATGTATATGAGGAGCTGAGACTCTTGGGAGCTCTCTTAGAATTCTGTTCCCCACAAATGGAACTGAAAAAGCAGACTGAAACGTTGAACAGAAGATGGCTAAGTGAGAAATACTTGGATGGCGAAGTGAATTGATGGTTGTTTTCATTCCAAGGAGTTCCAAACAGGTTATATTTCTGAGTGTGGTGACATTATCAAAAGAGTACCAGAGAATATAGGGGTTTCAAAGTAACAGAGAAAATTAGGAATGAGAGCAGTAAGCTTGGAAGATGTTTCTCTCTGCCTAAAGACAGGGAACTCGTGGTGGTCTGTAAAGTCCTATAGTGCTGAGGGCGGTTTATAGAAATGCTGTGGGCATTTTGTAGAGCTTATTTTGGAGAAGAGTTGCATAGTTGAAGTTCTACATGTTGAAGCAGGAAGTCCTGCCAGCAATAGTTAAATCCTGCAGGAATGCAAAGGATTACAATATGGAGATTTACAGTAGAAACTTGGAGTGTTTCAGACCCAGGTTGAGAATGACAAACTATTACTATGTGGTTTTTTGTTTTGTTTTGTTTTTTTGTGGAGCAATGGGGGGGGGGGCGTTACCAGGGATTGAACTCAGGGACACTCAACCACTGAGCCATATCCCAAGCCCTTTTTTGTATTTTATTTAGAGACAGGGTCTCACTGAGTTGCTTAGGGCCTCACTAAATTTGAGCTGGCTTTGAACTAGTGATCCTCCTGTCTCAGCTGCTGGGATTATAGACATGTGCCACCTCACCAGGCTACTATGTTGCTCTGGTAACAAGCAGTAACCAAACCAATTTGGGCTGACCATCAGGGATATGGGTTAGTGATCAACATATTAAATAAGATCAGATGCCTCTTATTTAATAAAAATGTGAAATAATTAGGAAATTAACTGCAGAAAGGCAATCCCTATCTTGTAGTCAGTGGGGATTCCAAATTATTAGTTATCTCATTGGTTAAGTATTTTGGATAAGTGGCCTAGATTTAATAAAGTAACCAGTTTTTATTTTCCCCAGTACTGGAGGTCAATCCAGAGTATTGTGCATGCAATGCAAGCTTTTTTGCAACTGAGTCCTTTTAATTTTCAGATACCATATTTCTAAGTTGTCCAGGCTGATCTGAAGCTTGCAATTCTCCTACTTCTGCCTCCTAAATAGTTGATATTATGGGTATGCACCACCATGCCAGACTCAAAGTTTTTTTAATACCACTAGTGTGATCTCATTATTTTCTTTTTTAGTTTTCAATAGACCTTTATTTTATTTATTTATATGTGGTGCTGAGAATCAAACCCAGTGCCTCACACATTTGGCAAACACTCTACCACTGAGCCACAACTCCAGGCCAATCTCATTCTTTAGTAGCATAAATGACCATAGCAATGTGAGTTTAAATTGTAACATATAAAGTTTATCTGCCTGGAATAAGTGAGTTTGTATTTAATATTTAATATTTAGGATGTTTTGTTGGTACATCAGGGGCCTTGTGTATTTTATTCATCTTTGCAAAATTGAAAATTGGGCCCTGTGGGAGTTTGGTGTTGTGCATTCACCATTGAAGGTGCTGATGTAGCTGAAGCTCTAGAAAAAGTCCAGCGTTCACTCAGGTATCTGAATGCAATCCCTGGGCTGAGACTGTGGCAAATAAAATGTAGAATCCAAGACTGCACTTTTTTTGGTTGTGTTCAATTTATAAATGATATGGCCAGCGAATGGGATGTAGAGGTCAACCAATCCTGCTGTGGGCTTGCTAAAATGCTGGAAAACAGAACACCTCAGTGCACGTCTTTCCCTGGGTCAGAGTGAGTGCTGACTTGTTCTTTCCTTCAGTCAAGCAACCCAAAATCAGCAAACCCAAGGCCTTTGTGTTTCTCACCTGGCAGTTCCTTCCCAGTAGTCAGTTTTATCTCACTTCTATCTCTGCAATCCAAAGTTTGTATTGCTTAAAAAGCCTTTTTTGTTTTTTAATTTACACAAGTTCTTTTAGATCTGTCTAACTCTTTGGTTTGTGAGGCAGGACATATGGTCAAAAGAAAGAAAAGCTATGAGCCAAACACACAGTGTCTAGAAGATCTGTAAGAAGCAGTGGTGGGGGTCTCAGTGGTAGAGTACTCCCCAAGCACATATGGGCCACTGGGTTTGATCCTCAGCACCACATAAAAATAAGATAAAGATATTGTGTCCAATTACAACTAAAACAAAATATTTATTTATTTATTTTTATTTTTTTTTCTTTTTC
>NW_025999990.1:37499792-37594941 GCF_001458135.2 Marmota marmota marmota | reverse complement strand
TTCAACAAATGGTGCTGGGAAAACTGGAAATCAATATGCAACAAAATGAAATTAAACCCTTATCTCTCACCATGCACAAAACTCAACTCAAATTACATAACAAACTTAGGAATTAAATCAGAGACAATGATTCTACTAGAAGAAAAAATGGGCCCAAAACTTCGTCATGTCAGAGTAAGCCCTGACTGCCTTCATAAAACACCTATAGCGCAAGAATTAAAATCAAGAATCAATAGATTGGATGAATTCAAAGTAAGAAGCTTCTTTTCAGCAAAGAAACATTCTGTGAGGTGAATAGAGAGACTATATTCTGAGAGCAAATTTTTACCACACATACATCAGATAGAGCACTAATCTCTAGGCTATATAAAGAACTAGAGATATACACTACAGTTTATTTGTCAAACCTGACAAATAAAAGCCATCTCTCTATAGACAAAGAAGAGAGGCCAATCCTAAAATCTTAACACCAGGAAAAAAAAAAAACAATAAGTGTTATAAGGAATGGAACAGACACTTTGCAGAAGAGGATATACAATCAATCAACAAATATATGAAAAAAATCTCCAGCAATTAGTGAAATGCAAATCAAAACTACTCTAAGATTTCATCTCACTTCAGTCAGAGTAGCAGGTATTAAGAATGCAAACAATAATAAGTGTTGGCGAGTGTGTGGGCTCTCTCTCTTCCATCAAGGAGGTCCACAGAACAGGGTAGAGGAAAGTGTGGCTGTAGAGTTGCTAATCAAGTCCTCTGTAGACCAAGCAGGAAGCAGGTCTAATTTTATTATACAGTTACCATGTATATATACTCAGGCAGTAGCTAAGCAGATTACAGGGTGCCACCAATGCAATTTCTGCTAACTATCCTTGCAGCAACCAATCGAGAAGTGGGCTGTGGGGCAAGCATAGGGACAGCAACACATGGCCTCATGCCCAAGGTTGTGCTTATGGAGTAAGCAGCCTGCGGTTCATGTACCTAGCAGGAGGAGAGTGGCCTGCCACTCAGACACCCTTAACGTATGCCATGTATGCAGTACTCCATACATACAGTAATCCAAATCTCCCCACAGGTGAGGATGTGGGGAAAAAGGCCACACTCATACATTGGTGGTGGGACTGCAAATTGGTGCAGTAAATATCCACAGCAGTATAGAGATTCCTTGGAAAACGGAGTGGTACCACCATTTGACTCAGCTATCCAACTCCTCCGTTGATATCCAAAGGACTTAAAAACTGTATACTACAAGGACACAGCCACATCAATGTTTATAGCAGCACAATTCACAATACCTAAACAGTGGAACCAACCTAGATGTCCTTCATTAGATGAATAGACAAAGAAAATGTAGTATATTGAAGGGCATCTGGGTTGGTTCCACAGTCTTGTTATTGTGAACTGTGCTGCTATGAACAACGATGTAGCAGTGTCCCTGTAGCATGCTCTTTTTAGGTCTTTAGGGAATAGACCAAGAAGGGGAATGGCTGGGTCAAATGGTGGCTCCATTCCCAGCTTTCCAAGAAATCTCCATACTGCTTTCCAAATTGGCTGCACCAATCTGCAAAATATTTAAAAAAAGGAGCAGTGGTGAAAAGAGATAGAGGGAAGGAAGTCTAGGCTGATGGTATGTAGTATGAGCTTCGAAGAGACCCAGAGGGTACTTGAGAAGGAACAATGCTTGCTCTGACAACTCTATGTATATATTTTTTATAGACCAAAGATAAAATCAGATAGTGCCTCTCAGAGTAGCAGTATTTAAAATAGCCACCACAGTTGGGGTACTAGTCCTGAGCTCGCACCAGAATTACATGTTCTTTAGTGCATTCAGAGTTGATAAGACAGCATGCTTGTAAGAACTAGAATGTACCTCTATTTATTTCAACAAGAAATATAGCTGCACAGACTGAGTAGGACAGAAAGATAGCAAAGTGTACAAGGCAATTCATATGATTTTTCAGGGAGCTCCGTAGTAACTATGGAAGGAAGCAAAGGGATATTTGCATACTAACTCTTTCCATAGCTAGAATACACCATACTTGCAAAGTCAATGTGTACATCTGTAACACAAAGACATCAACTTGATGAATAACCCAAATCTTATGCTTCGGTTTTTCAGAAAGTTTTCTTTCCTGAGCCATTAATGAAAACCCAAATATAAACAATATGGTTTGTCTCTTCCCCTTCTCCCCATCCATCACTAATGTTTTACCCCAGAATTCTAGGCATACTGCTTCCTTTTACTTACTTATTGTTTCTTCCAGATAGAATCATATCATTGATTAAGCTCCAGCAACATCTTTTACCCATTGATCCTAGCCATAAATGATAGACACATTTATAGATACCAGATAAGTCGATTCCCACATCTCCTCAGCTACACATTTGCAACATATCCTCATGTGCTGGAAGTGGGAGAAGTGTTTCCTATTGTCTTCTAAGTTCTGACCCTGACATTATGTTTAGTTTAACTGGTAAGTAAATGATATGGTCTATAGCATAAGCTGACTTTCTAACAAGTATTTTTTAAAATATATTCATAAAAGATAAAGGAAGTATCTCTTGCAAGATAATGCTGTCTGACCTCAGGGACCCCAAAATCACTTACACTGGAGGCCCAGGTGCTAACAGAGGATCAACAACTAAATGTTCCCGGGCATAATGGGATCTGAAGAGGACTCTTCTCTGCCTGCATTTCTGCATATGCTGAGGTTCTTATTTAAGAAAGCTACATGGTGTGGTGGAAAGAGTGAAATAAAATGCAGCTTTAGCTTTGTGTTCTGGAAACTGGAACTTTGCTGATTGTCTAAGAGAGATCTATTATAGAAATTAACATGGCACAGAGTAGGCAGTCAAGGAATATGTAAAGGAGTTGCTCACTTACCCCGCAGCTTGATCTTCTACTTAATTCTTCAACTATAATTTGAGCCCAGGCATAGCCCACAGAACATTACTGCTAAAGAAATGAAATATGCCTTTGAGTGGTGAGGAAGAAATCTTATACGAATTCTAAAAATGTATATGGTTTCTTTATGCTATGAAAATTAAATAGGAGTCATAAGGCCATTTCCAAAGAAAATACTTGTGTCTGCTATTTTTCTTATAAGTTTATTCAATGCAATTAAGTTTTTTGTTTTGGAGAGAGGAAGAAAAGAATTTTGAAGGTAAGAAGACAAAACCAAAACAAACAAGTGAGGAAAAATAATGTTTCACAGATCACTTTAAATGATTTAGCTCTGTGCAAAATACTTAAGACATCATTTATATGATCCACATGTACTATCCTGAAAAATCTGTGTGAGTGCATTTATGTGTGTGCACAGTGTGTATGCACATTCATGTGCACCTCTGTATGTGTATATCTTTGACTTGAAAGCGAGATTGCGGTTATTAAGACATGTCACAGGAGTGCCAAGTGCATATACTAAAGGAGTAGCTGAAGGCAGGGGCAGGATGAGGGGGGAAACATTTGTATAAGAAACAATGAAAATAAAATTCTAGGAAAGAAGGAAAATGAAACAAAGTGAACCAAACCTTTACTCTTGCTCTCTCTGTTTTGTTATTGGAATCTATTTATTGGTCAAACATTGTGACAAACAAACACTGGTGTGTATATAAAGTCAGGGCTTCCATGGCCCATTGAATGGCAACTATTACTCTTCAGACCTTTACAGACTTTTTTTACTTTGAATAAATAAGCTGAAATATTTTTAACGAGTCACCTTCCAATCTACCCAATCCAATGCTTCTGAGTTAGAATTTTTCTTCCACTTTTTACAAGAAAATATTTTGTATGCAAAAAAAGCCACTATTTTTACTATGCCATATTCTACTAAATTATCTTACCTTGTCATTCTGTAATGATTGTTAAATGGAATAAACAGTTGGGAAATTCTGATAAAATATTTCTTTTGTTTTTATATTCTAAGTTTTCATAATTTTACTTAGAAAATGTTTTAAAGTTGATTTTTTTCTTTTATGTGTATTTTTGTTTGTTATTTGTTTTCTGGATTTAACACATACCGGTCTTCTGATGCATAAGAAAAGGTTAACATAAAAATCTTAGTGTTTTCTCTGTTTTCCAATCTAGGAAATGATGAGTGATTCATTCAGAATTAAAGAGGAGAGCTGCAGGTCAGGTAGAGGTTATCTGCAGCAGGATGGTCTCAGTTATAAAAAGAAAATGTTTCAGAAGGGTGTAGTAAGTTATTCTTTTTATTAAGATCACCAACCATGAAGATTACATCATATATTTCCCTTTTCCCTTTCATTTTAGCTGCTAAGGATATGATACAGGATGAGGTGTGCTTCCTGCACATGGCTTAACTGGTGCTAGTTATGGAGTTAATGTGATAAATGAAACAAAAGTAACTGTCCATCCATAAGTAATTTCTATGTTTTATAGAATATGGCTTCTAACCCAGTCTGTGGTGTCTAGACTTCTCAGTAACCTGAGTGATAATTTGAATCACTGTCTAAGTTCATGCTGCTCTAAAAAAGCATCTTAGACAGGTATTTTTACTAAGAATAGAATTTTTTTGCTTACAAATTTGGAGGCTGGGAAGTTCAAGATCTAGTTTTCTGCACTGGTTGTCTTGTAGGGTTGTTCTCTGTTTCCAATATCAGGTCTTGTTTATGTGACCTCCCGTGGTGAAGGTGGAAGGGCAAAGTGTTCTCCTTTCAACCTTGATCTCTTTCATAAGGGTGCTGATCCCATTCATAAGCGCAGAGCCTTAGTTATACACCAAAGCCATGCCTCTTAATACTATTGCATAGAAGATTAAGTTTAATGTGAATTTTGGAGAGGACATCTTCAATTAAAGCATAGCAGCAATTAAAAATGCAATTAACACCTAATTATCAATCCAGAAGAATTTAACCAAATAGGTAGAAAAAAATCAAAATATGGAAAAAAAAACACATCAGATTGAGAGAAGTTATTGATATCTGCTAATCCTTCTGCATGGTTTCTGGTATTATTTAGTAGCTCTTGCTGGAGACAGTAGAGGCAATTCTTTTTAGTTTTGGACATATTCTAGGAGCTCTGGAAATAAATTGGTGGCAATTATTTTCTGTACAAACTAGTGATTACATTCTAAAAGAAGTCAAAGATCTGTGGACAGCCAAGGAACTATGTGACTACTTTCCTAGCTTCCCCTCCAGGACTGGTCCTTGCTCATGAGAGGGAGGGGGAGGGCAAAAGGAAAGGGGAGGGAGAAAGAGAGAAATGAGAGTCCTGGTTTGCAAACAGATCTCTAAGGCACAGGATTTCTACATATCTGTGCTTTGGACTGATGGCTTCCTAAAGCATGGGGAAGTGGAGACTCCTGAAGACAGAGATTTCCTTGTATTGAGCTAGCAGTCTGACCCAGACCTGACTAAATCTGCCTACAAAGGGCAAAAGGGAATTAGGAATGCAACTACAGTGGCAGTGAGAAGTATCTGACCCGTCAAGCAGTAATAGTGAATGTTTTCATGAAGACTCGCAGCTAGTGATGAGGCCTATTATAGAATTAGAGAAATCTCAGGCAATTTCTAGCTTAACTTCCTTATTTTATAGAAGAGGAAACTTATTCCAGGCTGTATAACTATTTCTATGGTGTATGCACAATCCACAACTCATGAGCCATCTTTTCCAGAGTGTTCCTTTGAGTTACAACTTTCACAGAAATGATTGAAAGTGGTCACAGTTTTACTGGACTTCCATAGTTGTATCCCACAGTTTTGGGCTGTTTGAACATCTCCAAGGTAACTTTTTTGAGATATATATATATATATATATATATATATATATATATATATATATATATATTTAGTAAAGTTAAAGGTGTTTTAATTCATTGTTCATGTGAAATTCAGAGTATATCTTTGAAAGATTTATTTTTTGAAGTGACATTGACTTTCTATTAAAACGTATGCATTCTTAGATGAAAAGTTGATTGCTTCTAAATATAAAAATAATCTCTAAGCTCAATGGGGTTGGAAATTATTGTTTCATGTGGATCCAGGAAGAGGCCTGGTTTCACCAACGATAAAACAAGAATTGTAACCTGAATTTTGCCATAAATGACTATGGAGGAAAACACCCACTCTGTCATCTGTAGAGGTAAACATGCTGTCACTAGCAGCCCTGCTGCTCTCTTGAAAGCCTCTTTAAGAAATTCATTAATAATGAAGATTAGTCGTTTTCCCAATTTAATTAGAGAAACATTTAAATATCCATTAACCACTATTGAATAGTAAGTGTTGCAAATTGCAAATAATATTTTTAGCGATTAAGTTTCAGATGTCTAACAAAGCAGTAAAGAAGATCTGCCTTTTCTAAAGAATTCCCATTACCTCCCATCTCCCCTCATCATCCATATTCTCAAAGGAAAACAAGTAAACCAACAAAAAAATTCAACCAAACCAAAACAACAACAACAACAAAAACATATCTGTCATTCTTCTTTGGGGACCTTTTTCAGGTCAGGAAATAAAATTTTATAAATGGGTATTGGGAGTTGTGTTAGCTTTCTATTACTGTAAAAAATACCAAAGATAATCAACTTAAAAAGAGAAAAGGTTAATTTTGACTCACAGTTTTGGAGGTTTCAGGCTATAATCAATTCAGACCCCTGTTGCTTTGGGGCTTGAGATGGTGGCATATCACCATGGAGTGTGTGGTAGGGCAAACCTGCTCAACTCATAACAGGAAGTGAAAGAGAGAAAGAGAAAAGGGCTGCAGTCTCTCTGGCCCCTACATGAACATGCCCCAGATGACACAAAATCTCCCACTGGTCCCTACCTCTCAAAGGTTCCACAATTTCCCAAGAGCACCATGGACCGAGGACAAATCCTTTAACACATGTGCCTTGTGGGGACACTTGAGATCCAGATTATACCAGGATTACAATGCAAGTAATTACATTTTTTTATTTTCTTCCATGTTGAAAGAACCAGCAACTTCTGGACTTTTGTAGCAAAACATACCATAAAGATATTGACAAGATTTATCTTGCTGACAGTGGTACAAATATAATTTGATCTGAACAATCTCTAAATAAATAGTTTTCTCGCCACCAGATGATAAAAGAATATAATATTCTGTTCTGGATCTCTTACTACCTGAAGAAGATATCTACACAAAAATCTAAAACTAAAAGAAAACTTGGCAAAGGAGGTATAAGATCTTACCCATGCAGTGAACTTTGGGGTTCCCAGTAAAAGTTGCATTGCATTATTTTAAGGAAAAAAAATAGTTGCAATTTCAGGGAAAAAAGAATCAATGCTACTATCATTACTTGAAAGCTTGTTTCAGAAAATAAGAGTCCCAAATTATCTAAGTTTTGAACTTGAGACATAAAAGCAGGTGGAATTTTCATCATCAGCAGCATCATATTGATGTTATTAATATTTCAGTAACTCAGTGCACCAGAAAAAAAGCTGATAGTGATATAACCAGAGAGGAAGTGGGTAGGTGAGTTGTTGGTCTTACTGAAGTTGTACAAACTATTGTACCATGGTATATCTGCCAGGTCTACTTCTACACACACTCAGTGTGGCCAAGCATAAAGTTGTCCATCAGAAAAGAGTTAATTATTTAATTAAAAGGAGAAGCTTCACACGACTGCATTATTAACTTGATGATAGTTGAGTTAAACACAGGGCCCGATGCATTTGAGTTTGTGGGTTGTATTTGATTTTCATGTGTTTGTTCATTGCCATGCTTAGCATTATTGGGCTGCTATAGTCAAGAAGATAAAATCCTTTAATACTCTATTTAGAACTACAGGAGACGAAGCTTGATCAATACTTTTTATGAATCTGTAAACTATTACAGCACAGCATGTTCCCGAAGACTTTTCCCTGGTGACATGGCTATATTATTTTGGGGCCAGAGGCCCAAGCAATATTGAAATCCTGCTTGAATTCATCTTCTACAGACCATAAAAGTGACAAGATCCCCAAAGATTTACATTTTTTTATGCTATAGATTAATCAATCTTGCAGGTGGAAAGAGAAGGATTTCCGTCTATGTGCCATAGACTATCTTTTCAGCCTGGGGAGAGTGTAAGAAATTAATTTTTCTTTTCCAGCAGAAGAGGATAGTGAGGGCAACTTGTCTAAATCAAAGAAAATGCACTTAAAGTTTCTTTTTGCCACATGCTTTTTGATGGATTCTGACAATGATGTCAGTAGTGTCATAAAGAAAAACCTCCAGAAAGCTTAAGTTTATTGAAAATAATTCTTTGGCAACAACAAAATAACAGGTGATTTTTTTGTGTGTTGTTGTTGTTGTCGTCATTGTTTTTGTTGCTGTTAAATTCAAACTCAAGTGCTGATTAAGCAATAAGTCTATTTGGCATTGTTACTAATTTCAGTATTTATTTCTGGTATTGTTCAAAATGTGAGGATTCACGCAGATGATTTTATCCCATAAAACTATATGTAGTGATTTGTCAGAACAGATATACCAGAGTGGGCTTCCTTTGTTTAAAAAAGCTGTCAAATTTTTCCTTATTCATCTGCTAAAAATAGAATTGTTTTTTTTCTCCCAAGGACCTTATCAATTATTTATGCTCAGCAGCAACTAAATTATTTTAATTTTTATTTTGAATAGTTCTACAGCATAAAAATGCCACTGACAATTTCAAAATGCCATTGAGTATTTTACAGACTAAGGATATTTTCTAAAAGTATTAACTTATAAGATTTTCTTACAAAAAATAAAAACACTAGAATATTTATTTGAATTTTTAGTGTTGTTAATTCATTAAAACTGGGATAATGGGCTGAGGCTGCAGCTCAGGGGCAGAACACTTGCCTAGCACATGTGAGGCAATGAGTTCAATCCTCAGTATCATACTAAAAAATAAACAAATAAAGGCATTCTGTCTATCTACAACTACAAAAAAAAATTAAGAAAAAAATTAGGATAAGCACAATTTTAGCATGATATGCTAAAATTAAAAATGCATATAGTCTTTAATACAGAAATTCCATCTCTAGGAATTTATGGATACACTCACACATGAAGATAATAGTTTCACATTTGTGAATAGAATTGTGTTTAAGTTACTCACAGAAGAATCTATAATAATGAGTGTCAGGAAGCAATCTAAATGTCCATCCTTAGTAAAATCCTTAAACATGTTATGTTCCAACTATATTTTGGACTACTATGCAATTGGTACACTGATGTCCTGACATCAGAAGATACCCGAGATACTGTTGGGTGGTAAAGTCATGATAGAGAACAATGCATATTGAAAGTGTATAAAGAGGAGCAGAAGGGAGTATACCTCAGTCCATTTAACAAAATATCTGCCAGGATATATTTGAAACCATAAAATTGATCACAGTGATTACTTGTGAGGTGGGGAACTAAGCATCTGAAGAGAGAAATAGGAGGAGACATTTTTCCTGTCCCCACTTACAAATGGTTATTCATATTTGAAACGTGAATATAATTAATATTAAGATATAAAAAAACTTTATAAAAATTAAACACATCACCTCTAAGGGGACCAGGGTGTATTAGATAAATAAGATCTTCAAAAATTTCAGTACCTTTCCTGGAAGATGCTGCCCCTGCACCTCCCATCTCCTCCAGCTTTACTGCTTTGGTGTGGGTCTCCACACTCTCCCTGCCAGCATGTGTCTGTATCTCTCTCTCCTCTAGTTGATCACCAGGCAGGTGGAAAGTGCTGGAGAATTCATGTTCCCATGCCTCAGGAGCAGACTTCAACCATTGCAGGAGATGGAGGTGGAATCAGCTCCAAATCTCTCAGGGCAGGTAGGTGTATTAAAAGTCCCATATTGATTTTTTCCCATCCATATCCTGGAAAAAATTATTATTATTTTCATCTTCACTTCCTCATACAGAAAGTGGAAACTGAGATGATACCGGCTGGCCCTGGATGAGTGGGAAGTCTAAGGACAACATCATTCTCTGGCTAGCACAGCCTAGCTATATCTACTAACATCCATATCCTGCCTTTTGAATCCTTGCACCCCTTTCCTCTCACAAAAACTGTTTGCACCCACCCCAACCCCCCTGAAGATGAAGATTTGAGACATAAAACATTTTCCTTTAACATCTTCAGGGCTGGCTTTCACCAACTTCTGTCTCCTAAAAAATGTTGGTTGAGGTATGAGCAACAGAATTTCCAATCCAGTAACATACAGGGGAATTGAGTCCTATCATTCAAGGAGGTAACCTGTTTGATAAAGAATCCTTTATTGCCTGCTTTCCTTTTTCTTTTTTAATATATTTATTTATTTTTATTTCTTCTACTTAGTTGCACATGACAGCAGAATTCATTTCAATTTATCGTACACAAATGGAGCACAACATTTCAATTCTCTGGTTGTACATGATGTAGAGATGCATCCAGTAATCAGAGAAAACATTCTACCTTTAGTTTTTTGGGATTGACTTACTTCGCTTAGCATAATATTCTCCAACTCCATCCATTTACCTGCAAATGCCATGATTGTATTCTCTTTTAATGCTGATGTAATATTCCATTGTGTATATGTTCCACAGTTTCTTTATCCATTCATCTATTGATGGGCATGTAGTTTGGTTTCACAGTTTATCTACTAAAAATTCAGCTGCTATAAACATTGGTGTGACTATGTCACTACAATATGCTGACTTTAAGTGCTTTGGGTATAAACTGAGGAGTGGGATAGCTGGGTCAAATGATGGTTCCATTCTAAGTTTTTTGAGGAATCTCCACACTGCTTTCCAAAGTGGTTGCACCAATTTGCAGTTCCACCAGCAATGTATGAGTGTACCTTTCCCCCCACATCCTGCAACACTTTTATTATTGCTTGCATTCTTGATAACTGCCATTCTGATTGGGGTGAGATGAAATCTTAGAGTAGGTTTGATTTGTATTTATCTAATCACTAAAGTTATTGAACACTTTTTCATATATTTGTTGATCACATGTATATCTTCTTCTGAGAAGTGTCTCTTCAGTTTCTTAGCCTATTTATTGATTGGGTTGTTTTTTTTTGATATAAAGTTTTTTGAGTTCTTTGTATATCCTGGAGATTAGTGCTCTATCTGATGTGTGTGTGGTAAAAATTTGCTTTCATACTGTAGGCTCTCTCTTCACCTCAATGATTATTTCTTCTGCTGAGAAGAAGCTTTTGAGTTTGAATCCATCCCATTTATTGATTTTTGATTTTAATCCTTGCATTATAGGAGTCTTTTTTAAATTTGTAAGTTAATGATTTATTCATAGAGACATATTTTTTTTCCATACTATAAACATGAAGTATAAAGTGATAAAGAATAAAGATTATTATAAGTAGCTTTTAGCGGTTTAAGAAAAATCAACAGGGTATGAGAATTATCAGATCATTGAACTGAAATTTTCTGTTTTTCTTTTCTATTAGGTTCAGGGTCTCTGGTCTAATTCCTAAGTTTTGATTCACTTTGAGCTGAGTTTTGTGCAATGGTGAGAGATAGAGGTTTATTTTCATTTTGCTACATATGGATTTTCAATTTTCCCAGCACCATTTGTTGAAAAGGCTGGCCTTTATCCAATGTATGTTTTTGGCACCTTTGTCTAGTGTAACTATATTTATGTGGGCTGGTCTCTGTGTCTTCTATTCTGTACCATTGGTCTACAAACATATGATCTATCCAAACTGAATCAGGAGGTCATACACAATTTAAACATATCAATTTCTAGCATGGAAAGAGAAGACACCACTAAAAACCTACCAACCAAGAAAAGCCCAGAACTAGACAGATTCTCAGCCGAGTTTTATAAGACCTTCAAGAAGAACTAATACCAATACTCCTCAAATTATTCCATGAAATAGAAAAGGAGGGAACCCTTCCAAACTCATTCTATGAGGCTAGCATCACCCTGATACCGAAACCAGACAAAGACATATCGAGGAAAGAAAAACTCAGACCAATATCCCCGATGAACATAGATGCAAAAATTCTCAATAAAATCCTGGTCAATTGCATACAAAAACATATAAGAAAGATAGTGCAGCACAATCTATTGCGGTTCATCCCAGGGATGCAAGTTTGGTTCAACATATGGAAATCAATAAATATATTACATCACATTAATAGACTTAAAGACAATAATCATATGATTATCTCAATAACTGCTAAAGCATTCAGTAAAATACAGCATCTCTTCATGTTCCAAATACTAGAAAATGAGGAATAGTAGGATCATATGATAACATTATAAAAGCTATCTATGCTAAACTCAAGGCCAACAGCATTCTAAACAGAGAAAAATTGGAAGCATTTCCTCTGAAAACTAGGACAAGACAGGGATGCCCTCTTTCACCACTTCTATTCAACATAGCCCTTGAAATTCCAGTCAGAGTAATCAGACAAACAAAATAAATTAAATGGATACACATAGGAAAAGAAGAACACAAACTATCGCTGTTTGCCGAGGTCATGATTCTATATTTAGAAGATCCAAAAAATTCCACCAGAAAACTTCTAGAATTAATAAATGAATTCAGCAAAGTAGCAGGATATAAAATCAATACCCATAAAATCAAATGCATTTCTGTACATAAATGATGAATCCACTGAAAGAGAAATTAGGAAAACTACCCCATTCCAAATAGCCTCAAAAATATAAAATACTTGGGAATCCATGTAACAAAAGAGGTGAAAGACTTCTCCAATGAAAACTACAGAACACTGAGGAATGGAATTGAAGGAACCCTTAGAAGACGGAAAGATCTCCCCTGTTCTTGGATAGGAAGAATTCATATTGTCAAAATGGCCATACTAGCAAAACTATTATACAGATTTAATATAATTTCTATTAAAATCCCAATGAAATTCTACATAGAACTAGAAAAAGCAATCACGAAGTTCATTTGGAAAAATAAGAGACCCAGAATAGCCAAAGCACTCCTTGGCAAGAAAAGTGAAGCAGGAGGCTCTACTTCAGAGCAACAGTAACAAAACGGCATGGTTTTGGCACCTGCTTTCCTTTTTCTTTCTTCCTTCTTCACTCCTTTACCAAAGCTTCCTGACATTACTTCCAAAATAAACTATTCAAACTTTAATCTTCATTCCTGGATTTGCTTCTGGGGGAAGCCAAATTGATACACTTGATACTGCACTTTGGGGGGAGGTGAGTAAAATGATAACTGCTGTGGAGTGAGTATCAGCTAATGCACATTAGTTTATACTGAGACTTCATATGTGGATTGGGATTCAGGCTCAAGGGGACAAACTGGGTGATGAAATAACTTAACATATTGAAAAATAAAGAAACAATGACAATTATACAGATTTTGGTGTTAGTTTGGCAACTGTCTACTGGTAAATTTAAACAAAATACAGAAGAAATCTGTAGGTTACCGAATGTCCTCTCAAGGCATGGTAAAATCCAGAAAGTCTTCCTGGCAGTGGTAAGAGAGATTCTCATCTACAATTAAAAGTAGCTTCTGTTAAAAAATCAGGTCAGAATCTGATGTTAAGAGGAATAACATAGAAGGCTCAAATCTTGGCCTTCTGTAGTTAACTAAAAACTCTGATAAGGAAGAATTGGAGCATTGAGATCTGGGATGAGGAAAGTCTGATCCCCAGACTTCCTAAGCCCTCTGGGCCAGGAGAAGTGGCATTCTGAAAAATAACCACCATCCCTTGTTTGAAGATCATATAAAATCTCATCTTCAGCAGAAGACTCGCACAGTGATACTAACATTCCTCATGGTCCAAACCCATCTCCCTTGTTGTTTCTGAATTAATAACTGGGGTCCCATCTCAGCATGGCCAGCTATGGGAGAAATCAGATTATTTGCTAAAAGAGCAATTGTATCTGACTAAAATGTACCAGGACGAGCCACAAGAATCCCCCTGGGAAAGGATCTCGTGGATACTAGACTGGGGTGAGGGATGGAATGTAAGACTGGAGAAGAGAGTTTATTTTCTTGCTGCACTTTCCCAGGATGGAGACCTTAATATACCAGCAAGAATACCTGCTCTGCTGAGATGCTTTCTTATAACATGGGGACAAAAATGACAAAAAAAAAAAAAAACAAAAAAAAACACTGAGATACAGATGTGGGACAGGGTATTGAAGGTAGTCAAAAGACCCCAGAGAACTTGCTATGCTTAAACAAATATATCGCACCAACACCAAGGACAGCCAGAGAGAAAATGCAAATGGCTTCTTCAAGGTGCGGCCTCTCCTTCCCTTCTCCCCTTGGCTGCTTTCCTTCCAGTGCGTACTAGATGACCTCTCAGATAAACTACTCACACCAGTCAGAGCTTGCTTTGGGGGAACCAGATGAAATCACACATGTAATACCTGCCTGGATGCCTGGCAGTTTTCAACATCAATGCTTTCTCTTCTAATCATACCTACCGAGTTCCACTCCATTTACTGGACTGGAATAGCAAAAGCATTTATTTGTCTGAAGGCAACATACATCATATGTTCCCATAGTCACCCAGTTCTTAAAAGCAGGAAACATTATTGACTAAATCTATTTTAGACTCTGAATTTGTCTTCCATTGGGTGTAGTCTGATTTATTTTTAGTGTCCTGAGCCTATGCTTACATCCATGAGGGTAGATGTAGGGGGGTTTACACTGTAGTAAATTGGAAAGGTTTTATGGGGGGGGTGACATACAGATTGTCTTGAGTTTGAATCTTACTAACTTACATTATAGTAATGTGGAGTGAGCATCATCAACTCCAGACCAAATTTCATTCTCTATACTCTGAGAATATAGTATGTGTTTTGCAAGACTTTTTGGGAAAGTATTTAAAGTGAGTTGCTCCATGCCAAGCACACAATGAATTGTACTACAAGCTAGTTTTCCCCTCACTATCTACCCTAGCCCTGTGTGTAAACCCTCTGCTGTAATTTACATAATGTTTGTGGTATAGAATAGAAATAATGTCTGGAAGAATTAAGGGAGATGAAGTAAATAGACTGCCTGTTACAGAGAAAGGACATGCTAAATGTCCTTTTCCATATTGCATTATTTCTATGTCCTTTAAATTGTTAGACTTTCCACCAAGAATGTTATCTTGTCACTGCTGAAGAGAAGAAAGGTACATTCTTCATGCAGAACTTGCTTCTGGCCTTTCATTCGCTAGAGCAGCGAATCTCACACATCATTCTTTCACTCCCTCATTATAGGTCCATCTCATTGCCTGGCTTGGTGCAATGAGTACAGTACTCATTTACCCAAAAAAGGATCAGTTTGGGAAGTCACTGTCCCAATAAGGCCGGCTATCCCATTTCAGATATTATTGTGCACAACATGGAAGTGAGAAGGGGGAACAGGTGCGGAAACCAGAGTGCAGATGTAGCTAGTCAGGGACAGATTTCTTTGGGCAGCTACTTCTGTTCCAAGCTCTGCCTTTCAAGAGTGTGGTCCTGGCTCCAGAATTTCTAAATCAGAGGGACCAGTGGCTTATCAAGGCTAGGGTAATGGGAGTAGTTCACTCACCTGCTAGCAAAAAGGAGATTCAATGGAGATAGAGAGTTTAAAAACAATAATAAAATTGACTGAAAGTTAATTGACCAAAGTCTGCTTTGTATTATTACCACATGGCAGCAATTCTAAACAACATCAGTGTTAAAAACTCCTCTCTGAAGATAATCATTTATTAACCGACTAAATAATTCCTGTGGGTCCTGTTGATGTTTTTATTATTTATTCTTTAATGAGCATTGCATTCTGCCTGGGAGCTGACTCATTTAGCAGCAGCCCCTCTCCCCACAATACGTGTGAACTCAGTGACATGCATTCAATTCAAAATGACTTAGGCTTCCATCGAAAGAAATTCCCCTCTCCGGGTCCTTTCTGTGTTTAAATGGATTTGAAAGAACTTGATAGCACAGAGATTGTAAAGAAGAAACAACTGGAGTTATTTTGATTCTGGCATTCTATGTGGTCATTCACGTTTAAAGTTTAAATCAGTAAAAGAACAAATGCCAACTGTACAGTGTTAAAGCAGTGTGGTTGCCGCAGTCCGGCTGCAGCAAAATAACGGGGGGTGACGAACAACTTGTGAACGTTGATACAGCAGGAGTAGGAGCCGTTTATTGCAGGACAGGAGCAGTATTTATACATTCCACACAGCTTATCTAATTAGCATAAACTAGATACATCAGTCAACCAATCAGGAATCTCTACACCTAATGGCTCTGTTTTGTTACTTCTCAAACCACTCCCTCTGACATTTTGCCAGGCACCATCCAGACTTGTTTACGAACTCTAACATTCCCCTGGCTAAATGCCAGGTGTTATTTTGACTTGTTTACAGACTCTAACATGTGGTAACTACAAATTGGATTCGTGTGAGATATCTATCTGTATTATTTTATGATTTTTTATGAAAATAATAACTTTGTTGTATGGAAGAAGGGGGCATCAAAATACAATCTATTTTGGGCTCTGCAGACAGGTAGGCTGCTAGGGTGGATTTAGGGTTGAAATCTGATGAGAAGACAGAGCTACAGGCTTTGCCTTTGCTTTTTATATACACAGAAGTTTATGCATTTTATATGGATTGCTTTTACACATCAATAAAAATAACAGTGGACTGTAAAATTGGTTTTAGTCACACTTTACAAAGGAATGGCAATCAAGTCCTTTTTAATATTGAAAAATAATGACATGAAATAGCATTTCCATGTAAGTCGATAGAATAATGATATTCAGCTGGCATTAATGTAATTATATGAGTGTCTATGTGTGTATATATATACACATATACATGTGTATATGTATACATACACACCTACACATGTATATGTACTATACACAAGAGAATTTATATTAACTACTATCAAATAAACAGAAACAAGGCTCAGGTAGTTGAAAAGGTAGGGAAGCACTTTTCTTCTGGTGAATAGTCCATTGAACTTTAATACCCTTGATTCCTATTGGATCCCAGGTTGAGAGCAGCATGGCTAGCTTTGTTATTATGACTGCCTTCCCCTAGTAAGTCTTGGTCCAATAATATAGAGCAGAATGAATAACTAAAGTAACAAGTCGTAGGAGCTGTGCTACAGATACTCCTAATATGGTATTACCTCTTGATAAACCCACTGTAAATTCAAACTAGTTGGGGCGGAAAATGCATTTCATGCCTCTGGACTGTTGAACATCCTAGTAACAGGGTGAATTGTAGAGTGCTGGTTGTTACCCCTTGTGATTGGGGGTGGAGAGGGGGCCTCCTGGAAACTGCCACCACCCAGCATATCCACAGAGATGCATGTCATTAACCCAGGAAAAAAAAATCAAAATGCAAAGTACAATTTCTACTGAGTGTTTATCACTTTTGCGTCATTCTGAAGTCAGAAAAAGGTGTTACATCAACCCTGGTAGGTTGAGGACCATTGGTACAAAAAGATTGAGGTCTCATCCATCTTCACTCTGTCCCCTGACTGTGGTTCTGCCACTTCTGTTATCACTGTCCAATGCTTTATTCATTGAGTTTTTGAGGTTAGAGATTCGAATTATGGAATTGATTTTTTGGATCTATTAACTTTTTGGATCAAGGATACAACCATATTCCTTAGACATGGATCTGTTGATGGCTAAACTGAAAGATTTTCTTAAGGTTGGGAGATAGACCTGACTTCTGGGGAGAATAGCAGTAGCAGACATGGAAGCAAACTTAGCTTATTCAGAGTTTTGGGTCAGTTCTAGCAAGTTTCTGGTCTTCACTGCTATCCCCTTTCCTCTTCTCTTCTAAGATCTTCCCTAAATTGTCTTTCTGAACCACCTCACTGCCCCACTGTCCACTCGATTACAGTCAACAATAATGCACTGTAGTTAGAAAAGAATATTTTGAATATTCTCACTAAAAAGAAATGACAAATGTTTCAAGTGATCGGTATGCTAATTTCCCTGATTTATCAATACACAATATACATGTATCAAAACCTCACATTGTGTGCCCCATAAATGCATGCAAATGTTATGTATGAGTCAAAAATAAAAGACTCTGACACCTCTGGACCAAGTTGTGATTGTTATTGTTTTTCTCCTTAAAGATTTCATGGAAATGGGATGGAATTTACCTCTTAGTTGGTTTTAAGAGTCATGAATACTCTGAAAAAGCTTTTGGTACAATAGGGAAAGCAAATGTTGTTATGAACTATCTAGGTAATTTCCTTCGTTTGCTTTCTCCATTATTGAATTTATTTGTAATTTGCTAAGCACGAAAGTCCTCTCACAAACACTCTTGAACATTCCTACAGAGAATCCTGAATGCCATGGTAGTGATTAAGATATTATAAATACATAAATAGCCTAATGGCTTCCCTTCATGAACAAATAATGACTACATTTGGTTTTCACATAATGTGTGCTATTTTCAAGAAATTCTGCTTAGGAATACTGGAACAAAATATGCTTGTAAAGTAAGGGAATGTTAAAAAAAATCATTTCCATGATTATTAATGTTATTGTTATTGATAAAAATGGTTGGAATTTAATCTTTGAAAAGACTTATTCTTATGAGTACCATTCTTGTATTCAATATACTTTTTCCAAACTAAAGTGTTTACAATGTAATAAAATTATTATCTTAGTTTTAGAATCCATGTACTCCAACTCTAACAGTTATCAGCTATTTTCTATATCAACAGACTAGTGTGGTGAAGGTTCCAGACTCCAGAGTTATATTCCCTGGGTAGAACCCTGTTCCATTAGCTATGTAGTTTCCATGCTAAATAACCTCGGGCATGTTATTATTCACCTCTTTGTGCCTCAGTTTCTCAGATGTAAAATTGTTATAATAATAGCTCATAGAGTTTTTATGAGGTTTAAATATATTAATATACATAAAGATCTAGGGAATTTCTTGGCATATAATAAAGGCTCAGCAAATGTTTGATATTTCTAAGGTCTTTATGATTTTTGTTGCCATTATAATTTGAAACTGCAATTAATTACATGCTATAATATCTAAGGGAGTGTAGAAATATTATTAATTTTTATATAAGAATTTTATTTCTATCAATTTAGATGAATATTTTTATAAGTTCTAGCAGGCATTTTTCTCCTAATTCACATAGAATTTTCCATGCAAATAATGATAACTTTCAGAAAACAAATTATACTCTTCTTTGCTTTTTATTTTTTTTTGGGGGGGGAGGGAGTGCTGGGGATTTAACTCAGGGCCACTCAACCACTGAGCTAAATTCCCAATCCTATTTTATATTTTATTTAGAGATAAGCTCTCACTAAGTTGCTTAACACCTCGCTTAGGTTGGCTTTGAACTCGTGATCTCCTGCCTCAGCGTCTGGAGCTGCTGGGATTAGAGGCGTTTGCCCTAGTATTGGGACAAATTGTACTCTTCTAATACTTACATACTTTATTTCTTCACCATTTTTCATTGTCTGATAAAATGATTGAAATATTTAATATAAATGGATCTGAAACATCTTTGTGTTTTTGATTCATACTTCTTCAGTCTACTCATTATGTAATAATCGTTTTATTAACTTTCCTCTCTACTAGTTTGTTAATCATTTTATTATGAGTGGCATTTTGCTTCTGGGTCTTAGCAATGTTTATCTTCTTTTTGATTGTGATTATATATACACATATGTGTATATATAATATATGTGTGTGTGTGTGTGTGTGTGTGTGTATATATTCTTTCTATTTGTTTTTTATTTATCACTGCTATGTGTTTGGAGTAGACAGAATTGTGTAAAAATGAAATTAATAAATATCATGTCTGAAAGTTTCTTAATCATATTTTAAAAGAGAAAAAAATCAGTCACCAAAAAATCTTCCTGAGATGTTAAAAATGGCTTCCAGAAAATTCAAGTCAATTAAATTAATTGTAATATTGTCCAAAGAATAGCCAAAGAGTTAAATGACTCTTTTTCATAGCATCATGTTAGACTAGGCGAATGTTTGCTTCAAATTTTATTTTTCTGAAGGTATAACTTTTAGCATTTCTTTGATAACAGCACGATAATTTGCAGTTGTTGAAAATTTTTCAAATTGCTGAAGTTCTGGGAATCTTTATAAAGGGTTGGCAAAGTTTCTCTTTAAAAGGTCAGGTAGTTAATATTTTCAGCTTTGGACCATGGATCCTTTATCACTGTTTGTGGCAGCACAGCCATTTGCAATAAATAGATGACTGTGTTCCAATAAAACTTTATTTACAAAACCAGGCAGCAGCCATAGTTTGCTAATTCCTGTGGCACAGTCATCTAAATGGGTTGTTCAGGAATATAAATTCTATTATACAAAATATTACATTCATGAATAAAAAAGTAACTTACTTGATTTTCATAATTGATTACAATATATAAAAAAGTAAAAATGAAAATTTGATTAAATAGTTTATATTAAAATGGTTTCTGAATGTTAGATTCAAAGCAGATAGGGCACGTGGTCAGAAAATTGAATGCATTTATTTTTACTAGTACACTGCTGAGGATCAATAAATGTTAGCCAATATTGTGTGACTCTAACAATGGTAAAAGTAATTAATATATTAAGATTATAAATTATGGTTCTCTGGGATATAGTTATATATTAGGACCCAACATGAAATAATATTTCCCCTTTGATATCTAAATTACTTAAGGACGCATTTCCTAGTCCTAGAAATGATACAAATTAGAACATGATACACAAAGCAAGCACTCTAAATTGTCATAGAACATAGAAACTCCAAGGTCAAAATGTTTCTACATGCTGTCATTGGCTACCAAAAAGGGAAATAAAGGATGGAAAGTTATATGGCAAGTGTTATTCTTTTTAAGATAAGAACAATGGCAAAGACTGATCATAAACAAAAAATAGAAAACAGGCTGTGAGTTTCTTCTTCAGTTCTCCCTTTGTAATGATCTCATGCCAGCTTTTTTCACCAGGTCTTGTATGTTTTATGTCCTCACGTCTTGTCTCCTATTCAATTCTACACATAAGAGGACATGTAATATTATGGCATTTGTAATTATTTGTGAGAATATCTGAATTTTTTAACCCAGTATTTATTATGCACTGAAAAGAAATTCATCCTTTTAAAAGACATTGCAGAGTGTGGTGAAGAGGTGGGGTGAAAGGTCACTTGGTAATGGAAGGGTGGTCATCTTGGGGTCCTTGAGGCCACAATTTTTACTTTGTCTAGAGGTGATGAGCCAAGCCAGTTCTGGTAAAGATGATGTGTGTGGCAAATACCTTACAGGACAACACCTGTAAGGAATCTAACCAGTTGCCATATACTCAATCTCATAAATCCTGCAATTTAAGCTTTAGTCTAGTAAATTTTTCATCTAGGAAGGAATGACATCAAGGCATGTCATTGCTCAGGAATTTATATCACACAAGGATTCCCAGCTTTAACAGACATACAACAACTGGAGCAGATTCAGAGGCGCATCTCTAGTGAATTCTAAGTTGAGCTAGTTTAAGAGATTTGGAGTTAAAAAAAAGAATCCAGTGTAAAGAATTAGAGAACAAGGTGTAGAGATCTGAAACATTTGAAAAATACTGAGTTTCGGGATGTTTATCATGATAGAGTCTGAATAAAGATCAGTATGTAAAAATCAGTACAAAGGGTAATGTTGAAATTATTCCAATGCTAAAGCCTAAACTTTCTTGATTCATAGGAAAGTATTTCTGGCATAAAAACAGACTGAATACTAGAATGGGGATGTGTCCATGTAGAAGGCAAGAGATGCCTTCTTCTCAGTGCAAATGTGGTGAGGCTGCAGTTTGACCACCTGTGCAGGAAGACACTGCACAGGAGACAAAAATTTCCATTCTTCTGTTGCTTTCTTTGTTGACTGAGATTTTGAGAAATGAGAATCATGGCAAGGAGAAGCCGTGCTAGTCTTTCCCCTGCCCCCACCACAGGCCAAATGAAATGATTCACTTCAGAGCACTTCAAAATAAAAATAAAAGTGGCAAATATAATTTAGGCACAGAACATTCCTGAACTAATTCAATTACCTGTTTCTTTAAAGCAGATGACCACCTGGAAACAGTCATAAGAACCACAATAACAAATCAATTTTGGTGAGCAAACTAAGTTAAATATTAAGATCTAATAATGTTCTGTCTTGGAAGCAGCTGTGAGTTTATTTCCTTTTTAGAACAGTGCTAAGTTTGTAAACATATCATGTATCTATCATCTTATCCTCACTGAAAACAGAATTATCGATTTTTGCTAAAAAAAGAGAACATAAATAAATACATGTCTTAAAGGTTTATTGGAGTTATATAGTGTTTCTCTCAAATAATTTAGTAAGGAACATTTTTGAGGTTTTTTTTTCTGGAAAAGTTTTTCAATACTTCAAAATGACATTAGTAGGATCATCAAATAATATAATAATGAATGTCTGAATATTTGTGTGTCTTCTTAAAAAGAAGTTGGTTATACAGGCAGGTGTATGAGCTGAATGGCAATCAGAAATTAGTCTAAACTGTCTCTTGATGCAAGTTAGTATCTGAGCACCTCAATACTTAATGTATTTCTCAATCTTATGCTTGAAGAAAACACATAATTGGATCAGGTTTTCCCCAAGCCAATAATACAGCATAGCTCCTGCAAGTAAGGTTGATTTACAGATACAGGAAAGAAAAGGCTTCAATTTCAGTCTTAAATCCAAAGCAGCTACTTGTTATAAGTTTTGTTCCAAATCTATTTTTTCTTTAATGTAAAATAAACACTACTGTATTCTCTGGTGATATGAAGGTATGCGCCTATAACGGTATGCAGTTCATGGGGGTTAGAACAAAGTAAGAAACCAGGTTGTCCTATCTATCTTAAACTTCACTATCCTCCCCATCACCAGCTACCACACAATCCTCTGTCATCCAAATACAGAAGCCCTGAAGGAAATCAGTGCCTCTGAATATTCATCTGTTTTTCAAAAAAGAAAGGCATGTATGTGCCTGTCTGGTCCAAATAAAAAATGCATGCATATGGTGGTTGTATGGTATTTATGTCTTTGGAGAATATTTAACTTTTAAGAAAATATTAAGAGTTATAGTTTGTTACTCAAATGAAAAATGTAATATGTGTGGGATTTCATGGTGTTTTAAATTTTCATGTGTTTCTATCTTTCCTTTTCTTTCCCCATTTAGGACCTATTTTCTGCCAAATAGTCACTGTATTAAGTATTACTAATGGAAAGATAGCAGAAGGTCTTTATATCTAAAAATAAGTAATATACTTTATTTGTTATGATTTTAAAGGTACAAGTGTCCAAGTTTGAAGCTTTGGAAGAAGTTAGTGCTGAACTGAAGTTCAAACAATTGCTTTAGGACTCTTACTCTGAATGGGATAAACTTCAACAAAAATAGTTAACGGTAGGCAAAAGCTGTCATTTCTTAAGGTTTTATTAAATTAAACTTCCTTAATACTATTCACTGAGGATGCCCAGTAAAACAAGAAACACAGGCCCTAACTTATAACTCGAGAAAGTAAGCTCCTGCTTCCAGGGCAGAGAAACTTGAAGGTCATACTACCTAGAACATGGTGAAGAAGCAGAGATGCTGTGTGATTTTTCTCAGTTCTCTCTGAAAGTAGGAATAGGTTAGGAAAAGGTAAAGAATAAGAAAACACATTTTACAAAGTTAAACATTAAAAGGCAATGAATCTATAAAATTCTTGCAACAAATATATATAAATTATCATCTAGGTAATGATTTTCTAAAACCCAGAATTCTACTAATATTAGTTCTGCTCTAAATAAAATGTTAAATAGCTTCATAGGAATTCCTATGTGTGTCAGAAATAATGCACATTTTCAAAAGTAGAAATAATAATATTTTATATTCTCAAAATGTAGAAATTAAAAATCAGTTTTGTATCATGCAAAAAGCTTAATTGTGAGAGACCTCTAATATATCTTTCCTACTAAAATGGATCAGAGATAGTATGGATATAATGTATGGCTGTTGGTGCCCAATAATGGATTGGGCTGAATCACTCTTCAAATATTACATTTTCTTCTTAACACTGAAGTGCAAATTGATTAACCTGAGATTTTTTTCCAAGGGAAAAGATCAATTTTCCACTCATCACTATGTGTGGCATGTCAGTGAGTATGGCATTAAGTGCCCTGAACACAGTGGATCAGCGGTATCCTTGCCAACACTTCTCTGACCATTTGGTATCAGACAATTCTGGGCATCTTCTGCCCATTCCAATCCTCCAGAGCCACAAAAAATTATCATTTGCCATCCTCAAATGATGTCAGTGGTATTACCATTCGAGTACATTTGTTCAAGGAAGATGAAACATCTTTTTTTTTTTAAGACAAAACCTCTCATTCTAGAATATTCCCCTCTTTAGATTTAAGATTAGCTGACATCAATTTGCCTCACTAGTTCCTTGAGGCAAATAGTGCTTGACTTACATTAAGAAATGACAAGCTCTCTTTTAATGAATCTCACGTGTGTTCACTAGCTATGTTCATGTCCTGTTTTATTGGTCTCCAGATTACACGTGTAAGGTATAATCACATAAGGTAGAGTGCACACATTTTTCCCTGTCTTTGATTAACTCTTTCTTTCCTAAAGGCACTTTTTTTTACATATCTCAACATGTGTAATCAAGTCAAAAAAGGAATGATGAATGGAAAATGTTTAATTGTTGCATGAACAAGATATGTCAGGGTATTAATGTAATCAAACCTAAATTTATAGACTGTCAGTTTTCAAAATGGCAAAACAAAACAACTTGGAGTAAGTGATGTAGTTAAAATTAATTGTTTTCTTCTACAATGTAATACTGACCAACCTTATACCATTAAATTCAACTTCTGTTTTATTGGTACACTCTGATTGCTTTCATAACAACTGGAGTAGAACATTCCTTAGAATAATCTTCGGTATTGAGGATCTCCAGCATATAGAAGTATATTCTTGCACTTTTAGGGAAAAAAATTGCAATGTGTAGATAATGAGACTTACCATGTTGGGGAAGAAGATAACTGTACCTTAAGGTAATCCATATACAAATGACGACATAAATAACACCACCACACGTACATTTCCAACACTGCATCTCTGAAAACAAAACACTTTTTCAAACAAGATCAAGTTTCATGTGAATAATTCTCACTGTTTCAAAATGACTTTTCGAGCATCCATGAAAGTAAAGGAAATGCTAAATTAGCTATTCGGAGGATCAGAAACCTGACAGGTAATGGAATGTTATCAGAGCCTCTCAGCATTGGAAGGGACGTTATTAAAAAGTCATCTAAAATTATTGGTTTCCAAGCTTCAATCACTTAGGTAGCCCTCTCACAATCTCGTCTACCCCATGCCCTTCTTTGTTTGTCTTCTATTGCTGCTGTAACACATTACCATACACTTGGTAGTATAACCAATATACATCTATTATTTTTTAATTCTGTAGATCAAAATTTGGAAGGGGATCTCATAGGCTAAAATCAACATATTGACAGAGATTCAGTCCTTTCTAGAGGCTATAAAATACAGTATGTTTGCATTTTCCACCTTCCAGAGACCAGGCAGCCTCCTTCTTCCAATTTCAGAAACAACTGCATTGCATCTCTGTGACCCCTCTTCTGTCCTCACTTCTCTTTATGACTGCAGACAAGAAAAGGCTTACAGTTTTAATGACTCATGTGATTTAGCCTGGTCCCACTCAGATAATCCAAAATAATCTCTCATCTCAAGGTCCTTAACTTTAATCCCTTCTGCATGATTTCTTTTGCCATGTAAAGTGATATATTCACAGATTCTATAGATTTTAATTTGTAGATGAGGGTCATTTTTCTGCCTAATATAACTTTTAACATAAAGTAATTAATGTTTTAATGGCATTGACTCGCCTAGGTTTATTTTTAAAAGAAATATATGTGTCATATCTATAAATGGTAAATTCAGATTAGGATGAAATTTGAATGAAAGTAGAACAATGGTATCAGATCTAGTTAGCTTGATATTATTGCTTTCCAAAGTTCAGAACCTATTGCTCACATGGTTGAAAGGTAGGTTAGCATGTCTGTGTATATTATAATATCAATCTGAGGCTTTCCCCTAGGCAGTAAAAGAAAAATTGAAACTATAATTGAAAAGGGAATCTAAACGTTTCATTAGGCAGGTCAGTGATTTTGAATGCTGTGTCCATGTCGTCCTGAATATTATTTCATGACCCATTCATGGTTCATTTAACTCCAGAAATATATATTCTCCATTCTTAGATGGTCAATACTTGTGGTTCAAGTCCTTGCTGGTGTAAGAGAACCCCTGATCAAACCCTGGACCCATGTTTATTCAGTCCTGTGCTAGGACAGTTTCTAGTAGTCAGGAGACCTCTAACTGACCACACCTCTCATTCAGCAAGTTGATTTTCATATATACAAGCACCTCACTTAGGGTACTTGCTATGAAGATAAATCATTCTCTTGGAATTTCTGCCCTTTTTTCCTAGCTCTGTACTCTATAGCAATGCAGCACAAGTCAAATTACTCAGTACAGTAAGACTGAAAAGAGCATTGAGTTTAAGCCAGGCTATCAGGATCGAGTTATAGCTCTGACGCTAACTCATAGAGTATTTCTGGATAAATTTCTATTTTAAATATCAGCTGAAGAATGGGGAGTAGTATAATAACATTGATGTAAAAAAAAACTTTTGTAAAGATCAAATGTGCTAAAACTGAAAAATATCCTTGTAAGCCATATGTTTGGAAACTATATAATGAATGATTATTGAATTAGAACATTAGAATATTATCTTGTGAATGAAAGAGGGTGCTAATAACAACAGGTACAATCTGCGAATGTTCTAGCAATCAGGTGTACACTACACATAGGGGACTTCATTTTGTCATTAAAAATTTAATAACTCCTGTTTTACACGGAAGCGCTTCTAAATTTGAAGTCAAGTGATCATATCACCTTGTTTGTTTCTAGGTCCTCTTCTTTCAAACATTTACCTTATGATGTTTCTTGGACACCTTTTTTGGGGGTCAGCCTCCCACAGGTGGGCTCTAGTTCTACAAAGGTTCTGTTCTGAAGAGTCAGAAGCATGTGGAATGCTTGAATTCAAAGTGTTAGGTCCTGCCACTTACCACTCTGGATAGTTTTTTGATCTCCCTGAATTTCAGTGTTCTCCTCTGCCTCTCCTACTAGGTTGTACTTAAGACCAATGAGCCAATGTCTTCCTCTTAAGGTCTTAGACTCACATGTGGCACATGTGAACACCAAAGTGATTATTGGTAAATCAAACGAATGACATTACTGGAACTGACAATACTCCAGAGATCCAACTGTGTTTTATTTATTTATTTATTTTGTGTGAGTGTCTACACTAGACACTGCCAATAAAGCACTAAATAATAAATGTACCACCTCTGACTTCAGGGAGCTTACCGGCCAGTGGGAAGAACAGGTGTTAGGCATGCAAATGCACAAAATAATGAGCTGCAGGTGTGAGTAGAGCTTGAAGGAGAAAAGCAAGATATAGTATAAGTGTTGCAGTGCTTCTGTGGGCCAACATTTATTCAACCAATGTAGACTACGCTGGGACAATTATGTCTTCTCTGCTGGTGCCAACATCGAATAACTACATACAAAAATTCATTAATCCTAAGCAACTGTGCCACACTAAGAGCCACCTTGAGCTCATGATCATTAAAACTCTCAGGACCTTTGCATGCGATGCTGTCAAGATGGATCTTTCCCTGGGTAACTTTTCCTTTGATTTTTTTTAACCAAATGGAGAATTTAAATTTATTGTTTTAATAAAGCTTAACTTGATGGTTTTGTCCTTTGTTCTGATGTGTCAAAATAATTTCTGATTTTGATTCTCTGTAATAACACATTAAGTATGCTTTTTAAATCAGGCCATTTGTCATCTCTGAAAATAGATACGCATCCTTTCTAGGTCTTATTGAAGGGATTTGTAAGACTTGTAGTTTCTAGAACTTTTCAGTTAAATTATTTTAATTTCAGTAGCATTATTTGAACCTCAAAGCAATACTTGTTTCTAAAAGAAAATGCATAAAGATGAGAAAGCTTATTTTTTTAAATTAAAATCTCTATTACACCTCTGAGATATTTATTTATTTATTCATTCATTCATATTTTATAGAATGTCATTGTATTTCTTTTCTGATTTGAGGAAAATCTACTCAAGAAATCAGGAACATATAGTATGCATGCTTTTGAAATTATAAATGGAACACATACCCATGTCATTAAATTTTCTTGCACAATGTAATATAAAAGTTTGTGTAATTGTTTTCTGTACACATTTTATTTAACAAACTCTTCAGTTGAGGTGTTATGCTATTTTTCTTAAAATAAAGCTATTATTAAATAAAGGTACAATAAACAAATTTATTGATAAAACTCAAAATGCATCCCAAACTGGGGACTGTTACATCTTAGAAGTTTCCCTAACACTGTAACACAATGACTTCTAATGCAATTTCCTCAAGGAACCTTCTGTTTTACATCTGGTTTATGATTCAGCACACCCTCCTCCCCATATACAGCAGCTCCTCATTGAGGTCCTCTGTCTTGTTTTCCCAGAGATCTTGTCACAATTACACACATTGTCTAATTATTTGCTTATGGTCTGGCTTCTCCTCACCAGAAAGCAAGCTCCGTGGAACAAGGATTTTTGTGTTCTTCCCTGCTGAATTGCCAACTCCTAGAACAGTATCTGGCACCTGGTAGTAAGTCCTCCACAAACACCTGCTAACAGAAGACAAAAGGATCTTGTTTCATGGGGATCCCCAAACTGCTGGAGCATCTCCTTCTACCCCTAGCCCCAATTCTCTGCTGAGCACTTGCAGCGTTCCTTCTCTGCAGTAATGGTGATGTGCACTCATTTATTTCTCTATTTGGCACAGATTGTTCCTCTTGTCCTCTCTGGGCCTCAAGAGGACATGAGGCTGTATTAAAGGTGGTCTGTACAGGACCCATATATTATTCTCATCATTTTAAGAATTATGTTGGTATCTTGTATTCATTATACCAATGAGGACAGGTGGGCTCAGTGAGGTTGAATAATTTGCTGGGGGTCACCCAGTTAGTGATGAAATGTTCCTAATGAACCATGACACACTGCCTTTTATTAGCCAGCTGGATAACTCTGGGTAAGCCATTTGATCTCTTTGATTCTATTTCCTCATTTATGAAATTAAGGGGTTTGATCTGATTTCTGAATCTGACAATTATTTTGTGACAATTCTTACCTAGATATTTCTTAAAGATTATTAATTGTATTTTAACATAGGGACTTTCCTCTTTTACTAGTATCTCTTTTATACAAAGGATACATTTCTGCAGGACTCTTAGTCTTAGAATTCTTAAAACCACAGATAGAAATAACAGGTCACATATTGAATTTTACAATAATAAATTAAAGAGTAACAGTGTGAAATGCTGACAAAATACTACCAAAAGTACAAAACAGATGGGTTCTAGGCATTCAATATGTGATTATTTTAATCATGCCTTTATTCTATGAAAATAATGCCAAATATTTCTGTAGGATGATGACAATCATTGCCCTGCATGTCTATGTGATTCTAAACTCTTTAATGTGTTAATTATTCAATCTCTTGAAAAATGGCACACTGGTTGTCTGTTTTACATGAATAAATTCTGAAAGACCAAGTTTAATAAACATTCATTGAGTTAATTTTCCATTTTTGGATCCCTGTTGAAAATCAGCAATGGTTGGTCATAGAAAACTTGGGGATGGGCTGGGATGGTGGTTCAGTGATAGAGCGCTTGCCTAGTATATATGAGGAACTGGGTTCGATCCTCAGCACCACATACAAAAATAGATAAAATAAAGTTCTAAAAAATATCAAAAAAATAAAGAAAAGAAAACTTGGGGTTATTGTTATCTGTGCTGCAAACAAGAATTACCTATAGGACACAAAACCAAAACATGGTGTATCAACATAACTCATGTAGTTGATAAATAATCTTTCAAATGCATTCAATGAGGGAAGAAAACTGAGCCCTGCCTTTGATGATCTTTCAGTCTTCACCCCTCAAATATCATTTCACCTTGTAGAATAATCATGGAAGTATTTATCTTGCTTTCATTGCTTTCCATGAGTGAATTGTGGTTTGTGAACCATGACTATGATTCCAGAGCATACATAGTTTTCATTCCCTGTAGAGAAGCCCATGTTTAGAAGTAGCAGCAAATTCATATATGTAGGATAAAACTTTTTCTTAAGTTTATTGCTGATGAATTAATGGATAGGTCACTAAGTGGTAACTCCAGTGGGAAAGTTTTAAAATGTTAAACTCATTATACTTCCTTAAAACAATCTTATAAGGATGTCTGTATGGTCCTCAGTCATTTTTCAGTTGTGGTATGAAAACTTTTGATGTATGATTGCCACAAGTCTAAATGCGTGGAATTCACATAAATTAAATATTTTCACTCTCAATATGTACAAACCCAAGCGTGGCAATTCTTTTAAAATATGCTTAAGTCAGCTAGCCATTTAATATCTTCAAGAATTGTTATTTTGAGGGCTAGGATTGTGGCTCAGTGTTAAAGTGCTTGCCTGGCATGAGTGAGGTACTGTGTTTGATTCTCAGTACCACATATAAATAAATGATTAAAATAAAGGTCCATCAACAACTAAAAAAAATTTAAAAGAATTGTTATTTTGAAACTATGTAGATAATATACCTTGTTTTTAATTTTTTTAAGGATGCTTTATTTATATATTTTTAGAGAAGCAAAAAGTCTTACAAATTGGAATTAATTTGAAAGCCAGGTTAATGGCTGTCATTTGCATTATGGAGTTCTGATATAGTTTCCACTTTGACAAGCCAAACTTGGCAAAACTAAATATTGGCACAAACTGTCAGGTCAAAAAATGAACTCCTAATGTGACAACTGAAGTGAACTGCTACGAAATCGGGCTGTCAACAGAGAAGTTATGACTTTGTAATGTAAATACTGCTTAAAAGTAGAAGTTTCTCGGGCTCCCATCTGTCAAGGCAGGATGTGATATGTCCTATGACCCTCCAACGTGTTTGCGTTCTCCTAAGTGTAGCAGCTAGAAGACTCAGGCTGCCAACCTCAAAAGGAAGAGATGGTTTAAATTTTGCTCCCAGATTTTACTGAGAATAATATGTCTCCCATGTTTCTTATGGTGGTAATCTAATATTTTTATATCAATAAAAGCCCTTCTAAATGGAAATGACAAGATTCTACTCTAAAATATGCTTTAAAAATATAATTTCCATCACTGAGAAAACCCAAAGAACTTTTTTATAAAATTCTTAAGGGAAATAATTAATTTTTTCCTGATTCCTTCTAGGTAAAAAGATAACTTCAGCAGCATCTCTGGCATGGCATTGAACTAGGCAGTGGGGATCAATGCCTGCAAAATAGATGTATGTGACTTACCACCATGGGCTGTTTCAGGAAATGTTCAGAAAGAGTAGTGGTAATTGACATCTATTGATCCAAAGTGGGCAGAAATGATAAATTGCCAACATTTATGACATAACAAAGAGCACAACACATGAAATTGGAGGATAATTTATTTAAAAAAACAACAAATTTTAAATCAAAGCCAATCACACTAACCACAAGTTTCACATTTGCTGCCATCATTGAACACCTATTATATATTAATATATAGTATGGATACACATACTTAGTATATGAAATTTAATTGAATTACACAAATGCAGAAAGGATTGCCAGGGGAGAGAATCCTCAATCCAGGGAGTTGGCATTCATTAAAGTAATTTCTAAGAGAAAATGTTTTGAATAATAAACAAAGCCAGAACAAATTGTGTATCACACCAGATGACAAAGGTTTTTGGGGGAGGAGTCCAGAGTTTCTTCATGAACTTTAGTCCCTGAAAATAAATGCATTAACTACATTCTCCCCTTCTATTTAGGGCACCAATTTTTAAAGTTGACAACCTCCTGCAGGGATGTTCCAAAAGACAGAGACATCTTGTCAGAATTATAAATGTCCTTGGTGGTTGAGGCAGACAGAGATGACTGTGTAGGACATTCCTGACAAGTCCTCAGGATTTGAAATGGTAACCATCGTTTTGGTAAGATTTTTTTTTTTAAATTTATTTTTTTTTTTGATGAGGGAAAATGTTTTAAAAATAGTGAAGTACTGAATTTTTAAATGCAGTTTCTTGTATCATGTGGGAAATGCTATACATGTAATTGAGCACATAGTAGGTGCTCATTATATATTTCACCTTATTCCACTCCCTGATCACTGCTGACAACTTGAGTGAAGGGTGAATTACTGACTCTAATGGCTCCCAGAAGGGGCATGTAGAGCTACTCAATCACAGGACGTCTTATCTATGATCTCCTCTTTTATTTCTAACATGAGCCATGCTCTTTCCATGGCTCAAAGTGCATTCATATAACAGACATAGATGGATGTATAGTCACAACATATATGCATGTGCATGTATATTTATGTACATACACAAATATTTATTGCATGTTATATATTATACATAATCATATATATTGTTATATACATACACACAAATATAAATATTTGTGTAGACATGCATGTGTGTGTGTGTGTATGAGTACATTTGTATTTTGCGTGTGTATCTGCTGGCTCTTTCTTTTGAAAACTGTTACCCTTTTTACCCAAACTGATATAGTTACTACCAATTTAAATTTAACAAGTATAGGAAAATGTGAATCCTTATAGTTGTTAGGTCCCAGAGATATATCTATCTAAATTTTTAAGTGTGTTAATAGGTGTTACCACCCAACTAACATATCCAAAATGTAACACCTGCCTCCCCTCCACACCAGCCCAGCCCATGCCACCCACTCCTGAAAAACAACTTTGTTCGTTCTCTGTGTCACTACCCACCCAGTTGTTTACTTATGCTCCCTCCTAACTTAGGGATTTTCTCTGTCTTTCCTATACCTAAACCATTACCAAGTTCATTTAGTCCTACCCTCGAAATATTTTCCCAATCCATTCACTTCTGTTCACCTTCACTTCTATATTATAATCCAAATACCAATATGTTTGACCTAAATTGCTGCAAGAACTTTTCATTGACATTCCTGATTTTTATTTATTTCCCCCCATCCTGCCACCTATAATGGTTTTCTATAACACTTAGAATAAAATAGAATTTACAAGGTCTCATGTCAAACATATTCTGGCTCCTGATTTTGTCTCTGACCAATCTTACAACATCATTGCCTTCATTCATTACCCAGAGTTCATTAGTCTTCTTTTTGTTCCTCTAACATGTCACATAGGTCTCTTCTATATGACATTAGCATCTTCTGTTTCTTCTGCCCCAAATGCTCAGCCTTTGACAGTATAAGGAGCTGACTCTTGTTCAACAGAGCTTGCTTCTAATAGCACCTCCTTGGTGACACCCGTCAATTTCCCTCTTCTTTATTCACACACTGTATCACTTTCCTGTTTCTTTATAGACACTTAGAACTCCCTGCAATCGTGTTGTTCAAGCATGAGTTTTCTTGCTTGTGGTCTCTCTTCTCCCTTTAGAAGGGAGCTCCAGGAGAGCATGGATTTTCTTGTCTTGTTTGTCACATGAACTCAGCATGTCAAACGGTGCCTGGCGCGTGGTGGAAGAGTGATCTGAAAAAACAATCGACAAGTCAGTGTCCTTTCCCAAGTATTTGAAGCTGAAACTAAAAAGAGAATCAGCTTTAATCTCTAAATGTCGACTTAGATATAAAAATCCACCATCTCTTTGTGTCCTTGCTTTCTGTTCCTGGGCCAAAGCTATGAGAATTGAAGCCAACACACAGAAAAGGCAGAGAGAGAAGAGCTGAAGGTGATTTTGATGATATTCAATTCTCTGGTTGTTTGAGACACAGGTGTATTCTTTCCCTTCCCGTCACCTGGCTATTCAATTTGTATATGAGAAATCCCAACAAAATGCCAATCAATTCCTGTTTTTCCCCCTTGCTTATGTTGGTGTGAATTTGATTTCTGAAACTTTCAATTAAAATTTTCCATCCTACTTTGCTACTGTTGGTATCTTTGCCTTTTCTTCTCTTACTTTCTCATCAAACTCTAAGGTATGGCCATCATTCATTTCTTTCATCTCTCTATATCTCTTTCTATTTCTGTTTCTTTATCTTTTTTTTCCTCTATCTCTTCATCTCCATTTCTGTTCCTGTCTCTTGAACCTTTACATATATATGGAGAACAAGCCCATGGCTTGTTCCTGATTTTCCTGTTAGAAAACTTTTATGACACCCTAGACTTAAGTTTTGTACTCTTTCTATGATCTGTCAAAGTGTTCTATAGTTATCTGTAATGTGGCATTAGCAATTAGTCTTGTATCTTTCTATTTGTTGCTTTAACTCATATTTTTCTTATTCACTATACATTTTTGGTGCCTAGACACATTAGTAGTCTATGGTGATTGAATGAACAAGTGGAGCTGTTTTGTTGGCAATCAAAGCAGAACTAAAGAGCAACAGAACAGAATCAGTGTTCATAATCTGCTCTATATCTGAAGTTTTCTTATTGAAACTAATGCTGATCTAAAGTTTTTTTTTTTAATTCTATTTACCTTGTACTTAGACAAAATTTATAACTGCATTTTTCGGTACTATTCTTTCCTTTGAACTCTTTTACTTTTCTGCTCACATTCTGCATTGGCACTTACAGGGAGGGCTTTATTTTTTCAGAGATATTTTCTTCCAGAATGAGATTCTTAAAATTTCCACCTATTAGTGCCATTTGGTTAACCACTTTGTCAAATACTGGCAACATTCCAAGCCACTAGGCATCCTGTTTAAAAGAAGTTCTTGTGGAAATAAAAAATAAATAAATGCACATCATCCTGATAATTTTCTATTAATGTATTTCATAAGCTGACTTTAAAAAATTTTAAAAAATGGAATAGCTGTATTATCCTCCAAAGTTCTTGTTTTCCATAGTCTTTATTGCCTACTGAAACAATTAAAATACCTAGGTTTGAGTTCATTTAATAGTTGAAAACATAGAGTACTCTATTTATATCATATGCATTTGTTTCCAAGGCAAGAGAATGTTCCAGTTGCCTGTGACTGTCACCCGCTGTTGCACTCACACTCTGCAGTCTTTGTGAACTCGACTTGGTATAACATTTTTTCCCCCTTGCACTCCATGGATCTTGCAATGGCAATGACACTAAATGACAAAACTTTGCTTGTTTTGCGGGCACATCCTGTATGAAGTGTGTGCAATTACCAAATGAATTTGAAACATTGCATGCACACTATCAATGATGTTTTAACAAAATTGGATTCTTAACAGCAACATCAATGAAGGAAAGCAGAAAACTTTCACTATAAGGCTAGGAATTTCAAAAAAGACATCTCTATATCGAAACATGTTGTCAAAAGATGAGGATTTCATGAAACACTCTATCAAGTAAGAATTGGCCTGAGTCCCATGGGACTGTGATGGAGCAGATGGACAGGGGTGCAGAGCGATCGAACTCCGGTTCTCAGTGTGTTAGGGAATGATGCAAACCATTATAGGTGGCAGTACTTATCAGAACCTGAGCCTGCTTGCTATTTTAATTCAGTTTGGGGCTTAGAGGGGTGATGGAGTTATTTGTTTTAATTTTCCCTAATACTTCTGAACTCACATCAGTGGTCATGTTTGCTACATAATGTGAATGCTTTCTCAGATGCTGAAGGTAGAGTTAATAATTTAAAAAACAACCATTCAGTGTAATCAAATACATTCATGGTTTAGAAATGAGTTCTAGAAATTCAAATCAAAATTAACCCCAAAAGTGATCAATAGAAGCTGTGTACTCTTCCATTTCATAATTAACCTAAAAAAAGGAAAAGGCAACATTATTATTGGATGGTGTTAGAATTGCAGATTATAGATTTTAATCAGTGCCATCTCAATTATAGTTCATGACTAATTACCAACAGATTGTCCATCAAAACTTTACTGAAGCAACAGATATTTGTCAGGAAGAATGCTTTTTTATCCCCCATCAAAGAATGTGTCAACTGGTACATATGTAGGAAATTATTCAGAAAAGCTTGTATAATATACAAGTATAATGTATATGAAGAACAATAGTAGTGAAATTCCAGATTCTGGGTGCAGGAGGCATTTAGTGAGGAAGAAATAGAAAATCTGTGTTTCTTTTCCCTTTCTGGTCTCATAAAAGCCCAAAGAGAAAAAAAAATTCCCTTTAGCACCCTATCACTCCATTGTATGTGTTATCCTACCTGTTTGCCATCTTTCTCCCAACATCTGGTATCTAACACTTTCTTGTTCTTCTGAGGCAAATTAAACTTCCCTCATATTGAAACTCCTCCATAAGGCAGATATTAGAGAAAAAAGTATTCTGATTAAACTAATTCGCAACAAGATGTGGATAATTGAAATCCAATACATACTTCAGGCAGATAGTAAGCTCATGGAAACACTATAATTTGTCTGGAATTGTGTTAGTTCTATGCTCTCACATTGCTACAAAAACTTATTTTCAGAGAAGGACACACTGGAGCTCAAATTCTTTAAAGAACTTACTGAAACAGTATGGTCAGTAAACCATGATTTAAGACAGTAAAATGTTCTAAAAAAATTTCTTAGAAGGTATATATGGTGGTTTCAGGTTCAGGCTTTGGGGAAAGGGAGGCACTGATAAAAATGTCAAAAAATATGGAGAAAAAAGTCAGGGAAGGTAGTTACGACTGGGTGTCTGTTCTGCTAGAACATCTTCTTTAAGTTAAGCTAATTTTGTATATTTTCGTTTCCATTCTGTCATCCTCTGTTTTCCCAAACAACTATACGTTATGGTGCATTAATCTAGAAGTTCCAAACTGCTTATAGTTCTAACTTATTTTTTTTGTTTTTCCATTGAAATCTCAAAAATTCTGACTGGTGAGCAGGTGATACTTTCATATTTCATGTCTCATTATCTCTTGGTGAGATATTCATTTTTCATACTGAGGGTTTGGAAAGTCTTGTAGCCCGTGGGGAAAAAGAGACACTAATAGTGGGAACTGTGACATGCAGGGACAGTCACTGGAAATGTGGGGGGTAGGTGTGGGAGCAAGAGGGAAAGAGGATGAGGAAGAAAATTGAAAAATTCACAGCCAGTGTTAAGTTGGCTGTTTCAAAATTGTTTTTTTTTCCCTGAAGTCAAGCTTTGTCTTTCACCAGAGTGACTATATTTATTACATCAATGTTTGGTACTGCAGGTCCATGCTGTGGCCTGTAGAAAAGATATTTGTTGTCTAGCAAGAAAATCTGAAAAAGAATCTAGAAAATTGTTACTGGTAAAAAGTAATGTTTCTCAAAATGAATTGGCCTTAGAATCTAGGAATCTCTATACTGGACTTGATTATTATTTTCTGCTCCATAATACCTCACCAGTTCTATCACACATAATGTGAAAAATAGTTACCAAACCATAAACAAGTAAAAAAAGGATAATCGAAGAAAACCACCACTACCAACAAAATATCCTCCCATCTGAAGACGTTATATCTCTTAGTGGCATTTCAATTAAAACAAAAGCTACCCAGGGTAGTATGATAATGGTTACTGGTCTTTGTTTTAAATGCACAGATAAAGCACAAACCTACACTAAAGCAAAAGTATATTAAAATACTCTTTAAATAAAATGAATATATCCATCAACACTCAAACATCTATACAGCCTGGAGCTAATTTCCATGAAACTTAGTTTTTAAAGTTCATAACTCACTTGATTCTCATTCAACTGCCAGAGGATTTATGCATGATGCATATTGTTTTCAAGTTCTTATTAAAATAATTAAGTAAAAGAGATTGCAATGTCAGATGCTGACACAATTTACAATTGCTTGTTTACTTTTATTTTCCATTGCAAGAGGCATTTGAAAGCAATTTCCCATATTATCTTCCTCCTACTCCTCAAAATAGAAGCTAATACTGAATGTCAAACTCCCTTTCCTCCCTTGAGAACCGCAGAGTATATGAGCTCTCCTATAGGAATTCAGATACACCCTCTTGCCTGAGGACATATCATCTGATACTGAGAAATGGAGCTTTCAACATTTAATGAATATCTCTGACACTAACCTTGTGTGAACTGAGTCATAAAACGGAAACCAATAGTCTTTTGCACATCTTGAAACCCCTCCAGCTAAAATAAAAAAAGCAGCCCCTCTCAGACAAGGACTATAAATATCCTCAATACCTTTTAAGTTTAAAGAAAGATGCATGAATTGCTTAAGAACATGATCTTAAGAGTCATACAAACTATTCAGATGGTGACTTGGTCATTTTTAGGATGCAATTTGTGGCAATGAATCCCTCTTGGAGGCTCTTTTCTAATTTATATAACAGGATAAAACAGGATTAATAATATCTAGCTCTTGCCCTGAGGATAAAATGAGATCAAGTTATTAAAAAAAACTTCATTAAGTGCTTGCATATTATAGGCAGCCCATAAATGATTTTATTTGTTCTAGGAAGTTGGGATTCTTGGTCCAAAGGTGTATTGGTTGATCTCCCCAGAGAAGAAGAGTGGGAGAAGCAGGAGGAAGAGAGGAAACAAGCTGGTGGAGTGTGGCCATAGCTGGGGACTAACTATGTTAGTCTGATTTTCTGGGGAAGCTCCGCAGCTCAAATTGCATTACTGCCAATCCCACTTAGATGGAGACAGGGGTAGAGGGGGATGTCCTTTCTAGCATGGAGCCCCATTTGGCAGAGGGCAATTCTCCAGAAAAGGGCACAGCTTTGAATTGTTATCCTAGAGCACCAGCAGCACTGGGAGGGTGTGTGTGAGCACCTGTCGGCAAAGGTGGTCTGGGTGAGGGACCAACAGCACTCATTAGTGTCTACTCTTGACATTGCTCAGACGCACTTGCTTCTCTCTCTCAGTTCATCCCCCCAGGCACACCTTCTCCAGAGTTCTGACTGGTCATATTTTGCGGGAAGAGAGATGAGGAAAGAGTTATCCAGACAAATTAGATCCTCTATTGCTGCTATTGTTCCTGTGGCTGTAACTCAGTGGTTTTCAATCAAAGAGAGTTTTGCCCTCCTTGAGGACATTTGGAAATATCTGCAGAAATTTATGGTTGCGACTGGTGTTATGTCCTCTACCGCTTAGGTCAGCCACTCTGGCAAAGATTTATTTAATAAATGGTGTCAATAGGGTTGAGTTTGGGAATCCCTGCCATTACTGAAGAGCCTCATATCATTATATCTCTTCCTAGTCTCGATTCCCATCACCTTGGTGAGTACATTTGGTGCTCTAAGTGAATTATCTGGAGACCTTATTCTCTGAGGGATATAAGCCCCCATTTTAGTAGGCTTTATCCATTTATTTTGGTGTTTGTACATGCCCATTTAGCTGCAACTGGATATTGAAATATCAAGAGATATTCCAGTGGATCACTTAGATGTAGAACATTATCCTCAGCCTGCCATCAGGAGGCTGAGGATTCTCTTTAGTAGCTTTGGGGCTCAACCTTAGTCTCAGTTGTTTCTGGATTAGACATTCATCTGTGGCAGTAGCTAGATTAGGCTGAATGAGAGGAAACACAAACTGTGGATCCCATAGAGCCCTACTGATGGCTTCTGGGCTCACCTGCCTTTATCACTTGGTGGTTTATAATGGTGACTTATGGCCACATGGTAACTGTTGTCCAGTGTGAAAAAGCTTAGTTTCTACCATAGTTTAGTAGCATTGCAAGACTTGGTTGTTTTTGTTTGTTTGTTTTTCTATTCTTTTAGTAAGGTCTAACTCTCCAATGATGTGTGTGTGTGTGTGTTTTCTTTTTGTGATACTGGGGATCAAATCCAAGTCCTCACATATACTAGGCAAGTGCTCTACCCCAGCCCTCACATACCATTACATTATTCACCCATTTGAAGCATATTCAAATATTTCTTAGTTTATCTATACAGTTTGAAAACATTAAACCCATCTAGTTTTAGAACATTTTCATTATCGTCAAATAAAACTCATACCCACTAGCCGTTAATAGTCAGTACTCCCAAATCCCTTGGTCCTGGAAAATAATTGGTTTACTTTCTGACTGCATGGATCTGCCCACTTTGGAAATTTTCTTTAAATGGATATAACATGTGGCCTTTGAGTCTGGCTTATTGCAGTTAGCATAAAGTTTTCAAGAACCATTTGTGCCATAGAATGTATTGGTACTTAGTACCTTTTTATTTGCAAATAATATGTCATTGTGTAGATAAACCTGATTTTATCTATCTGTTCATGAATTGATAGACTCCAGTTTTGGGATGTTATGAATAATGCTTTTATGAACATTTATGTAACAATATTTTTATGCATGTATATCTTCAAATTCCTTATAGTAGGTGTTGAGTTTCTGGGTTATATGGTAACTCTATGTTTAACATTTGGAGGAACTGCTAAGATGTATTCCCAAGTGGCTACACCATATGAAAATCTCACAATAATACATAAAGATTCCAATTTATCCATATCACCAACATTAATTTTCTTATCGTTTTTACTTTAACCATCTTAATGGATAATTTTGGGGGGAAGGTGTTTTATTTTCACTATGATTTTGATTTGCTTTCCTCAATGATTAATGATGTTGAGCATATTTCCATGTGCTTATTGATCATTTGTTCATATTCCTTGAAGAAAATACCTTTTGCAATTATTAGCCCATTTTTAAAATGGATTGACTTTTTACTTTTGAGTTGTTAGAAAGACTTGTTTTTTTTCATTGAATTGTCTTGATAGTGTTGTCAAAATCGTTTGACCATAAATATGGAAGTTTCTGGGCTGCCAGTTCTGTTTCATTGATCTATATGTATACTTAAATCAGCATGACACTGTTTTGACTATAGTAGACTTGTAGTGAGTTTTGAAATAAAAACCTGACAATTCTCCAATTTTGTTCTTTTTCAAGATAGTTTTGGATTTGTTGTATCTCTTTGCTGTAGTTTGTATCTGAAGTGTCCTCCAAAGTCTGTGTGTTAATGGCTTGGTTATTAGCCTGGTGCAACTGGGGCGGGGGGGTTGGAATTTTTGAGGTAAGGCCTAGAGGGATGAAAGGAGTTTACTGGGGGTATGTTCTTGAAGGGATATTGGGAACCCAGATCCTTCTCCACTCTGCTTCCTGACCACCATGAGGTAAACAAGCTTCATCTGTCACATATCATTTTTGATAAACTGCCTTGCCACGCAGCCCTGAGGCAACAGAGACAACCAACCATTAACTACAACCTCTGAAACCAAAATAATTTTTTCTTCTTTATAATTGTTTACCTCAGGAATTTTGTCAAGTTAGGGAAGGTTGACTACCATATTCTTGCACATCCCTGTGAATGCTATTTTGGTAGTCTGTGGCACTCCTCTATAGGACTGCAGTAAAGGTTCATTTTCTGATTGCAACCAACCTGCTGGTCACAACTGTAATGCCCAAAGTTCTGCTTCATCATTTGGATCTGTCATTGCATTGGAATATTAGAACGCATCCACCCTAAGGCACTGGGGTTCTAAGTCTGATGCAGAAGCTACCTGTGAATGCCAGATTTGTGAATCCAATAGATAATTTTTTGTTTGTCTTGAGGTGAAGGAAACACATTGAGGGACTATTGACCCTGTCTGCTTTTGGTAGATTGACTCTTGGAAACTTAGTCTTCCTTACTGTCACAGGAATACCTGTGATGCCTGAATTATTTTGATAGTTTTCCAGCTTGTGATATTGTGGCTCAACTATGACACATGGGTCATTGAAACTGATCTAGGTCACATTTTTTTGCTTTCTGAACCTTATAAAATATGACAAAGATGTTTCTTTTGTCACAAAAGGAGCAACCGTTAAAATATTAGATAGATTTTTTAATGCCCCCCCTATTATCTAGAGCCTATGGTATTGTTGGACATTAGAATGACTTCTGACTCTACCCTCACCCTTCCTGGGCCTCATAATATAAGTAGGAGTATGAATGAGGTTGTGCCCAGAAAGGGATCATCTCAACTCTGCTACTTCCTGAGTAATGATCAGGAAAGAAATTCTAGGTAAGGATAGAGGACAGTGGAAAAAACACAAAGTTATAAGCACTAGGATTGAATGCACTAATATTATGGCAGTGGAGCAAGAGAATTTCTGGCACCAGAGTGGAAACAATTTAGATCCTAGTAGACATAAGGAGTTGGGAGATGACAAATCCTCATTGTCCTTCAGATTGAACACTGTTGCCTGGGTCAGGCAGCAGTTGCATCTTACAATCTAACCAGAGACTGAGCTTCTCATTCTGTTCACTTGCTCTACAAACAAAAACAGAACAAAACTTAGATGAATATGGAAGATTGACTTATTCTGCTTTGTGCCCCATGCCATCAACTATAATTTCCAAACAGGAACACACACAAATGCAACCTTTTTTTCAATCTGACTGATCATGTATTTTTCCTGATGTCTGAGTGGCCTTGGGTTATGGCATGTGAGACATACAAGGCTTCAATGATTTCATGAAGCTTCCCATGTGTCCTAACAAAAAAAAATGCCTGTGTAATGGTGATTAAAATCAGCTTTAACAATGGGTCCTAAAGTGGAAGGACTGAGTAATGATTCTTCAGGTCATATTTTTATATGTGGGGAGAACGGACATTGGGATGTCTCTCCATTGGAGATGGATGTTGAGTTATGGGCTCCTTTTTTGTCCCTTGTGATTATTAAAAATCTTATAGTACCCCTTCCATCACAGTTTTTTGATCAAGACAATCACACAAGTCCATTCAGAGTTGAGGATTGATGTCACTAGAAGAAGCACTTGAGATATGAAATATATATCGTTGCAACCATCTTTGGGATATACATTCTGCCACACTTTATTTTGATGGTATTTTATTTTGACATGTACTGAAATAGCCTTCAGTGATTCTTCCAAATCCAAGTCTAATAAATCTACTATGTTAAATCTAACCATATTCAAATATTTTTGTGCTCTTTACTCAAATCTCTTAAATTGACTTATTATTGAAATTAATCTTTGTTTTATATGGTTTTTCATAATTAAATCCCACCTCTCAGAATATACACACTATGTTTCCAGAATTTTCTTTTGTTCCTAGGTATATACTCGGAGCCTAGAATAGTGCTTAAGACATACTTGGTATTCAATGAATATTTGTTTATCAAATTGAGAAAAAAAGGGCTTATGTCAGTTTTCCATAGCATTTAAAGCATAAAACTCATAATTTGAGTGGTGAAATTTAGGAATGGGGACAAGAGCCATTCAGAAGTCAAAAATGACACTGAGAGTTAGGTAAGAAATTACTAAAGTTTAAATGACATACCAATTGCCATCAAGTTTTGGACTATCAAATTCAGCAGAAAAGGTTGTGTCTCTGCAGGGATTGATTTGTGTGTGCAACAGTCTTGTTTCCCTGGTTTTGGTGTTTGTGAAGCACTGTTTGGGATCTGACTCTAATACACTGGCCAATGAAATTCTTCTCCTTTCACTAGCAACTTAAATATATGTAAAGATTTTCTCCTCTGCAAGATCATATGTCATTATCCCACAAACTTCATAGGCAAGAATTAATAGCCTCATTTTAAAGGATTTACTTGTTCAAGGTCACCAGATATTAAGTGACATCAATTTGATTCAAGCTTGCTTATTATTATTTTTTTCTTTTCTAGTTCTATAGTCATGACCAATATTCTCCTCATAAGTTCTGACACATATCAGCCTGCACTTACTCATTAAGTGGATGAAGCAAAAGCCCAGGCAGAGTACTTTGAGTTTCCTTCAGATGATTACCTTCAGTAAAGATACTTGTCCCATTGACTTACTGTTTACAATAATAGTTGTAATTGACATCATTTTAGTAGTAGTAGAATTTACATAAAATGTATAGTGTGTTTTTTCATTTATTCAAACATGCAGTTCTGTTGCTAACATGCTACAAAATATTTCATGTACAGTCATGCACCACCTGGTAAACTTACTGCCAACAACAGGCTATGTATAAAACGGTGCTTCCATAAGATTATGTCACCTATCATCTTATCATGTGGCAGTCATCTTAGTTTTGAACACATTTTATGATATTTATGCAATCACAAAATGACCTAATGACACATTTCTTAGACTGTATCCCTGTCATTATATTATGTATGAATGAATGTATTTCATTCAAAAACTAAAGTTTAAAGTGTAATTTTTTTTATTAAAGTAATAAATCAATTTAGCATTATATTACATCTTTCTTGTTTATATGCTTCATAGAATCCCTTGAAGTCCCAGCTCAAATTTCTTCACTGACTTCAGTTCACTTGTGAGGTCTTTATTTTCTAAACTGATAGCTTTTATTGTCTGTTTCATCTATTTGATATTTACTATCTTGTGTATGTGGGGTTTTTATTACAGAATACTCTCTCTCTGAAAACTCACACATTGTCTTTTGTACCACATGTAAATAAAAAAAATTATATGTTTATTTTTTTGAAAGTGTGTGTTTTATCTTCTTATTTCCACCTAGGGAGCAGCTTACACAGAACATAAACGATGAAATAAAAATAGAATTGTGAAGAAAGAAAAATCAGAATAGAAAGTAGCAAACAGTATAGAAAGTACAATGCAAAGGATATAAGTTCCTTTGACTTTGTTTATCCTGGTAGCCCAAGGAAAGGAAAATTTAGGCATTAATCAGATTTACAATGAAGAAAACCATGTTAACCCACTCAGGGGGATTGTTTTAGTTCATTATGTTCTGCCATAACAAAATACCCAAGGCTAAATGCATTATAAATAAAAGAGGTTAATTTTGCTCACAGTATCGAGGTCTAAGAGCAAGCAAATATTTGTTTTTTGATGAGGGGTTTCTGATAAGGCCTTCTGACTATCTTACAACATGGTGTATCATATTGCATAATGAGAGTGTGTGAAAGGGTGGTGATAGTGGATGAGATCACACATCAAGAGAGTGAGCAAGAGGGCAGACTGAGAAAGTTGAACCTTCTCCTGGCAATCAAATCTGTCTTGTGAGACTTAACCCATTCCTGCTGCATTGCCACCAATCCCTTTTAAGAGCAGCGACTCCTATGTACCCTCTAAGAGGGTCTGCCTCTTACAGGTCCTTCCGTTTCTCAATAGCATTACATTGGGGATCAAGCCTACAGTGCACAGAACTTTGGGGAATAAATCGCAGCAGGGATCAAATCATTTCTTGGCACTAATCTTTAAAATAAATTTCCGTCATAAAAGCAGCTTTTGAAGACCCTGAGCAAATTAATGAGCAATATCCTCAACAGATCTCAGCACACCCAGTAGAGGTCTTAAAATAGTTTCTCTGATGTGTTTTCCTTATGCATCTGTAAATTAAGGCAGAATTTATAACTGCAAAACACATCATGAAACTAATATGGGACTCATCTGAAAGACTGATGTAAAAATAAGATTTCTACATCAGCTGAAGTTCTAATACTACTGATTCAAGCCCAGGAAATGTATGAAACTGTTTATGATGTAGTGTTCATAAAGAGCTTATAGAGGTGATTAGTTGTTAAAAATTCATGTCTTGTCCAGTCTGGGGCTTACTCATCTGGATGTCTATTCTTCTCTTTTGAGATCAGGAACTTGATGAAACCAACAAATAAAATACTTATTTAATAAAACTAGAATGAAGTTAATTTCCATTTTCAATTCCAAAGTTGAATTTGTTCTCATGCCTCTTGAAATACAATATGTCTTTGGAAATTTTAATGAGTCAACTCCCTTAATAAACAAAACTATACAAAGTTTTTTTTTTCTTGAAGAAGCCAATGAATTTTAGTTTGTAATAAACTTGTTTATTAAAATACAGCAAAGATGGAAAAATGCAAATATCTTGAATATACCTGGGTCGCCATGACATGATTCAGGAATAGAACATTCTCACCTCCATAGACCTCAAGTCACCATTTCCTCTTTACCTAAAGAATGATCCTCGTGGCTTTAAGTACGACAGCTTAGTTTTGCCGATATTTTTAACTTTCTGTAGAAGGGACAATGCTGTTTGTATTCTTCTGTGTCTGACTTCATTGCTCAGTGTTGAATATATTGTCCCCATACTCGAGTTCATATTGTGCTGTATAGCAGTAATTAATTAATTGACACACGGTATTTTGCCAAATGGAAATACTGTCCAACACATGAGGTTTTCTATTATTGGACTATGGTAAATAACACAAGTTGGAACATTCTTGTACACATCTTGTAGTCCACACACAGGGATAAGATGGCTGGGGACATAGGCGGCCAATTTTAAGACACACTTCCAGCTTCCCAAAATGATTAGTTTAACTTACCCTCCTATCAGCAGTGTAAGAATTCCAGTTGTTTACCATACCTAGATTTGTTTCTGTTGTGTTCTAATTTGAGTCATTCTAGTTAGTGGGCTGTAGTATCTAATTGTGGCTTAAATTTGCAATTCCTGAATGATTAACAATGATTAACAATCATATGCTTCTTGGCCATTTGGTTACTTTCTTTGTGAAGTAGTTCATCAGTTTTTCTATTATTTTGTATGTCTTCTTCTTAAATAGTGTTAAAAGTTTCTTATGTAGCTGGGTATGGTGGTGGAAGCCTGTAATCCCAGCAGCTGGGGAGGCTGAGGTAAGAGGATCCCAAGTTCAAGGCCAGCCTCAGTGACTTAGCGAGGCCCTGAGTAACTTAGTGAGACCCTTTCTCAAAATAAAAAATAAAAAGGGCTGGGACGTGGCTTCGTGGTTAAGCACCCTGCGTTCAATCCCCAGTTCAAAAGAAAACCAAAACATTTTCTAATGCATGTCACATTAATATGTTATGGATCTGAGTCCTATGTTTTCAAGTTTCTTAAGTTTTTAGTAAAAATTTTCTAAAAAGTTTTTAACATTAATAAAGTCTAATATATTAGCTGTTTGTTTATTTTAGTACTTTTTTTTTCTTTCACTCCCCTAGGTCAAGAAAAATATCCTCCTTGTTTTCTTCTGGAAGCTTTAAAGTTTTACCTTTAATATTTAGATCCACTAGAATCCTTCATTACAACAGTGAAGTAGTAGACCTAGGACAATACTAGTAGTACCTGTCACTTGTTGTGGGCCAGGCAGTTGATATTCTGAAATTTTAATCCTTAAAATAATACTACAATGTAGGTGCTATATATATATATATTTTAAAGATAAGGAAATCAAAGCTGAGTGTAGCTCAGCACTACTGCCCTCCTACTCATGAGGAATGCACAGAGGATTTGAATCCATTTTGGGCTCTTTTCATGGACACATACTTATCATATATTCCTTTAGTGGGGTTTCTGTTTATGAGCTGTATGCAAGTGAAAACCTTAAAATCTGTACATAGATGTTCACAATGTAAAGGGCACCAGTTTTATGGGGAAAGAAATCAATTGAATAAAATTAAAATAAAAAGCAAAATCGGTAGAAACATCCAAAGGATCATACCTATGAAAGATAAAATATAAAAAAGAGGAAAATAATGCACTGAGAACTCAGAAAAGAAGAAAATGGATCAAAAGGATTAGCAACAATAGATGCTGACAAATGAAATCATTAATGTACCACTTCCATCTGGAAAGTGTTGTTGAAAAGCAAGCAAGAAAGAGAAGAGCAGGCAAAATTGGTGAAGATCAGGGACATAAATAATTCCGAGTGTTATCGCTTTATAGGTTAGGTTTCTAAGTTCGAACTCAAGGGGCTGCTTATTTCCTTGTTATTGCTTTGTTTTCACTCAGGCGAGCTCTCATCCAGAGAGGGAGAAGGCTCTGTTTTTGTTATATCAGCTATTGTCAATGTGACAAAATGGGAAATTTGTGTGTTATGCCACTGGTAAAATCAGAGTACGGCTTTCTATTGAATAATTTTTAAAAGCTTGCCTCTGTAAATGCATAAACATCAGCAAAATACAGAACTCCAAATTAAAAATATGAAAGTATACATACAATAGAATTTAATAACTCTCACTAACGTTTAGCATGTGATTGGCCTGTTCCAAAAAGCAAGAAAATTATTTCCCCGAGAGGGTCCAAGGGGGAAATTCATCACGATTTTTTTTTTTTGAATCGGAAGGAAGATTCTTTGAGACCAATTACTTATTCTTTCACCCGTTTTTTATTTTCTTATGATAAGTTTAATATTCCCTCAACTCTGGTTTATGTTGTTATTGTTGAAAAAACAAGAGTTTTTATTATTTTTTTTTTTCTGGATCACTGCAATGCCACAATTGGGGACTATATTCCTCAGTTTAGTGTAACCTTTAAAACAATGCTTATAAAGAACTTAGTGAAGCTTAAAAGCAGAGTTAAAGTTGTCTCAACTCTGCTTTTGTGTCATTTATATGATTTAATAATCATGATCCTACAGAGCAGAAGTTGAAATACTTCAGGTGCTTAAAATGTTATAAAATGTTATGAAATCTGATCAACATAAATATAAATGCTATTACTACTTTAATGTTTAAGCATTAACATACCCCACCCTAGGATTTTAAATAGAGGGCATTTTTTTTTTTGAGAATTGAATATGATGTGTAAGGAAAAAAAATACTTGTAAAATGAAGTAAATATTCATGAGGAAATTTTATATGAAGCATCAACATTGTCCAGGGACCTGGCTTCCCCTCTTCTCCATCTCTAATACTAAACACTCCCCTGGAGATCATCTTGAGAGATAATCATTGTTCCCTACATGTGGTGTCTTAACTAAGTTTGCAAACGTATTTGGGTTGCCCCAAAGGAGAAATGGAAAGCTGAAGGCTGTGTTATCTTTCTCAGAGACAGATGGGGAGTTTTCTCTGTTGTGACCTTAGTAAGTCCTAGGAAGGAGTGATACAGTAAATGAAAGTTTAAAAGAGATACAGAGAATGTGGGGACGTCGTATTTACTTATTTATTTCCTTAATGAAAGAAAAATGAGAATCAAAAAAAAAAAAAGGAGGAAAAAAATGACGCTTTTGAAAGTTCATGTGGTCTGGTTATGCCCAGCTCTGGGCACGAAGAAGAGGCAATCTGTTCACCATCCTGAAGTGGCCATCTACTCTTGTTGCAAGGATAGGAAAAGGTATGTATATGATGCAGATACTTTTTCCTAGTAAAACATGAAATAGGTATCCGTTTATTTATTCATCTATTTAGCAAATGTTTACTGAGCACTATTTATGTGATAAGCGTATTGAAAATCTGGACAACTAAATAAACACAATTTCTTTTTTTCTTTTCCTTTTTTTTAAATATTTTTTTTAGTTGTCCATGGACCTTTATTTAATTAATTTATTTATTTGTATGTGGTGCTGAGAATTGAACCCAGTGCCTCACACATGCTAGGTGAGTGCTCTACCACTGAGCTATAGCCCCAGCCCAACACAATTTCTGACCTCAAAAAAGTCACAGCTGGTAAGAGGTATAAGACAGGTGCTTTCAAAAGTGCCTTGCCCATAGCAGACAGTAAGTGCCTGCTCTTACTGTAACCACATTTTCTCTTCCTGTGATACCATCTCTGGGAGAGCTACAAGCTCCAAGAAACTCTACCTTCTAAGCCAGGCACCCTGAAGCAATTGTCTTAGTGCTGAGAAGGAAGAACAACTTTAGTGCTGAGCAGAGACGAAGGATACTGAATAACCACCAAGGGTAGAGGCAGGCTTTGTGGAGGAGGAGATGCCCGAGATAATTTTTAAACTTAAGTAGCACATTACTAGAAGGACAAAAATGAGAGAATAATTTCTGACAGAGGTAATAATTTGAGAAAAACAAAATCTAAATGTTGAAAGTATGGACTATGTGATAAAAGCCAGGTGAGTCCATATTGCTGAAATTTAAGTTTCATGATTCAGCTGTCACTGAAAAATAGTTTTATAGGCCTGAAGAGTAGTCTAAACAAATGGGAAGATTGTGCATGACCCTTTACAGAAGAACTCGTTCTCAGTCAACCAGAAACCTTGAAGGGATGCCAGGTGTTTGGGTATTGGCATAGTCTAGGATTTGCATCTTGGAGGTTCTTGGAGCTTATGGTTCTCCTGAAGATGTTAACAGAAGGAGGATTCCTAACAAGAGGGGGCATTTACTGTTTACAAGGCAAGACACTCTTCCAAACACTTGCTGTGTCAGATTTTATTTAATCCTCACAAAACCTTTCCAGGTAAATGTTATTATTCTATTTCATAGATGGGGAAATAGGGATTTGAGAAGTAAGATGGCTTTCCCAATGTCTTATAATGTGAAAGTGGCCGAGCCAGGATCCACACAGAGTCCAAATGCAGAATCCAGTTAACTAAATACAAAATAATCTATAAGGAATAAGTTGTGCTCAAATTGAGGAAAAGTAATTTGAACAGCAAGCAAAAATATTTGAATAGGGAAGAGAAATTTAGGGTAGTAAATAGGGACTAGAATCAATGGGACCTTGGTATGCTAATAGCATACCAAGAGAGAATGTGGTGTATGAGTCTAGGAGTACTCTTGGATTCCCAGGTTGAGTCATTTATTCATTTTACATTAGCCACTATGATATGCCAAGTGCTATGGTAAGTGGTTGGATTACTGTGTTTAAGCAAAAACAGACATGATTTTTGTTCTCAATTTTAGAACTCTGTGGAGATTTTAATTAATTAAATAATTACCCTATTTAATGTAAATTGCTACTGAAAATATGCAAAGCTACTGTTTTTCTTTTTTAAATGAGACTATATGGAATTTAAGTTAGGCATGCAATCAAAAAAGGCTTCATGGAGGAAGTGATGTTGGAGCTAAGAGCCGAGGGATGGATGGGTAGGAGCCGACTGCAGAGGTATTCCTTGTAAGGAATGATTTCTTATGCAGCCAAAGCGGAGGAATATTCAAGAGGGATGATGTGGGGATATAAATATCCATGTGAAAGTATGTGTTGGAAAATGGCAAACACCACTTTACCTTTGGGAAAAGGCACATGAACAAAATTTGAGCAAAGGTCCGGCCCAGTTCAGGGAGTGCATAAGTAAGGTTGCCCAAGCAACGGGTGCAAAGTGAGAAAAGATGAAAACAAGGAGCTAGACCAGGGTGACATTTAAGGACTATGTAGAGAAGGAGTTTTCTAACAGTTGCTAAAATGAAAGGACCCAAGAGACAAAAGGAAGACCAAATTGGAAGGATAGTGGAGGCAAAGATCATTGCAATGAGATGTGGCAAGCTTCACAGAAGTCAGGCCCTACTAGTAAGGATCACAAATGAAGAGCCTGGTAACTATGCAATGAACAGTGACCTTGGCCAGGACAGTTACAGTGGACAGGTGACAGAGGAAGCCAGACTAGGAGATATACTGATTGCCACAACTAATCTGAGAAGCCTGAGCTGGTCTCCATAGGATAAAACCTCTGAATACCCAACGTCCCCCCACTGAGAAACACAGCGGCATGTGCCTTCCTGGAATTAAAGACCCACCACTCTAGGAGAATCTCAGACAACAGGATGCACTCAAATTGACAGCACAAACTTCCAGCTTTCCTCTCGATCTCCTTATGTCTCAGGGTGGCTGTCCCTAATGCAGTCTGCCGTGATCCAGGTCTTCCACTCCATGAATTCCTCTTATTCTAAGGACCCATGGTACCTAAGGGTGACACTAATGGCCATAGAAACAACCACTAACAGAGGAAGTAATATTCTTCTGCTAAAAAAGTCAACTATAAGAAAGCAAAATTAGAGCATTGAGAATCTATGACAGCTTTGCATAAGAGCAAGAACATAAATGTTCAAAGGACCTTTCTACAAGTTAGTTCCCCACAGAACTTCAACCCAAGCAGCTTGATGATGATCTGTCCCTATTTTCTGAAGATTAAAAGATAATGGCACAGTGAAAGGTGGAAAATATCAGTAGAGGCAGCACCATCCCTCATATCTTGATTAAAAAGTTACATGGTAATGAACAGAAGTGTTTGAAAATTATTATTATATTCTATCTTATTCTGCAGACAATTTGAGCTAATTTACAAAATTCATAGTCTATATTAGTGTAATACAAATGGATGAGGAAAATAAGGCCAGGAAAATAAACCTATAAGTAGGTGGTGTGTGTGTGTGTGTGTGTGTGTGTGTGTGTATGAGACAGAGTAAGAGAAAAAAAATTTGAGATAAAACTTTTGTAAACAGGAGATATTTGTCCTTGTTTTTATTTAACCTCAATCTTCTCTCTGTAAAGTATCACTCTGAAAAAGTATGTCTTTTAATTTGACAAAAATGCAAACTTATATCTCTACTAGCCGAGAATGTGTAGAAGGGTTCTTTTGAGAGAAAAGGGAATGGACAAATAAAGATTTCTGATCTCAGACAAAAGAAAATCACCTAGGAAGAGAGCCAGAAGGGGAAGATTCTAAGGAGAGAGATGGAGAGCTATGCCAGGAGGCAAACACATAAAAAAGATTTAGTGATCTGACTAATTAAAAATTTAAAAGCTTTATTTGTCAAAAACATCATAAACAACCCAAATGTTCTGAGATAGAGGACAGGTTGAGAAGTCTAACTGCATTTTCTGTGTAGGTGGGAATTTGCTGAGCCAGGGCAGCTTTTAGCTGATAGAGGTTAAGAATCCAGTTCAAGGTTACCCACCTCTTATCGGCCAGAGCCAGGATGAAAGCAAGCCTGGCTGTGCCCCATAGCAGATGCCCTGAACCACCTTTCCCTTTCTTTAGATTTACCCTGAATTTGTCTATTTCCTCTCTTGCTTGCTTTTAAATTCTTTTTGCAAATGGAGGATTGAACCCAGGGCCTTACATATGCTCGACAAGTTCTCTACCATGGAACTCTCCCCATGAACCTCTATTTTACTCTCTTCTAAAGCTTTATTGTTTTAATCATTTTGTTTTGTTTTATATTTAATATATTTTTGCTTGGGTCTGATGAAGTGGGCAGGAAACCATGGGCCTTGGTGGTAGCAATCCTTTCTGGGCTGGGTCCTGGAAGCCTCAGGAGCTAGTCTGCCATTGCAGAGCATCTTTTGATGACCAGTTAATCTGATCCAATCTTCGCAGTTATCTGACACTTAAGTACAGGCTCACCTAGGTATTGTGAGGCATGAAACTTATATACTTTAAGTAAAGATTATTTTAAAAACCTAATGTTTGTAAATTTCACAAAACAGAAGACCTGTGCTAAGACATTTCTAAGACCCCTCTTGATAACCCCTGCAAATGAGGGGCCATTTAGTCCAAGTGGTTTTAACTTGACAATAACCCTGTTCCTTCCCCTGGGGATTTAAAATGTTAACAGGAAGTTTCAAGATACAATAGCTAACGTATCGATTGATAAAGTGATAATTTCATGTATGGGTTGGGACATTATGGACCTCAAGTACCACCAGAAAGGAAGTGTTGATGTTCACACAAGAATTAATTCCTACCCACAGTATCTAGGGTCATTGATAAAGACTGTATGAGTTACAGTAGATGTAATCACTAGGTGTTTCATTTTCATCCTTCCTAGAAATCAAGAAATACAGACACATATTTCTCCATGCTAATTCTACATGCATACGTATAAATAAATAGGAAATAGATATTTTATCATATATTTATGTGTGTGCGTATGTATGTGTGTGTATATATAGAAAGAGAGAGAGCAGAAGCAGTGTGTACACACACACACACACACACACACACGTTTCTAAGGCAATTTTCTGGTAATCTGCTAAATTATGTTTGAAAAGGAAAATAAATATCTCCTCACCTAACCCACTGCTATGGACTGAATTGGGTTCCTAATTTCATATGTTGAAGCTCTAATTCCCTAACTGCTAATGTGATATTATTTGGTCACGGGCTTTGGGAGTAGTTAATGATGTCATAAGATTGGGGCTTTGACGAAGAAATTAGTCTGCTTATGAGAAGAGACACAAGAAAATTTTCTCTCTCTTCACTATGCAAGAATGTACTGAGAAATTGGCTGTCTACAGGTAAGGAAGACAGCCTTCACTAGGAACCAAACCCTATAAAATGTTGATCTTAGATCTCCAAGTCTCTAGAACTGTGAGGAAATAAATTTCTGTTGTTTAAGCCACCCAATCTATGATAGTTTGTTATAGCAGGTTGAACAGTCAAAGATACCCACCATACAGTTAATATTTTATGATATATGCAAGTATAGCCAGGTTTAATAAATGTACTGTGTAAGACATAAATAAGTGTACAATAAAACAATTAATGTAATTTTAATACTTTAAATCACATACATATTGTGTTAGTTAGCAACCCCCCACCCCCTATTATAACAAAACACCTGAGATAATCAACTTAAAAAGAGGAAAGGTTTATTTGGCTCACAGTTTTGAGGTTTCAGTACATGTTGAGTTGGCCCCATTGCTGTTTGGCCATTATAGAAGGAGTGTGTGGCAGAGGAGACTACTCATCTCATGGCTTTGGGAAACAAAAAAGAGAGGAAGAGGAAGAGGAAGGGCCAGGGTCTCAGTATCGCCTTCTAGGAGATGCCTTCAATGAACTAACCTCTTCCAATAGTCTTCATGTCTTAAAGTTGCCCCCACCTCCCAAAATAGTGCAACAGGGTTGAGGACCAACTCTTCAAATCATGGGCCTTTGGGGAACATTCAAAATCCAAACTGTAGCATATTATCTATTCTGCTAAGGTAGTTTCAGCTTGGATTTTATGTTTGTGATAGTGAAGGAGCCTTTAGGGTGACTAAGTATAGACTTTGCTATGTTCTGTGTGATTACAAAGTTAATTTTATTTTCTAAAAATCGGTTTTGCTGGGCACAGTAGCACATGCCTATAATCCCAGTGACTGGGGAGGCTGAAGAGAGAGAGGAGTATTGCAAATTTCAGGTCAGTTGAGTGAGCAATATTGAAACAGAGACACCCAGGCTCTGATCAGCCTCAGGATGGCAAAATGAGGCTAGGTGAAATCACCAAAGGAGAGAACACAGAAAAAGAGAACACTGTAAGACTGAGAAGAAATGAGGAATAAGTAGGAAGAAATAAAAAAAAATGACACAAAGTCAGGCTGCAGTTGTAGCTCAGTGATAGAGCATTTGCCTAGTATGTGTGAGGCACTGGGTTCAATCCTCAGCACCACATAAAAATAAATAAATAAAATTAAGGTATTATGTCCATCTACAACTTAAAAACAAAATGACACAAAGTCAAGGTAATAAAGGGAGTTTCAGAAGGAGGGACTTTAGTCCCACCTTGCTTGATACCTTACATTTCTGGTGCTTATCTGTCCTTGCTTTCAAAGTAAACTATATTTCTACATTGTTAGGGCAGGAATAAGTATTTTAAATTTAACAACGTTTGGCACCATACTAAAGATATTGTCAAGCATTTGATAATCCTTGCTTATGGTTTGATTTTTATAATATTGAAATGATGACAAAATCATCATAGCTGATACTTATTGAGTATATAATGAGCAGTTCTATGTACTTTATGTAGATTATTAACTTACTCCCCACAATAATCAAATGATGTGCATTATCCAAATGTAACAAACTTCTCTAGAAAGGCAAACACTCAGAATTTGCCCTTATATATACTAGCAAGATCATATTTAAACAATCATAAATGGAGATTTCCTAATTTTGAAACTTTAGATTTAGGTTGTTAGTTAAAAATCTTAATTCATATGAGAATAGAAAATTACAGGTGTTGGTGAGGATATAGAGAAACTGGAAGTTTGTGCACTCTTTTTTAAAAAATGTTTTTAGTTGTAAATGGACACAATAACTTTATTTTATTTATTTATTTATTTGCTTTTTTATGCGGTGCTGAGGATCGAATCCAGTGCCTCACACGTACTTGGCAAGTGCTCTAGCACTGAGCCACAAACCCAGTCTAGTTTGTGGACTCTTATTGCTAGTACAAATGTAAAATGGTGCAGTCACTGTGGAAAATAGCCAGTTCCTCAAATAATTGAAAATATGATTACTGTATGATTTGGCATTCCACTTCAGGGTGTAAATACACCCCCAATTTGAAAACAGAGTCTCCAAGAAATATTTGTACACCCATGTTTATAGCTACACTATTCACAGTAGATTCCTAAAAGAGAAATCAATTCAAATGTTCACTGAATGATGAATAAATAAGATAGTGTATGCACATTAGCCCTTAAAAAATAAGAAAATTTCTAACATAGGATACACCATGGGTGTACCTTGATGCTATAGTGCTAAATGAAATAAGCCAGTCACAAATAAGATACTGTAGTAATTCAGTTATACAAATTGCTTATAATAGTGAAATCCACAGGTAGTAAGTACAGTGGCTACTGACAAGGACTGTGGCAAGGGGAGAATGAGAGCTGTGTATGATGGAAACAGTTCTGGAGATTGGCTGCAACATAGTTATGTCCCTTATGCTCCTGAATTGTACATTTAAAAATAGTTATATTGGTAAATTCTGTTATGTATATTTTACCACAATTTTAAGAAGAGTGAAGAATCCAATCCCTCTTAATTCAGTTATTACTAAAGTCCAAAGCTGTCCTATTATCACTTTTCCATACACTTTTGAATAGGATAGAATGTCCCAGTATGCAGAAAACTCTTCATAGGCTGTACAGCTTAGATGGTGTGTATGGTACGTATATCAAATGCTTTGATATGAGGTGTCCTCCAAAAGCTCACATGTGAGACAATGCAAGAAAGCTTATATGTGAAAATACTGAGTTGTGAGAGCTTTAACCTAATCTTCTGATAGGGACTAAGTAGGTGGTAATTGTAGGCAGATATGATGTGGCTGGAGAAGGTGGGTCATTGGAGCATGGTTTTGGGATATATATTTTGTCCATGGTAAGGGGAGTTTTTTCTCTCTCTTCTGCCTGGTGCCATGTCCTGAGCTGGTTTCCTCTACACACTCTTCTACCATGATGTTCTGCCTATCTCAGACCCAGAGCAATGGAGTCAGTCATCTGTGCACTGAGATGTCTGAAACTACAAGCCCAAAATAAAGTTTTGTTCCTCTAAAATTGTTCTTGTCAGGTCTTTTAGTCATTACAGTGAAAAAGCTGACTAAAAACAGATTCAAACTGGAAAGAATGGAAATAAGATATAAGGAAAAGATAAAAATGAACATTTACTTATATCCCAGCTACTAGGACTGTGCTTAACTCTTCATAATAGGAACTTTTTGGAATATTTTAATTTAGGTTTTTGATAAAGAGCCTATTTTTGACTTGAAATGAAGAACAATTGATTCTACTATAGGCTTCAGTAGTGATGATTATATGGGGACCTGATTATACTTTATAATGATTCCAGATAGAGTAATTTTTAAATGTTTTATTGGATCTATGAAGGGATCATTGTGTGACTTGCATTTAGAAAAACCTACTCTCCAAAGAATAATCTGTGGTAGGCTATTACTGTTAGGTCAAGTTATGCGTTTGAAATTGATTAATCCATTTCTTGGGGTGACTGTCAAGTAACTCATCCTGTTTACAATTAATCCCTTCTGTAATCTGGACTGGTGCTATTTTTATGTGAAATCTGAGAATCCATGCAATATTCATTTCCCATATATAGACACATCATGGTGGGCAATACTCTCACCATTATCTATGGATTAATTCAAATTTGATAGAATCATCTCTCTCCAGAGATAGATCATGAAAGACTTTTAAAGGAACAGATTTCCATACTAACTTTGAACTTAATCAGCTATTTCATAATTATGCCAGGACTGCTACAAGGAATCCCATGGCTTCTTATTATTCATAGCAGCAAGACAAAATGTATGCAACCTTTCTTCATTTTAGGAGGTGGTAAAAGGTCTCAGAGATTACCCTTCACATGCTAATATTTCAGAAATCTATTATTTTGGTGTAGTGATAAAAAAGGAAAGTAAGTTTCAAGATTTTGCAGTATTCTTCTCTTTATTATCAAAACTATCTTTTGTGTAACTAAAATTATTTACTGCAGTCATTGAGTGAGCTTTCATTCATGATGTTCACTAAAGAAAATATTGAACTTTTGCCATTTGAAATGTAAATACAAAATAAAGAGTTTGCAAACCAAATAAGGGCATTGTTTTATTCCTCCCAATGCAGCCAACAAACTGGATTTCGGAAATATTTTTGAGGTTATCACTGGTTAGTCTTAGCAACTATATAGGACCATTTCTCTTTTTTTGTTCTTTTTGATAAATCTTGCTCTTATTTTCAACTTTCTAATGACATATTAAAAATAATTCTTTAAGAATTAAATTCTCATGCATAATGTATGCGTCGTACCAATGTTTTTATCAAAGAACATGCTGCACTGCTGTGTAAAGGAGGTACAATATTTTGTTGCCTAAATATGAATGACTTCAGTTGGAAATATTTTCAAACCTTTACCCTTGAAGTGTGCTGTGGTCTGAACCACCTGAAAAATTCATATATTGTTACTTAATTGCCTATGTGATAGCATTAAGAAGTGGAGACATCTCAGGAAGTGATTAAGTTTTGAGGCTTCTAACCTCATAGATGGGATTAGTGCCTTTAAAAAGAGCTTTTACATCACATTTGCTTCTTTTGCCCTTCTCTCTTTCTTCATATGAAGATTCTGTCAAAAGAAAACCCCACCAGTGCCACAGGATCTCATTAGATAATTTACTGCCAGTGACTTTTTCTTGAACTTTCTGGCCTCCATAACTGTAAGAAATAAGTTTCTGTTCTTTATAAATTACTCAGCCTAAGGTATTTTGTTGTAGCAGCATAAACAGACTAAGATAACATGGTTATCAAATTCATGAAGACATGGGAAGATATTCTGTATTTTCACTAGTGCATTATAAGATGATTTTCCTCTCAGAACTCTAAGCTTAGGGAAGTCAAGCATTGTTTTTCCCCGTTACACATATATTATAAAAGCTTCGTAGTGTATGCTGATGTGCAGCTGATTTAAGAGCCAGTGTACTAGAGATGCATTTCAATGATACTACTAAGAGAAGGAGAGCATGTGAATGGTGCATGTTCAGTGGTAAGATTTTATGCATTGGTAGCAGGCGTTGCTAAGTGACCATGCTGTTTTGATTAGCCTTCTACCTTCATCTTTAGGAAGTTACTTATGTTGGCACCAAGCAGGAATTAGCCATGTCTGATCTAAAACATTCTCTGTCTTTGCATAGTGATTATAATTTACAAATTCTGTTGGACAAATCTATTCTTTAGACCACTATAAAGTAGTATCAAATGATGTCATGGTATTTCAATAATCCCATTTGTCAATTAATGGGAATAACTGAAATCAGTACCTTTTACTCTTTTCTTGAAATGTATTTTTTTTCACTGTTAGCAATTTAGACTCAGAAACTTTATCAAACTTGATAATGTTTTCCTTTCAGATCCTCTACCCAAAGAGAAGAATGGATCCTAGTGATTAAATGCAGGAACTCTCTTCAGAATGTCCAAATTCCAGTCCTAAGCTCTTCCACTTAGTCTGTGTTATGGTTTGAATGTCTCCTCCAAAATCCATGTATTGGTAACTTAATCCATAATATAGTAATGTTGGCAGGAGGGAATTTAAGAGGTGATTAGGTCATTAATGGATTGATGCCATTGTCACAGGAATGGCTTGGTTATCGAGAGAGAATTAAAGAATATTTTTGTCTCCTTCTCTCTTGCTTTTTCATGCTTTCTTGTTCCTCTGTCTTCCATCATGGATGAGAGAGTTATGAATTCCCTCACCAAGTGGGCTCCCCAATCTTGGACTTCTCAGCCTCCAGAACTATAAAAAATTAATCTCAGTTCTTTTTATATTACCCATTCTCAAGTATTTTGTTATGGTAGTACAAGCCAGACTAAGACATCCTGTGACCTTCAGAAGGTATGGAAAGTTTCTGTCACCTCACTCTCCCCATTAGGAATAGATACATGTGAACTAGGAGAAAGAAATTCATTCCAGTGAAGTATTGACAGTTGTCAATACTTATTGCAATTTGTAGCAGAATTTAGAACTATTCTTTTATAGTGGTCATCTTCAAAGTAGTCTTTCCTGGCAGTAGAAACTTTAGAAATTTCTGGTTGGTTTTAAATGCAGTCTTTCAAGTACATTTATCACTATTTAAATGTATGTGTATCTCCACTTATAAAAAGATGAATATTATGTGGTTCTAGACTATATATGGATTTTATTCATCAATCTGTCCTCCATACACCAATGCATTTAATAAGTATTTAATGATTGCCTTCCATAGGTCCTTCCCGTTTGAAATAAAGACAAATACAGCACATGCCTTCCTTTGGTGTGAGCTCCTATTCTCTGGCAGGACCAGATACAGACAGAAAGGGAAGTGTGTGGTTATTGTACTGAGCAATAAGTACACTGTGCTTGCAGTGCTATAGGAATGAGCACAGAGCATAAGTTTTGATGCCTTGAGGGCCAGAGAAGGCATTACATGTTTCTAGTATCAAACGATTGACTTAACAGATATTGTTTTCAGTTGACCTCAGCTAAAATAATACCTTAGATGAAACTGATGCATTCATAGCCTTTTAGAAAACAATTAGGGCAAAACTGGCTTGTTTCAAAGCTGGAGATAGAAACTTCCTTTTTCAATCTTATGGCTATTTTACTTTAGGGAGCAGAACACACTGATTATGGCTATTTGGCTGCATCTCAGTCTTGTTTGGAAAAGGGTGTTGGTGTATTTTATATAGCAGAGTTGAATAAATCCAAGTACTTACCACTGTAATTTACTGCATGTGAGGCTGGCCTGTCCCCTGGATCACAAAGGAAATGCACCAGGGAGAAAGTTTCCATTTCGCTTTTATATTTAAGAAATAAATCATTCTTTCTGCACAAAACACATAAAAAGCTATAAAATTTAGCCTAAGCATTAATAATTATTTTTAACTCCTATAAATCCTAGGTTACTTTATAGTACAACTATAGGAATTCTTTTCTTTTTCTTTTTTTTTAGATCTTTTATTTTCGTCTAGTAAAATGGGTCATTAATTTATATGGAGTCTTTATAGTTCTGAATTTAAAAACCTGTGTGTTTTCTTATCATGTTAGTTTGCTTGCAAATGCAAAATGTTGAAACACATGTACTCCGATTTTTCTTTTATTTGATGTCTTAAAAGAAATCGTTTTATCTTATCATTGGGAATTTACAGGATACTTACATGCAATTTAAAATAAAGAATGAATGAAAACACTGCTTAACCACTTGAAAATCATTGTGCCTGGAATATTCAGTCCTGAATTTTTAAATGTAGTGCCTATGTGGACATTGCCATGGGCACAGACACACACCAACTGTGTGGGCTAATGATGATAAATCTTGCCAACTTCAACCCCTTTTGCTGGTTGTATTTTCTTAATGCTTTTTCAGAAATGTTCTTGGACCACTTAAAAAAATTTAAAAAAGGAACTAAGCAACATGTTCATTTCTTTTACTATGAAACCAAAAGTGCTTTGGGAATGTAATCATTAAAATGTGCAAACATGGTGGCTTGGGTAGAAGGAGCCATTTTGTCCTTGACAGTTGAGATCTTTTCATTATTTTTGAAGACCACCCATTGAGTTTCCTAAACAAAGCTTTTTCCCAAATCCTCCATGACAACAATTCAGACTTGAAACAAAAAGTGGAAGCAAAAGGCAAAGTGCTCCATCTAGAGTACAAAGGAACCAAGTTTTAAAAAATTGGGATGGATTCTTCCTAAAAAGGGTCTTTCAAAATTACCCTTCATTCAGGAAATGAGGGGTACAAGACCAAATAGTATTTTCATTGCATACAAACAGAAATTCCTTCCCAATTTCCTGTTCTTCTCAGATTCATCAACCTAATCATAACATTGAGATAATTCAGCCAGTTCCCCAAAAGGATTAGAGAAATTATACAGTTCACCTGAAAGTACTGAAATAGTGGATTTGCCATCTGTTTCTTAATTATGGCTTTACCCAATGTGTTTAGAAAATATTCTTTATCTCCATTATTCATGTGGCATTAATTGGATTTCAAATACAGAATATAGTAGCATTCCCCCATATATATACCATTCTCAGTGTAAAACATTTGCATTTTGGTAATGTTAATATTGGTTTTCCTTCCCTCTCAGACAAGAATCAGAGAATTATCATTCACCAAATAGCTAATGAAGTCTAGCTTTATGGCTTTGCAATCACATGGAATATCACTATAGTAACTTTTGGGCATTTTTAAAGTCTTGATAAATAGAAGTGGTGTTGAAGGCTGAGATGTAGCTCAGTGGTAAAATGCAGGTTTAGCATGGAGGAGACACTGGGTTCAATATCCAGTACCCTCTACCCTGCAAAAAAAAGAGAGTTTAGGATACAATTTTATTGATTTTGTGGGATCTATTTAGACAGTCTGAATTATCTTTTTGTTTGTAGCCTATGATAGATATATTAGTGTAGGGATGACTTGTAGTAATATCTTTAGTTTTAGTAAACCTTCTGTTTACTTTAAACAGAAGCAGAAGTTTGTGGAAAGTTTTTCCAAAATGTATAGGTGAGATATATAGATAGATGATAGATAGATAGATAGATATAGATATAGATAGATATAGATATATAAATATACAGAGATATATATCTATATATAGATATGTATATACACACATACACATACATACATATATACACACATATGTATATGTAACAGTATACATATATTTGTGAATACATTTTTCTATATATATGATATTTATTAGTTGTACTATCTTCAATAAAAATAATAAAAATTTGCATGAAATTACTAAAAAATGTTTGAAGCCAAAAGAAACATTTCTAAATGATCAATAATGAAAACTACATATCTATTACTCATATCAAAAGAAAAAGAAAATTGAATCTGCTAACAAATTTTATTGTTATGAAGTGGTAATCAAAAAGCATGTAGCTAAAAAAGTATAAAATAAAAATATAGAAGTATATCAGGCCATTAATGAACAAAGTGGGGTTTTTTTGTATAAGTTCATCAAATTAAAAAAAATCATATTTTGTTGTGATTTTTTTCTCATTCTAAATAAAATTTAATTTGTGTTTAATATTCTATTTTTTTCTTAAAGAGTTCATGTAAGCCATCTTCCCTTGTCAATAATTCTTATAGGGTTTGGAAATGAGTGAAATATCCATGTTCCTAGCTTATTCACTCTTCCCCTTTATTTTTGACTGGAGCTCATTTTTATCCATTTCATGTTGTAGCATATTCTGTGACAAAACTAGACTTCATAATCCCTGAAAACTATTCTAATATATATATATATATGGAGTTTTAGAAGGCTGGGTCGTCACGATCTCCCTTTTTATTCTATATATTCAAATTTTCTTCTCAATGAGAACAGAACCATGATTTCTAACATCTAACTGTGGTTCAGGATTTGAGGAAGACCATTTCTAGTAGGTCTGAAGTATTTCTGACAATCAGAGAGATTCTGGTCGAAAACAGTGTAACACTGAAAGAAGAGGATTCCCAAACTTTGAGTTTTTGTAGTCTGGAGTTATTCATTAGAAGTTGGTGAGGAACTGTAGTATTATCTACACTTTTGAAATTTTACTGCTGATCTCTATTTGATAGGTTGTAAAATATTTTTTAAATAAATGAAGTTAGACTCAATGAATAGGAAAAAATGTCAATGGACTGGATTTTATTCTTGTACAGAAAAAAAATGAATTAGGAAATATTTAATTAGAAAAAACAAAACACTTCAACACATATTCCACCAACTAAACCCCTCCATGAGTTCTAATTCCATTCTGTGCAAAAGCTGGGAACCCAGTTCAACTTGGAATCCTAGAACGGTACAGTTTCATCAACATAAATAATTAATTGGAGAATGACATGCAATATTCATAGCTGGAAGTTATTAAAGTAGATTGCAATGAGGGAAAATATCTAAAAATTGAAGAAAAAGAAATCATTTAGCTGAAAGTCAGCTTATGGCATTTCTTTTATTTATTTATATAATTAATTTAAAAAAATGTCTTTTCCTTTTGGGACAGTGACATATGGTGGGTGTGCTAGATTGTACCACAACTGAATGCTATTTAATGTGTGGGATTCCAAGGTTAGAGTGCATGCTGGCAGGAGGTGGGTGTCAAGGGTAGGGAGAAGTGGGAGTCTGTGTTTTGCTTTTCCATTTCAATAATAAGCAAACTGTTATTTTGGGAGTAGGAGCAATTGTTGAAGTTAGAGTCACCACCTGCAAATGATTTATGTTATTGGATGGTTTCAATTTTGTGGAAAGGGATTACGGTGATGGGTTCTAGAAAACCTATTGAATAAATAAATATTTCCTGGCAGATGTTGCTTTCTCCCCCCAAGCCAATACCAAATGCAAGGCATGGCACTTAGAAGTTGCCAGCAGTTATATTAATTAATGTCATGACGCTTTGTCTGCGTGTGTCAATAAGGTGATAAACAACTCCTATTTACAGGATGCGAAGTGGCTGGAAATGGGTCAAAAGAACAATACATCTATGGTATCATTTCTCTTGTCAGATGCTCCACTGCTATTCCCAGATGTTCTTATTTCTAGGAGGGAAAAGAGGAGAATTTTTTTATTGCCTCTTAAAATCTGATTGGTAGGAGACCCTGAGAGCTGTGTAGTCCTTCAGAAAGCAAAAGATGGATTGCTTTTATGTCTAAGAGCCTCATTAGGATTTCTGAGGAAGTGAAAAGTGGTTTGATGTGAGACTGAACTAAACCTACCAGGTATAGAATTTTAGTGCTAGTTAAACTGCTCATCTTGTTGATGAGGTGATTTGAGGGCATGCTCAGAAAAGAGGGCATTGTTCAGGTGTGGCCCCAAGAACAATGATTTACAAATTAGCTGTGTCCAATCACTGAGAAAGCTTATCATCACCATCAGGCTCTCTGACATTACCTTCCCTGCCTTTCTTCCTTTTTAGAAGTAAAATAGGCCTGAAAAGCAGAGTGGGACTGAGGCATGAAAAGGAAAGTTTGGAGATCTGAAACTAATTTCTCAAAGGGAAAAAAAGGAGTATTTTTAACAAGGAAATTTTGTATTTGAAAGTATTTGCTATCACTGTCAGTTATACTTTAAAGCATTTAAAAATGGAATCATTTAACTCTTCTGAAACACCCAGACATTTGTGTATGAGTTACTTCTTTATCATAATGATTTCTTCCTTCTTTGTTACTATGGATAAATGCTAGCTACAACAATGTCTAACTTCAATTAAGCATAATATTTCTCCCCAAGTGGAATTTATAATATGGTGTATACGTGATGAACAACCTAGAAAATAATCTGGGCATTATTGAAAATGGCATTAAGTTTTTAGGCATATATAATGTTGTTTGTGCTTTGAACCTACATGTTAATAGAGTATTACCTCCTATATTGGAATCAGCAGAAGTCGATTTGACCAAAATAAATTTTTTTTTACTGTGTTTTACCATCATATTGCCTAAAGTCCTTATACCTCTGAAATACCTTTAGAATCTTAAACTAAGATTATATTTGAGAATGAAATTAAGAATTAAAAATTGTATAATGATTAAGATTAGACTACTATAAAATATGTAACCTAATCAATAATCTGTGAGGACATTCAAATATATGTGGATTCTTATTGGATCTATAATTTACTCAGGTAGTTATTCATTAATCAAAAAATATTTATAAAGCCCCCCCATATCCATTCAATTAGACATTGTAGAAAAGAATGGCTATAATACTTTCTCTGAAGTTCTAACCTATTAGGGTTCTGCACCTAATCTGTAGAAATACTGGACAGAAAGTTATCAGGGAGACTGGAAATGGTAAGAAAATGTGTAAGATTTTAACAGCAGATTTCCAAGACTGTCTGGAAGAGAAGGGGTCTCTATCTTTCAAACCAAATATCCACTCTACTTAGCTGGCAAAATAATGACAGTAACCATGAGTTAACATTTATTTAGCATAAGCTGTGCACTAAATGCTTTATGTGTGTTGGTAAATTTAATCCTCAACTATGTTTGTACAATTACCATTCCCACTTTTTGAGTGAAAAACTGAAGTTTAAAGGGGTTAATTAATTTGTTCCAGATCACAAAATGATGTTTGGACATGAAATTTGGATCCAGGTCTTCTTGACCAGAAAAGCTTTGACTTTCATAGAATGAAAAACAAACAAACAAAAACATTATGCATTAACAATAGCTTGATGGCAATCCATTGACTGTCCTTTAACTCTTACTGCACATTCACTGAACACCCTCTTCTGGTTTACATAGAACTTCCATTAAGTATTTTGCGTGCAGCAAGAGAGCGTTCCAGCAGTGGCTGATTCCCTTGGACGTTGTATATTTTCAAAAATTGTGATCCGACAATTTTTACTTTGTAATTTATACTGCCTTTTCTTATGAAGTGATCAATGTGAATTGGCTCTTCCTATATAAATATTGCTTCTGAATACATTTTGAACTTTGGTCTACAGCAGTCAGGAACCAGATCCTACACCAGGGTATTCTGAGCATCTAATCAAAATACCTACCTTATTATTACTATATTGTCAGAAATAAGCAGTAGTTTTATTTTTCTTAATAATTTCAAACTTAGAATAATTTTGAGAACAGTATAAAGAAAACTTTTATTTGAATGGTAAGGGTAAGTTGTCAATTTGAGGGTAAATTGTCAACCTGATGCCTCATAACAACTAAATATTTTTGTATTTCTACTTATTAGGCAATTTTCTTCCATAATACAATATATCCAATGATCCAAATCAGGAAAGTAATATTACTCCCATATAAGTGTTCCAATGAATTCATATTTCTCCAATTATTCCTTGTAATGTCCATCTCAGCAAGAGGCCTCAGTGCTGAGTCATGCTTAACCGTTTCATGGTCAAAAGAAGGAGGCTGCAATTGGAATCTGGTGGGTGAAGACCAAAGATGCTAACAAATAACCTACAACACACAGGACATGCCCCCACAAAAAAAGATCAATAGTGCTGAGGTTGAGAAACCCTGCTCTTACAGATGTGCCCAAAGCACTGGAAATCCTTGATATTTGACTATTGTTTAGGTTACCCGCATGCTTCTGAATCACATGTCCAGGGAGGGTCATAAATTTCTAATGAAAATCAATTCAAACAAGTTGATGGACTATTCAGTTGTTGATCACATTAGATTCTTCTGTTTCTCCAGAAAGAAAGCCATTAAAAACTTCATTTTTAAAGAAAAGCTACTGTTTTAGTGAACTTTTTCACTGCTATGACTAAAGGACCCAACCAGCACAATTATAGAGGAGGAAGAGTTTGTTTAGGTGCTCATGGTTTCAGAGGTCTTAGTCCATAGAAGGCTAGCTCCATTCTCAAGGCTTGAGATGAGGCTGACCATCATGGAGGAAGAGTGTGGCAAAGGGAAGCAGCTTACATCATGGTTATCAAGAAACAGAGAGACTGCACTTACCAGATACAAATATACACCCAGAGCCCCACCCCAATTTTCACCTCCTCCAGCCACACCCTACCACTTCAGTTACCACTCAGTTAATCCCTATCAAGGGGATTAAATCACTGATTGGTTTTAAGTCTCTTAAAACTTGATCATTTCTCTTCTAAACCTTCCTGCATTGTCTCACGTGTGAGCTTCTTGGGGACACCTCACATCCAAACCATAATAGCTATCCAAATGGATCAGGAGCAGAGATTCTGTAAGCTTCATTTAGATGTAGTTACTTGTCAGTCATTGAGACCTCCACCAATCACTTCTCATTATAAGTTTGTATTGATAAAATTATAAATGGTTACATACAAAAGATATTCTTTAGCAACTCTGAATAAGTGAATTCACATGTTGGATGGATAAAAGCCACACTTTAAGAAGTGAGGTTTCCTTTGAGGACTTCAGATCATTCACAGCATGTTCTACAGGGGATTGGGGGGCCCAGGTCTACTCCTGTCTTTCTTGCTTCGTAGCCATGTGATTCCTGTATTGTTTCACAGCAGGTCAAAAGCTACAGAACCAACCAATCTCTGCAGGAAACCTGTAAAACTGTGAGCCCAAATATACCCATCTTGGTTTTGGGTACAGTCATAGTTAGCTTCCTAATAATTCCCCTTCCACAATGAACATTCTACTGATAAAGCAATCTGTGGATAACATTTTACTTTGCAGTTGTTTTCAAGTGTGAACTTCTGCAGTGACAATGTTCTGAGTGTGAGTTCCCTCCTCTCAGGACACTCACTTCAACTAAGAACCAATTTATTTTAGAGAAATAAATAAATGAAGAATGTATAGTTTCTCTAATTTTGTACTGGTAGAAGATGCTTTTACATTCTGCCCTCCCCCATTGGCCAAATATTTAAGAACTATGTAGCTAATAAATCATATCTGTTAGGTAATTAATTAAACTTTCCAGGGAATTAATTAGTTGCTATTTAATATAAACCCTTAAAAATAAAGAAATATAACAATTAGCCTATGTAGCTTTGTCATACACACATATTATTTTTTTTAAGGAGAGAGAGAGAGAGAGAAAATTTTTTTAATATTGATTTTTTAGTTTTCGGTGGACACAACTTCTTTATTTTATTTTATTTTTATGTGGTGCTGAGGAGCGAACCCAGTGCCCCGCACATGCCAGGTGAGCGCGTTACTGCTTGAGCCATATCCCCAGCCTCACATATTATTTTTATTTAAGCATTTAAAATTTTTGAAATAATTAGCCAGTCGATTATGATTCCATCCATTGATCTTCAAGGTGTTAATCACTGTTCCATGGATTCATGATACAGGGTGCAAACTTGTGAATCAAACTTGTGAATAAAACAGCTAAATTTTCCATCTATTTTAAATGGACAGGAATTCACTGACACACAAGTAATGTTTCAACTCAGGCACTAGACCACTGAGCCACATCCCCAGCCCTGTTTTGTATTTTATTTAGAGATAGGGCCTCACTGAGTTGCTTATTATCTCGATATTGCTGAGTCTGGCTTTGAACTTGGGATACTCCTGCCTCAGACTCCTGAGCTGCTGGGATTTCAGGTGTGTGCCACCATGCCTGGCTTATTATCTATTCTTAATGAATATTATGGTTAAAGGCTACTGGTAAGTAAAAATAACTTGTTAGATAGAAGACATATGTGAAAAAGCTTTAATTTTGTTTGTCCAGGTTTGGAATGTTGAGTTGGTAGGTAGATGTAAAAACATGCAAGGAGTTCAAAATACCATCAGAAAATGTAACACCAAAATCAGAAAATTTTATTTATTTTTTAAAAAATTCTATACAGGTAAAGAATACAGTCAATAGTTTACATTTATCTAAACATGATATTTTTAAATTCTGTAGTGTGCATGACAATGTCAGAATTCATCGCATATTACTTTTGATAATGTTACCCACACAAGAAATCTGATGTTTGTTGAGGTTAAGAGAAACACCCTTTGGCTAGTACATAGAAGAATTGAAATTCCAACCAGGATCACTAGCATTTACACCTACTTTTACTAGAGTTAACACTTGCTGATGGCAATTCCTAACAGTGCTCATCATATTTCAAACAGTGTTACATGGTTAAAATAGAAACACAAAACTGAAATTCAGAAAATCTATGCTCTTGTTGAAGCAGTTGTCTGACCTTAGACATTTGTAAACTGAGGTCCTAGCACTTGCCCCACTTCTCTCCAGGGTTGAGAAAATGAAGCAGATACACAAATATGAAACAGGGTGAGACACTAAGTGGGTAGGATGAAGACAGAAAGTACAATCAGTAACCATCAAGTTAATCATAGAACTCAATAGGTAGAAAGAATTTATTCTAAATGACTTGTAATGGTGGACCTGTAAAATGACCAGACACAAGAGACTTGGAAGTGATTAGCATAAGTAGCAACATAGACAGTTCCATAAGGCACAGCTAGGGAAGTAGTTTCCTGAGACTACCTTGCTTTCTTTTGCAATACCCACCTAACTTTAGCTGCATCATTTTGTGTGTTTTGGTCCATGTGATCAACTTACCATTTTCTGGAGATACCAAGTTTGCAATCCAAGAGTGAAGACAGAGGTTAAGCAGGCATTTTCAACAGAAGTATAATAAGAACAGGGCACTACCCAAGCAAATGCCATGTTAAGATGCTATTATTTGTTTGTCTTTGAACACAATTTTTGTCCAACCCATTCAAAATGAGGACTCAACAGGGATCCTGAAGTATGTGAGCAGGGGCTTCCTGTGGAGTTAAGTTAGCTAGAAGAGAAGGGCATTAAATAAGAGAGTCAATTTAATTCTTTTCCAATTTAGAAGGGTTGGAAGGGATTTGCTGCCCCCACCTCCAGAGTCTGTGCGTGTTTGCTCTTGTTGTATACACAGTTATCATCATTTGCTTCTCTTTAAAGATATCTGGAAAAGTTAAAAGTAAATATTTCCCTGTAATTTTTTTTGCAAACCTGGAGGTTATAAGAAGAAAGAAGAAGGAATAAATATAATCCATACTGTGTAAAGGTAACATTCAATTAAAATATAACATGATAGGTTTTTTGATCATTTGACATGTTATTAAAATGCTATTGCCCTAGAATTTAGGTCTGATGAAGCACAGTGTGTGGACAAAACCCATCTGCACAAAAGGCAGCATATTAAAAGGTTTTGAATCAAGGTTCCCTTGCTAACAATAAAAAAATGACATTTTAACATGAGGCATAAAGCAACTAACAAACAAAGCTATAATCGTGGGATTATTAGCAAATAAACTTGCTTGCATTTATAGAGCCATAGATCTATTGGGAAATATCCACGTGGCATGTAAAAAATACATTTTTTAAAAAAGAATTCATGTGAATTCATACAAAATTTCACAATGCAATGAATGATTTATTACAACCTTATTTGTATTAACCCAGATGGTACTCGATTTGGACATGTAACCCTGCATGCGAGGGATGCTTTATAAATGCCACACGTCTCTGTCAGGCAGCAGCGACTGCATGCCAGGATCGCACTCCACTCCAGAAGGTCTCTGCCAGCACGAATAAAGAAGGGAAATGACATCTCACTTGTTGGAGTAAGGAAGCTGCAGTGTGCACAATGACAACAATCAAGCAATCAGCAGAGCAATTAAGTAGGAAGAATCCATTCTAAATGACTGACCACGCAGACCTATAAAATATGACCATTGTATCTCACCCCAACAAAAGAAAACTTTGAAATGACCTTCCTCAAAGTTTCTACTTTAAAAAGTCTTCTTTATATCCATCTGTCTTTCTATTATTTATTGCCAGAAAATACCAGAGTGATTCTCTTTTTAAAAAAATATTTATTTTTTAAATAAATATCTTTATTTTATTATTATTTTATTTTTATGTGGCGCTGAGGATGGAACCCAGTGCCTCATGCATGCTGGGCAAGCGCTCTACCACTGAGCCTGAGCCCCAGCCCCAGCCCCGAGTGATTCTCTTTAATAGTATCCTTCCAGACTTTCAAATCAGATGTGGGAGAAACTCCTCTGGACTATTTAGCTTCAGATTCTTACATGTAGAGCCACAACAGGGCCCCTTTCTCTGTGTCCTTTGTACTTTTAAGATGTTATTAACCTAGAGCTTCAAATGCCTGTGAGTCCTATGAAAGGATTTTTACACATGTTTGCATGTATATTTTTCTGCTGAGTTGGTCCAGTACAATAAATGTCAATCTTGATGTACCTGAGTTTCTCCATGAGTGGGATAGAATTATGTTTCCTTCCCTTCCCCCCCTCTTTCTTTCTTCTCTCTTTCTCTTTCTTTCTCTCATGGTGCTTAGGGAATCAACTCAGTGTGCCTTACAGATGCTAAACATAAGCTTTACAATTCAGCTACACCCCTACCTATCATCTCTTTTCTACGTCTTTTGTGATGTTTATATTCTTGGATAAACATGAGGAGCTTTTTTATTCTTGAGAGAGATAGTTTGAGTAAGACCATATTTTAAAAAAAGATAGTCAAATTGCTGAATCAAGATTTAATTAATCAATCAAGTATGTGATTATAATTTACTGAATCAAACAGATGGCATCCATTTGCAAGTCAAAAAAACCTAAATATGAAGGGGAAAGCATTTGGAGAAGGACAAAGAATTCATGTTCATACAGACTATGCTAAATAAGTTAAATCTTCTAACCCAGTGTAGGAATGGAAAGTACAGAGAGAATAATTTTGCTTATAGGGAACATTTCTCTCATTCTGAAATATTCATTCATGCACTTTTCCTAATCATTCTATCTAAGAATAGGTCATTATTGCCAATCAAAAATGAAAGTCATTTGTTGAGGGAAATTCGAGTGAATTTAAAATAACCGTTCAGTAAAATAAAGATGAGAATAAAATGAAACTGCTTATAAAATTTGGCCTGTTAATAGTCAATACAAAATGGTACATGCTGAATGATTACAATGTCAAAAAATTAAAGATGTAAGCACAATGATTAAAATGAATTAAAAAACTAATTCAAATTCTTTCTTTTTTTTTTCTTGGATGGTTGTATTAGTTTCCCAGGGTCTGTACAACAAATTACCACATATGTAGTATCTGAAAACAACAGGAATTTATTCTCATATAGCTTTGGAGGATAGAAGTCTGAGATAAAATTGTCAGCAGGTTCCAGGGAAGAATATATTCCTTAGCTCTTCTAACTTCAGGTGGTCCCAGGTGGCTCTTTGTTTTATGGCAACATAAATGCATTCTTTGCATACCTCTGATTTCATGTGATCCTATTTTCTGTGCATATTCCTCTCTAGTTTCTTCAAGGACGTTCTCACTGGATTTAACCCACCATAATCCAATATGATCTCATCGTGATCCATGCCTTAATCAAATTCACAAGGATCCTACTTTCAAGCAAGTTCATGCTCTGATGTCCTAGAAGATCTTTGAGTTTTTGGAGGGGATGGTTCAACCTATCCCAATGGTATTTAATTTTTTCAGAATCATAAATATCTCTCTGAGTTAACAAATAGGACAATAAGATGGGGGGAATCTTTATTGGAATGATAATATTTAAGCTTTCATAATTTCAACTGGTTATTATATCCATAACCTAGACTGGTTTGAAATTTTTGTTGCTGTCATTAAAGGCTCACATTAAGTGTATGTTGGTTGCACCCTATAATCTTGCATGACAAAGAATTTCTTTGCACATCTGAGCTATCATCTGTGCAACTTTCTAACTAGATTGCCTTACTATCTATGATGTTTTTGATCATTTTCAACAAAGCCAAAGCACTTCAAAAATTTTCAGGTAACTTTACAAGCAACTACAAAAATCTAGGGAATAGTCATTAAATTCACTATGAAAGAAAAGTCTTAGAAAATGTAAAATATTTTATATTAGATTAGAGCAACTATTTTCATTTGGGAGGGTATTTTATTGGTAGGAAATTTGAATCAGGTATCACATGCAAAAAAGAAAACAATTGTAAAGCTATGTTGTACAAATCAATTAGCCTATCATTAAGAAATCCTTTTTTTCATATGTTTAAGATTAATGTTTGATGCATATTGAAAGTTATGATTATCAAGAGGAAAGTATGAAGCATCATAATTACTCATATGATGTCCACATGTTGATAGGCAAATGTAAAGAGGTCATGAGCACCTCTAAGAGTCTATTTACACTATTCTCCAACAGAAAAAATATGTAGGAGTAATAGAAAGTTCTGAATTTACTCTAAATCTTGCCATTTACTTGAGGAATGTTCTGAATAATTGTTCCCAATATAGCTTTGTCAAACCCAAACTCAACTAGCATAGTGCCTAGATAGAAGACAAAAGTGATGGGAAGAAGGTTTTCATAAGTATGAGTATTTCTGCTTGTTTCTGATAACAGTACCTGTGGTCTACAAGTCACTATTTTCATGTTCTCAAAACACTGATGATTTTTTTCCTTATAAAATGTGAGAAAATATTTGCAAATATTTTTCAAACTATTAGGTATATGAAAATGTGCTGAACATTACTAATCATTGGGAAATGTAGATTAAAATCACAGTAAAATATCACCTCACACCTGTTAGGATGAATACTATGTTAAAAATAACACGTATTGGCAATTATTTGGAAGAACTGGAACACTTCTACATTGTTGCTAAAAAATGTAGAATGGTCCAGTCATTAATGGAAAACAATGTGGAGTTTCTTTAAAAAATTAAAAATAGAACTCCCATATAATCCAGCAGTTCCACTTCTAGATATGCTTTCCAAAAGAACTGTAATCAACATCTTGAAGAAATGTGCATCCTTACATACATTTCAACAGTATTCACAATAATATTGGGACTCAGAGAATAATACCACAAAATATGTCTCCTTGGCAATTGAGAAAACTGCAAATCAAGAAGGTAACTATGACTTTTCCACTTTTCTATGTGAGCTTGTCATAAAAGAATTCTTTGACCTAATTCACCTGAAAGCAGGCCATAAGACTCTCATTATGGAGGGGTCCTCTCCTGCACTGAGAAGCCATAAAATAGTAGGAACAGGCAGACATTTCTGGGTCTTCTCCTCCCCTGTTTAATACCATGATGTCATACTATTTTTATCCAATCACAGTTCTATATGTCTGCACATTCTTCATCAAATATAAGTGAACAAATACCTTCTTTCTCCTCAGTTTGGAGATGGATATTTATTTCTGGAAGGTCCTATGATACATAAAATGTTGGTAAAATAAAGTTGTTATGATTTTCTATTGTTAATTGTATATAAAACAGACATAGGTAAGTGATAAAATATCAAAAGTCTTCAGTTATTTAATTTTAATTTTAAATTTAAATACAATTTACATAACTTTTTACATATTAAAGATTTCTTAATTTTCCCATGTTTTTTGGTGTGTTATAATTACACATAGTCTTAGGATTTATTATGCCATATTCATACATGCATATAACATAATATGATGAATCTTATTCCCCAGTATCTTCCTTTCCCTCCTCCCTCTCCAATTCACTACTCTACTCATTTTCCTCCTACCATTGTTATTTTAACTAGTGCACTAAAAATACATACACATGTATATGTGTATATTCACATTTCATTGTGGCATATGTGTACATGTCATAATTTGAACAATGTCATGATTTAATATTTCATTAATTTGAATAAACTCAATGTTTTGGGCAAGCCCACCACTCTGATTTTCTAATTATTGCCTTCATATGAACCAGCTATTCACATTTCTTTCTTTACAACCTACTTATCACATTTTGACAGAAGTTTGGAATCAGGGTTTTAAGAAATTTCAAGTTTAAGTCTCTGGCATTCTCAAAGACCAGTTGTTCTGATTGCGTTCTTTGATCATCTTCAGTGACAGAAAACTCTAAGTCATATGGCAAATTCTCCCTTTTGCCTAGAGTTGATGGTTAGAAACATGTTCCTTAGGAAGCATAGGAGAGGAACTATTCTCCACATCCTGGACACAGTTACCTGGAACTTCCCATTTTTTGTATGGGTCTCAAACATGACGTCTAGAACCAAATAGTTTATTTTAAGTGAGAAGATCAAAACACAGTGTAGGTGTAGTGATGACATCACCTCCCTGTTTCTTTTTATTGAATTCATAAGAGAAATAAATTTCTTTAATTTTTAAATTTATATATGAGAAAATTCACCTTTTGTTGTGCAGTTCTATGAAAATCAACAAATGTGTTCAGTCACGTGAGCACTATTACAAACAAGAGTCAGAATGGTTTCAGTAGCTTCAAACTTTTCCTATTCTTCTCCTTCATAGTCAATCCCTTTGCAACCACTAACTCATACAACCCATTGGTCTGTTCTCTCTCCTGATAGTTTTGCCTTTTCCAGAATGTATGCAAATGGAAGAATGTATTTGCAGTCCTTTGAGTCTTGTTTCTTACATTAGGCTAATACATTTAGATTCATCCACATCTTTACATGTTTGATATTTTATTACTAAGTACTATTCTGTTGTATCATATTTTTAATGCTTTCATTGATTTAAAGGCATTTAGATTGTTTTGAGCTTTTGGAATTGTCAATAAAGCTGTTGAAGCATTCACATACAGGTTTTTCTATAAAACATTAGTTTTTATTTCTCTTGAATAAAAACATGAGGGTGGGGTTCTAGATCATGTGACAATTATGTATTTCAGTTTGTATTAAGAAATTGTTTTACAAAGTTGTACCATTCTGCATCCCCACCAGCAATGTGTGAGTTACCAGTTTGTTCTCTATCCACATAAGCAGTTAGTATTGTCGATTTTTAAGTTATTCTAACAGACACATAGTCACTTGCAATTCCCTGACATCTAACAATGTGAAGCTTTTCTATACTCATTTATTTGCACATCACGAATCTCTTTTTTTTTGATAAAATGAATGTTCAAATCATTTGCCCATTTTAAAAATTGGATTGTTTGATTTCTTATAATTAGATTGATACATTTTTATGTATTCTGGATATAAATTATTTAACAGAAAAAGTGTCCTGTGGGTATTTTCTCCCAGTCTGTGGTTAGTTGTTTTATTCTGATAACAGTTTTTCACAGGGCACACGTAACCAAAATACTGATGATATCCAATTTATTATTTTTTTTCTTGTGGATGATTAGAAGCCATTGGTAAGAATCTTTTGCCTCACTCAAGGTCATAAAGATTTTCTCCTATGTATTTTTTCTAGAAGTTTTATGGTTTTACATTTTATATATGTTATACAGTAATCCATTTGGAATTAGTCCTTATATAAGATGTAAGTAATAACAGGAGTATCATATTCTTTTTGTATATGGACTCCCCACTTTTTGGCACAATTGAATTGTCTTTGCATCTCTGCCAAAATCAATTGGCCATATTTGTATGTATCTAATTTTGTAGTTTCTACTGTATTTCCTTAATCTTGTGCCTATCACTTGAATAATACCAGTTTGATTTTTATAGTATGTCTTCAATGATGCATCCCATGACTTTCCCCCTCTTTTAAAAATTGTTTCAGCTATGCTATTCATTTGCCACTCCACATATATTTTACAGTACTCATCAGGTATTTTGATTTGGGTTAAGTTTATTGTATAGATAAATATTGGATGAATTGATGTCTAAGTAATATTGAATTTTCTACTATATAGATGCAGTATGTATCTTTGACAAGATACATATTCTTTATGAAAAAAGAGAAAATAACAATAGGAAAAAAATTCTTTCTTTAGACATCTGTAATTCTACAAGGATTTGAAACTGATTGACTCACAAACAGCTTCTCTCATATCTAATTAGAAAATCAGTAAAAATACCATCAGTAAGTCTGAATCACTAGTGTTTTTTGGCATAAACATGAAATCAAAATAAATCTACCAAAACTCCTTGAAATACTGAGTTTAACATACACTGAATATAAATATATATACAAAACTCAAGCATGTTTCTACATACCAATAATGAACAATTGAGAATTTAAATTTAACAGAAAGTACTACATACAATGGTCCTAAAATAAAAATACAAGATATATATCTAACAAAATACCAGAATCTTTTTATCAAAACTGAAAACCTATGATGAAGCTACAGATCAGTACACCATCTATGACCCTTTTACTGAATCTTACTAACTTGAGAGACATTTTAGTTCTCTGACCTAAGTCAATTTTATTGGTGAACATGACTTAAGTCCTTTGACACTGGTGCTAGCTAGAGAGAAAGCAACGATGTATGGAAATGAGCACATCAATGAAAACAAAAGGTATTTATTCAGAACAGGCAGGTCTGAAATCACACGTGTTTGGCAGAGACTCACAAGGTTAAGTGGAACAGTGCAAAAAGGGGAAGAGGTTAGATGTGCTTCAATTAGGGCGTGTTGGCAGAGGGGTCAATTGGAAATGAGGCATCTTATGTGATTGGTTTTGGAAACGTATTTTACGTTTTCTTATTAATCCTGAAATGGAAGTAGGAGCAAAAAATGGGAATTGACAGTCTTAGTTCAACTTGAGGAGACTGTGACTTCCTGGGCACTTTACTGTAGATGTTGTGAATTTTAGTTCTATTACCACATGATGTCCATCCTTGTCCATCTGTGAATTCAACCTCTCTGATGACACCTTGAAAGAAGACACTGGAGATCTTTCCATGAAATATGAGTACTTCGCAGCCAGTTAAGAGGTATGCATAAGGTACAGCATACGCACAAACAGGGAATCCTGTCTGGTATCTTGAAGGATCCATCGTAAGCAGTCCTACATGCCATATAAATGGTACATTGGTGATTTCACATAACATGCACATTATAAGAACTGAATAAATTCAACATTTTCTTGGTATACATCACTCATCTTTTGATATTTTCCTCACTCTGAAATTAAGATTGCTGTCAGGGATTTCTATATTCAGTTTTTTATCCTCTCTCCCCTCCCCCACATGGTTGATGCTCTTAATTTTAACAATACTGCCAATCACTTGAATTCATAAAAAATCCTGCTCCTCTTCCACCACTGGAATTAGTCCATGCAAAGCTAGCCCAACTGTCAAATTCTAAAGGAGCCATCAAATGTTCATTAGGGTCTCTGCAGCTTTACTTTTTAGAATTAGATGGACAATAATCAGTTCTATTGTATATTATCAAAGGCAGAATTTGATTCTAAATTACGTGCCATTCTCTACAATGAGGGGCCGTTATGAAAACTGCTGGTTGGAAGAATTGTTTGTGGTGAAAGGGTGGAATGCTCATCATTTGGGGAGTTTAGCCATTGCCATTGCTTCTTTGCTACAGCTTTTGTGATAGTTCTACTTTTGTTTCTTCCCATGATGCATCTTTTATTGTTGAATCTCTTATGGCTTCTAAATTTTTCTGAAGATGCTAAGATCTATTTAAAATATGAGCTAAATAAAACAATAAGGTGGCACTTATCATAAGAAGGAGAGAATGTTCTTCTCTACAATTGCATGAAATTTGAAAGATACTTGATGTGTTTGTATTTTGCAAGACCTATGTCACCACAACTTTGACTCCCAGTTACAAATTTCATGACTTTTTAAATAATTATCTCCCTCCCCCCATGCTTAGATGTACATTATATCCATTTTGTGCTTATGACATATCTATTGGGTTTATGTTTTCCCAAATCAACTCTCTCTACTCAGGAAGAACAATGCCACAACCATCTGTGTTTCAGGAGAGGACTCTGGCTTTTTTATTTGCAAAATTATAAGTCTTGCTTTGATCTTTTACTTAAAACCATAGATCAGACTGGCTTAGAGATGAATTGATGGTTCCATATCTGAGATATTATCACCTTTTAAACTCCTAACTATAAAGATTAAAGCAACAGCTATAACAAAACAGAAACTTATGTCAGGCCAGGACAATTGACAGTACTTGCCCTGCAATTGTTTGCTTGTACATTTATGACAAAGGGCAAGAATGTTTTATACTCATAGTTGTATCTCCAGAATCCAAATCAGAGAACAGGACAGATCATGAATAAATGATTTTGGAACATATCAATATTAAATTTTCTTACCTTATCATTGGATCCCCAACATATACCACTTTCCTCCTTTTACTCAATCTTTAGAGTTTTATTCAGTCCACACTCTTTCCCCAAATGGATCCATTCTTGTTCCAACTGCTGCTGGTTTCATGAAGATCCTCAATGTTTTGTACCTGAATTATAGCAATGGCTTTCTTCCCCGTACCTGGATCTCCCCTCTTCAGGTCATATTCTACATGGCCCCAAATAACTCATTCTGATGAAAAGCTGACATTTTCACCTCTGATCTTACAATTCTTTCAAAATTTTCTCTTTGCCAAAACAGTGATTTCAAGTAACTTTCTTTAGATTGTAGGATTTCAAAGTTGTGATTCCAGTGTTTGATATGGGCTCAAAATTTAATCTTTGAAACATCTATGCTAAGTATTTTAAAAAGTGAAGCAAGAGTTGTAGCTTAGTGATAGAGCACTTATATATTATATGTCTCGAGGTTCAATCCTCAGTGACACACACCACACACACACACAAAGGAAAAGGGACACATGACCTATTCCTTCTGAGAAGATAAAGTGGATTTAACTTTTTAAGTACAGCTAAAAAATCTGGACATTATTTTTCCTTTCATTTATTTCATTCCCTTCTACCCTTTCTTGCTTTCTTTCCTCTCTCTTCTTTACCCTGAGTTCTCTTCCCCTACACCAATAGCCTGGACATTATTTCTAAAATAAAACTAAGAAGATTCTGAACATGGAGAGAGGAAGATAAACAGGCTTAGAATCCTAAGACCCAGGACATGACACAGTAGTGAGTTCCCTGAGTTTTCTTTAGGTTTTGCATATCTCACATTTGAAGCAGAAGAAGTGGAGAACCTGGAAATGCAACAAAACAAAACAAACAAACAAATACAGATGAAAATTTCTCCAACAAAGTCTACTGTTTGTAGCAGTATAATCAGGCAAACACAAGCCTAGGAACATAGAAAAGCTTTTAGACAATAACAGACTTTCTCAGAAGAGATCACAAAAATAACTGTGGTCCCTCCTCCATCTACACCAGCAAAGGTTGAGAGGGGAGCCTCCACATCAGTCCTAATGATACTGAATAAGACTACCTAAATACCATGCCAAAGTAGTGCCAAAAGAAGCCACGTTGGTGGGCTATGAATTTCACATCCATAGGATGGAGTCCACATGGGCAGCCTATACTTCCAACCCATTTGAGAATAATAATGAGAGGCCCAGTGGAGAATTAGGGCTTTCACCACTGTCCACCTGTAATAAGGTCATCCTCTTCCCCTTTGGGGTCAGTGGAGACATGTGGGAGCCATGACACAGCATTCCTACCCCTCCCAGCTAGGGGGCTAACTGATTACAAGAGATAAGTATGACAGCTTCCCTATTGGAGAGAAAACAGTTTATTGATATGGATTTCTCTCTTCTAATTACACTTTCCAAGCACTGAAAGAAATTAACCATCAAGCCAGATTTCTATATCCCACAGAAATATCTTTGAAAAATGGAGTGGAAATCAAGAAATTCTCAAATAAAGGAAAATTGAAAGAATTTGTCACTGGTAGAATTACTCTAAAAAATGGCTAAATAATATTCCATGAAGAGAAAGGAAACAATACACCCAGGGATTTTGGAACACCAAGAGAAAAGAAAGAAAATAGTAAAGAAATTGCCTTTGAGTTTTAAGGCAATTGTATTATAAACAGAGACATTAAGGAAATATAAAGAAAGGTACATTATCTGTACTTCACTTGAACTGATAAAATCATGACATTTGCATTAGCATAGTATTACTCGAAATGACCCCTAAGAAAAGCTAACATATGAAGAGAAACATAAATAAAAATGGAATTGTCTATATGGCAGAAGCAACCCATAGGAAGCCAGGAAAATAAATCCAAGATACTAAAAACAGAAAGAACAAAGAGAAAGCAAAACAAAAAATATCTTAAACTCTAACATAACATCAATTATATTAAATGCAAGTTGTCTAAATAGATCAATTACAGAGACTGACAGAGTGTATTAGAGATCATGACCCAACCATATACTATTTATAATAAACTGACTTCAAATATATCATGTAGGCAGATTGAATGTTGAAACAAAGATATAACATGCAAACATTAATCAAGAGAAAACAGAAGTGGCTATATTAATAACAGAAAAAAGTAGAATTCAGAGCAAATGGAACTGCTAAAGACACAGAATGATATTGTATAATGATAAAAGGATCAATCCATCAAGAAGACATGTGATTCTGAATGTGTGCACAACAAACAACGGGACTGCAAAATACGTGAAGCAAAAAATTGATAGAACTGAAAGGAGCAATAGACCAATCTACAATAATAGTAGGAGACTTCAATCTCTCCTTTTTTGGATAATGATAGAACAGCTAGACAGAAACTTATCAAGAATATAGAACCAAACACCATCAAAAACAGAATCTAATTGATCATTCCCCCAGTGGATGCATTCAGTAATAGAAGACCATACATTCTTTTCAAGCATCTACAGAACATATACCACAACAGAGCACAACCTAATTGGGAAACAAAAAACCTAAAAAGGTTAAAATTTTAAATTTTAAAAGAATTGAAATAACACAATGTGCCTTCCAACCACAAGGAAATCAAACAAGAAATCCATTACAGAAAAAAAAAAGCCTCCAAATCTGTGGAAATACATATTAATAGTCTATGAACCAAAGGAAAGTCTCAAGAAAAGACCAAAAAAGTTACATTGGACTGAATGTAAATGAAAATACAACACATTAAAATTTGTAGAGTGGAGTGAAAGCAGGGCTAAGAAGGAAATTTATAGCACTAAATGTATTTATAAGAAAAGAAGAAAACCCTTAAGTAAATAATCTCAATTTCCATCTTAAGAATCTAGTTTAGGAGAAAGCATAATAAATAAAAAACACACAGAGTGAAAGAACTACTAAAGATAACATTGGATATCTTTATAGCACAAATAAAAACAATAGAACAAAGACCTGGCCCTTTGAAGAGATTCATAAAGTTGAAAAGCCTCTAATAAGACTGACAAAGAAAAGAGGAGACAATAATTACCAATAACCAGGGTTGAAACGTACCCTCACAGAGCTTGAAGACATCAGAATAATAACAAAGGATTGCTATGGACAACTGTACATGAACTGGTTTTACGGTATAGGTGAGATGGGCTGATGTCTCAAAAAGAACAAACTACCATAACTCAATAAGAAATGTTATAAAAATAGCTCCATACTAATTAGGAAGTTGAATTTGTTTTTTGAAATTAAAAAAAAAAAATTCCTGGCTCTTAGGGTTTCCCTGAAGAATTCTACCATATATTTTAAGATGCACTAACATAAATTCCACACAGTCTCTTCCAGGAAACAAAAGAGATGGAATATGTCTCGGATTATTTTACAAAGCTAATATGAATCTGATACCAAAACCAGACAAAGAAATTTTCTTTTGAAGAAGAAGAGGAGGAGGAGGAGGAGGAGAAAACACACAATAAGAAGAATTAAAGGCTAAAATCACTCAGGCATATACACATACATATCCGTAAGAAGATATTAGTAAATAGAATTCAGCAATATAAAAATAATAACTATATACTATGATCAAATGAGTGTCATCCCAAGGACTGTTTTAAAATTTCAAAATTAATTTTTAAAATCCACCATATAACTAAAGAAAAAATCACATGATCATATCAATTTTCATAGAAAAAACTTACTAAATGATAAAAAAATTCCCAAGAAACCAAGAAGAGAGTTGAACTGCCTCAGTTTGATGAAGACCATTACTGAAAATCTATATGCAACAATATACTTAATAATGAAAGAATTCCCCTGAGATCAGGGACAAGGCATGGATGTTCACTCTTATTCACCATTGGAATAGAAATCCCAGCCAGAACAATAAGACAAAAAATGAAAAAAAAAAATCCAGATGTAAATAAAGAAATACAATAACCCCTGTTTGCAGATGTAGTTTTATCTATGTAGAAAATTTAAAATAATCTGCAGAAACCCCTCCCCATTGAAAACAATAAATTGATTTAAAAATGTCACAGGGATTAGTTTAATACATGAAAAAAATCAATCACATTCCTACATATGACCCAGAAACATGTGGAATCTGAAATTAAAAAGACAATACCTAGCCAGGAACAGAAGCACATGCCATTAGTTGCAGCTAGTTAGGAGGATGATACGATAAGATTGCTTAAGCCCCACAGTTTGAGACCACCTTGGGAAACATAATTAGATCTTGTCTCAATAACAAAATAAAACAACCACAACAATAACAACAATAAGAAGTACCATTTATGATTGTGCCAAAGAAATAAAATACAAAGGCAAAATATGTGAACTATCTATATCCTAAAATGACAAGATGCTGATAAAAAACTAAAAACCAAATAAATATATAGGAAGACATACTATGTTCATGGATTGAAAGACTCCATTTTATAAATTTCAGTTAGGTGATCCCAGTTTACCTGTAGTTTAAATGCAATTCCTATGAAAATCCCAGAAAAAAATTTATAGGAATAGATTTGCTCTAAAATACATACTAAAAGGCCAAGGCCTACAAGAAATAAGTTTCAAAGATAAGAGTAAAGTAAGGAAAAGACGATTTAATCAATTTCAAAGACTTATGTAGTAAAGATAATGTGATATTGCTTGAAGAACAAACTCATAGATCAATGGAATAGAATGAGTAATCCACAATTAGACCCACACAAGACTTCCCCCAACAGATCTTTTAGTTAGATCTGCTACAAACATTCTCTCTGTGACTTTATTTTTCCTTTCCTCAGTAGTCACTTTAATTTTTTTTTCAAATAGAAATTGTATATATTTAGGTGTATTATATGATATGAATATATTGTGAAATGGCTAAGCCAAGCTAATTAGCATTAGCTAATTAGTATTACCTCATATACTTAACATTTTTGTGGTATTAGAACATGTTAAACTACTCTTCAGTAATTTTCAAGTATTCAATATATTGCTAACAGCTGTAGTCATTATGATGTGAAATAGATCTCTTGGACATATTCTTCTAACTGAAATTTTGTGTCCTTTGATCAGTATCCCTAATTCTCTTACTTAGTTTTGACAGAAGCACAAAAACAATAGATTAAGGATGACTTTTTCAACTAATGGTTCTGCAGCAATTGACATCGGTAAAAATTATCTTCAAGAGCTGACATTAGGTAAAAAGTAATTAGACTTAACACTGAAAGTATGATCTTAAGAGGAAAAACTAATGAATTGGACCTCATTGAAATTAGGCATTTTGTTCTGTAATATACCCTGTAAATGGATGAAAACACAAGCTACTGATTGGGAGAAAAATATTTGTAAACCATATATTTGATAAATTAATATCTAAAATATATGAAGAACCCTCAAAGTTAAATAGTAAAAACCCTCAAAAATCTAAAACTACAAAACTAAAAATAGCCTCATTAAAAAAAAAAAAGAATAGCTGGGCACAGTGGTACATGCTTATAATTTCTGCAACTCAGGATGCTGAGGCAAGAGGATTACAAGTTCAAAACCAGTCTCAGCAACTTAGTGAGGCTCTAAGCAACTTAGTGAGACCAGGTCATAAAATAAAAAGATTAAAAAGGCTGGATATGTGGCTCAGTGGTTAAACAACCCTGGGTTCAAACCTTGGTACAAAAAAAAAAATGAGGAATAGATATGACGACACTGATTACAGAAAATGGGAAATGAGTAGCCATAAGAGGGTATGGCAGACCCAGAAATTCCATTATTCCATTGCACCCTTGGACGTTTATTACAGAGAAATAAAAACTTATGGTCTCACAAAACTTGTACATGAATATTTATAGCAGTATTATTCACAATCACCCAAACCTGCAAACAGCTCAATTATCCTTAATGGAAACAGCCCAATTATCCTTCGATGAGTTAAACAAGCTGTGGTATGTCCATATCATTAAATAGTATATATTAATCAAAAGGACAAAATACTGACACACAAAATTAGCTGGATGAATCTTCGAGAGAATTATTCTAGTGAAAATATTTTTTTAGAGATTAAATATTATGTTATTCCATTTAACTAGCAACCCTCAATTAACAAAATTTTAGAAATCAAGAACATCTTATTGTTTGCCAAGAGTTTGGGAGAGGATTGGGTCAAAAGGGAATTAAGTGAATCTATAAAATGGCACCACAAGGAAGAGAGTCTTGTAGTGATGAAAATATTCAATATCTTGATTGTAACAATTTCACTATGTTGGTTGTGATACTGAATTCTAATTTTGAAAGATGGTTTTGTTGGAGGGAACTAACTAAAGGGAATATAGGATCTCTTTGTATTATTTTTTACAATTTCATTTTAACCTACAATTATCTCAAAATAAAAATTTGAATTTAAAACAACTATATACACAGGAAAGAGTGAAATTAAGCAGCATGCATACTCGAATACATTATGTAGTCAGAATTAGCATGTTTGAGATCATTAGGTCATTATCAAATATTGATAGGGAAATTTGTTTCATGAAAATAAAAAATAATTGTCTATGCACATATTTGAAGTTTTGCAAACAATGCCATTGATTATGCACATTATAGTTCTGCATTGTTTCTATAATAAACAAAAACAACTGAACAACAACAAAAAAGAACAAATGTAGAAAAGTCTGGCTTATATAAGTCTTCTAGTGTAAAACTGTGTGAGACTCTGTCTACACTTTGAAGAGTGTGTGGAGTAAATTAGCTTTTAAGAAGAGCTCAGCAAATTTACCTGTGTTTGATTTTGTCAGGTGTAGAAGACACTGGGAAGTGTCATATCCCAGACATTTATGGCTATTATTTTATGATAAGAAATTATAGTAGCTATTAAATAATAATTTTAGTAACTAAAATCTGAAAGAAAATTTATTTTCTTGTTTCTAGTCTAGAATAATGAGATAATTAGCCCATGTTTCAAGGTAATCCTAGGATGCAGGAGACTATAAGCTACTGATTGGGAGAAAAATATTTGTAAACCATATATTTGGGAACTAACCCAAGTTATACCCACATCATGCCCAAGGAGTAGTTGGTGGTTTCTCTCCTCAACTAGGGAGTAGCTGGTGCTACTTTTGCCTTAGCTCTAGCTGCAAGCATAAGACCAGTCTCTGCCTTCCAAACCCATGTTAGTCTAAAAAATTATATTGGTTTCTCTGTAGAAAATTCATTGACTATGTATATACCGGTGTCTATTTGATCCTTCTATTCTGTTCGATAGACTTATTTGTCTACCCTTAGGCTAACACAACACTATCTTGATTACTATAGGCTTTTAGTAAGATTTGAAGTCAGAGGGTATTAGTTTTCCAACTAGAGTCTTTGTGGCATTCTTTTAGCTATCCCAGATCTTTTGAATTTTGATATAAATTTTAAAATTAACATTTCAGCTTCCAGTTTTATGAATTTCCACTTTTGTAGATGTCTATGTTTTGTAGACTCTGGGATTTTGATAATTTTTTTAAAATTGATACCTTAAAAATACTGAGCCTTTCAATCCATAAATATGATGCATCTCTCCATTTATTCAGGCCTTCTTTAATTTTTCTCAGCTCTATCTTAATCTTTTGATCCAGAGATCTTACATATTTTTTTGCTAAAACATTCCTAAACATTTTGTTTTTTGATACTACTTAAAATGGTTTATTTTAAATTTTTCATAATACAGAAATATAATTAAATTTTGTTATTAAGTAAATCCCAGCTATAGTATTCTGTGTCTATACCTTGGTTTCTCCACCTATGAAACAGAGGTAATGATACTATAAAACCTTAAGTTATTAACTGTCCTGTGAGCAGTTTATAAATAGAAATATAATAAAAAAGCTAATGATGAGACAGAGGTCCAATACTATGCTGCAAAATGTATGTTAGAAGATATCAGATACAAAAGATAATTCAGTTAAATGACACAGCTTCATTCCCACTTAAGATTTTTCAGATCCCAGGTTAGAATTCAGAGATTTTTTTGAAAAATGTTGCTTTGGAATGCCTATGAAATTTGTTTTATTTTGAAGTTAACTTGAGTAGTGTAGACTATCCCGAGATGACAATTTAAAAAGCGATGTGGACATTGAGATGATTCTGCACTCACAGTGTGGATTGGCTTTGCCAGAACTTACCCACCCCATGTCCTTCAACACCTCACCTCCCCAAACCTCTGCCTGTTACTCAGAACTTCTGCTTGGTTTCCTATAGTATTAAGTGAAATCTGTATTTTGTGGAAATATGACATTTTTTAGTTAGACCTGGAAAAATAATAATTAAATACTGGCATTCATAAAGACCCATATAACACATACATGGTTCATGACAGAGTCTCTTTTTCAAGCATAACTGAAAAGCATAAGTTCAAAATTAAAAAGAAAACTGATTTTGATATAAACATCAAAATAGATCATTATCTGAATTTACCAGTTGCTAATTTCCTCTCTATTTTTTTGAAATAATTCATACCAATAGGGATGAGAGTAAACAGAAGAAAGATAAATGATATATGAAGAAAATATATCACAAAGTTGTATTTTTATTTAATTTTAGTGTATTTCTTTTCAGATTGTAAAACCTAATGACTCAATGAAGCCTGGAAAATAAAGAAAACTACAATAAATAAAATAAAAATCGATTTTATTTTTATGATCCAGAAAGATCTATCATTGGCATGCTAGCATATTTCCTTTTAGTCACTCTTTCCACATTATACTACACCCACACATGTGTGCACACACTCAAACACAGATTTCTTTTTATCCTGATTACTATAGGCTGTTTTTTGGGGGAGCATCAGGGATTGAACCCAGGGGTGCTTAACCACTGAGTAACATCTCCAGTCCTTTTTAATATTTTATTTAGATTCAGGGTCTTGCTGAGTTACTTAGGACCTAAGTTGCTGAGGCTGGCTCTGAACTTGCAATCCTCCTGCCTTAGCCTCTCGAGCCTCTGGGATTAACTGCATGCATTTTTATTACCTGATGGAATTATGGACAATTTCCCATGACATTGAAGTTGAACTTCAGCAGTATGAATCAAAATTTTTGGTCATAAGTAATAAAAATGCTGAAGTTAATCATTCTCTTATTAATAATACTTGGGCTATTCCGAAGTTTTACAACTATAAATAATTCTGGAATAAACATCGTTGTACATAATAAGTTCCTAGGTCAAAGTAATGATTTTTACAGGCTTTGATTCCTAGTTTGCATTTTTTTTTTTTAGGTTAATCAATTTACACCAGGACCAATTGTATATGAAAGAAAACGTTGCATCTCACTCTCATTAGCACTGAGAATTATCATATGAAAAATGGTCTTTTATTAGTTTAAATTGGCAGCTTTTATAACATTAGTGAGATTGGACATTTGTTTTTAATGTGTCACCAAATTAATTTCTTATTTTATTGTTAAATTATTTATTGGTTCTATTTGCCTAAATGTCCCCTAAGATTTACTTTATTTTTTTTTTTAACATATTTTAAGGTTTTGGGCAGGGGATGTAGCTCAGTGGTAGAATGTTTGCCTAGCATTCATGAAGTCCTGGATTCTATCTCCAGTATCAAAAACAAAAATACTAAAAGCAAAAACATTTTTAAGATCTCTTTACATATAAGGGAAACTAACTTTTTGCCATATTTGTTAAAAATATTTGTTTTACTTTTTGTTATATATTTTAATTTGTTATATGTATACAGTAACACAGTATTACACACGTATACACATATAGTGTACACGGATATTTTCATATAGACAAGGAAACTGATATTTTAAGTTGCTATTTCTTTCAGATCTTTTGTGTTATAGAAGTCCTAGCTTGATGAATTAAATATACACATGAATATATATTAAATAAATATATATACAATTAAATACATATATTCTTCAATTTGTTTCCTCTTTTATATTTAACAGGAATTTATTTGTATTATTTTATGAGATTATTCTGAATATTTAAATAATTATCAAGGAACATTTATTGGCTAATTGTATATTCTGCTACATATTTTTAAAACAACTTTCATCCTAAAATAAATTCTTATATAGGCCAACATAGAATTCAGAGCTCTTTATTCTATTGTTCTGTCTAGATATTCTTGGATCACCATGTTCTAGTTCTCAGGGCAACTGCGGATATAAAAGTACATACTAATCTTGAAATTTTAATATTACTTTTCTTACAGATGCAGTATTTAATAATAAAAATATATATGATTTGAATTTTCTTAATGAGATACCAAAATTTGCTTTTTATTGCTGTGTCTTTTCAGTGCCCCCCCAGGAGCAGGAATATTTAGACCTGCCTGTATGTGGTAGGTCTTGGCCTTGGGTGCATAATGAAATCATCTGGGGAACTGAAATAATATTGAAGATGGTATCAAGTAGCTCAAGAAAGAATACTGTGAAAAGACAGTTACAACTTTTCTTTTTTTATGTTTTATTATCTGTCAAAGCCAGTTTCAGAAAATGAATCAGGTATGTTTTCCAACATTTTTATGCTCTGGAAGTTTCTGTAAATCTTGGGAACTAAAAAAAAAAAGTTAAAACAAAACATTTTAAAATTGGCCCTGGAATTCTGTAGAGGTATTTATCTGATGAGTGTAGTAAAGTTAGTCCAATAGCTCATTTACTTGCTTATGCATTCTTCAGTTTGTTTACTCAGCAAATTGAGTCACTGTTATGTAGCAGACAAACCCTAGATACTAAGGACAAAAGTCATAATAAACAAACCAAACCTTTCATCTTCCTAAGGTATATAATCTAGGGAGGAGAAACAATGATCCAACTATAGTAAATATGTATGAAATTGCATGGTCAGATGCTGGGAAAAGCCAGAGATCTTTTAATTGGTAGATGATATCAGAGAATAATTAATTGAGAAAATAATCCATGAGCTGAGGCATAAGTTATAATTTGAGTTAATTAGGAAAGAGGAGAAGTAGGAATATTTAGAACAAGAAACAAGTGTAGGGCTGGGGATGTGGCTCAAGCGGTAGCGCACTCGCCTGGCATGTATGGGGCACTGGGTTCGATCCTCAGCACCACATAAAAATAAAATAAAGATGTTGTGTCCACAGAAAAACTAAAAAATAAATATTAAAAATTCTCTCTCTCTCTCTTAAAAAAAAAAAAGCAAGTGTACACAAAAGTCCTGTGGAGCAGATGGGGGCAGGATTTTCTTTTGATTTTCTACCTTTATTATAAGAGTACAACGCATATTAAAAAGATGCTAAGACATGTATAATTAAAAAGAACCAATAAATTTTTTTTAAATGTTAAGGGCCAAACAGGATGTTGTTAATTATATTTTCATGCTACACTCTGAAGAGTGGATTGAGTAGGGGTGCTGGTGCTTGTTTACAGAGTAGGTGGAAGTTAACGGAGCAGATATTTGAAGGCTATGGATATAATCTAGTGGAGTGATGTTTAAAAGTAGGACTAGAACCAGAGCCTGCCAACAGTGGTCAATCTGCCCCACACTTTTTTTTTTTTGAAAATTCAGCTTTGTGGGAACACAGACCTCTTGTAAATTTACAGTGTCTATGGCTATTTTCATATTTTAATGACAAAATTGAATGGTTGTAACTAAAACTGCGTGAACCTGGAGGCCTGAAATATTTCCATCTTTCCCTTTACAGTAAAAACTTGCCAACTTCCAAATCATTAAAGCAATGATGGAAATTGACAGGTGGACTTTGGGACAATTATTGCATTGGTTACGTTTTCTACTTCTGGTGTTAGTTATGGTACTGTAATTTTTTTCTCCTAGAGTATTATCTGTATTAATGATATTTTGTGACTTAATATTAAATATTATTCTATTCTTTTATAAATACTTTGCCTCAGAATCTGTGTTTATATGACCTTTTATAAGTTAATGTGCACTTAATCATATGGGTTTGATTGATGAAACCTGAAAATATTATCTCTACTTAATAAGAGGTTTCAAAATATTAGCGCAGATCCTATATTAATTTTATAGTTTTTTCATTTTCTAATGCAATAATTTATTTCAATACCTTTTTACTAACTTTTAATAGTTAATATTTTTTCTAACTTCTTTAGTTTTAATGTTTAGTTTATTTCCATCCTATATTGTTTTCTAAAACGTGTTTAAGGCCATATATTGCTTTAAGTAATATTATTTGTCTGAATGATATTAGATAATTATTTATTATTCTATGCTAGTTTAATAAGAATAATGTCTAAGTTATTTAGGTTTTATTCTATATCAAGAGAATGTACTAAGTGCCTTATTTTAATTAATTCTTATCATATGGCTGTATAAATATTATTATCTGCATTTCATAGTAATCAGGATTTGGAGAGGTTTGTTATTTTACCCAAATTTACTATCACAATATATAACAAATACTTTTTTTATCCTTCTTGTAAATCAAGTTCATTTTGAATCAGCTAGGAGATACTATAATGCTCATATTTTGGAAGTAATGAAAATTTAGCATCAACATCATAAAAAGCAGCAAGATATCTACTAGTTATAATAAACCCAGTGATCCAAAAATCCTTGTTTCTGCCTAGAATGTTAACACTAATTGAACAAGTGGAAATGATCAAAACATGTTTAGGGTTTTGTGCCAGAGATGGAGATGGAGATTGAGAAGAAGTGAGGTCATAAAAGTGCTATTCAGCAATGATTTTAATGAGTTCCTGAAAAAATTTGATTTTAGTATAGCTCCTTCTGAACTGAGGTGATTTCTATTTCTGTTATGGTTTGGATCCCAAAGATCCATGTGTTGAAGGGTTAGTCCCCGGCCAGGCCAGTGGTGTTAGTGGAAAGTGGTACAGCTTGTGGGAGTTGGGGCCTAATGGTAGTAAGTTAGGTCATTGGGGGTGTACCCTTGGACATGATGTTGGGACTCTAACCCTTACTCTTTCTCTTTGTTTCTCAGCTGCCATGAGTGGAGCATCTCTGCTCAACTAACACCTCTTTCCATGATGTCTTGCCTCACTACAAGGGTAAAAACAACAGAGCCAATGAACCATGGCTTGAAACTTCCAAAAGTATGAGCCAAAATAATCTTTTCCTCCTTTTAAATAGATTTTTCTCTAGTATTTTGTCATAATGATGGACAACTAACTCACTCAACTTCTTTTCTAGGTCACTTTCCTGATGTTCTGAACTAATCAAACATATAAACCCTTATAATCTCCCGAAAGAATTACTACTAAAACTCAAAGTTTCTATTATTAGTTGTGGTATGTTTACTTGTCTAAAATAAAGCTCATTAGCTACTAAGAGGTTTAATCCCATTTTCTGCCATGCATTTGGACCCTGAGTGGATATAGGATGAACTATATAATACTGTGTATGGCATGGAGAAGTGATGGTGATAGTACTGAAAAGCATTTGGGCTGCTTCAAAATGCACCATCTGGAATAGGATGCTATAGTTTTCCAAGTTTTCTACTTGGTCCAAGTATTGATGAAAATGAGAGATAGGAAAGTATAGTGGGGTACAGATTCTTTTACTCTTCTTCCTGACTGCTGAGTATTTCATGATAGGGAAAAAAAATCTGTTAGCCACAGCTAAGATCTTCATAGTTGAAATTAAGATATTTAATACCAGATTAAAACGTAATTTCTTTATTATTATCATATTTTTTCTACCTTCTCTGTTACAGTTTAGATATGAGGTATTCACCAAAAGCTCATGAGTGAGACAATGCAAGGCAATTTAGAGGTGAAATTATTGGGTTATGAGAACCTTGACCTAAAAGTGCAACAATCCACTGACATGGATTAACTGGGAGTTAACTGTAGGTAGATAGGATGTGTCTAGAAGAAGTAGGTCACTGAGGATGTACCTTTGGGGTTTCTATTTTGTCCCTGGTGAGCAGAGGCCTCTCCATGCTTCTTGATTGTCCTGTCCTGAACTGCTTCCTTCCTTCACACCCTTCTACCATAATGTTCTGTCTCACTTGGAGCTCAGAGCAATAGAGTTGGCTGTCTATGAATTGAGACTTCTCAACCATGCGCACCAAATAAACTTTCCTTTCTCAGAATTATTCTCCATCATATTGGAGTAGCCTCCCTGCTTCCTTAATAGGATTCCTATAGCACAAGAATTAAATTCAAGAATTAATAAATGGGATGGATTCAAACTAAAAAGCTTCTTCTCCGCAAAAGAAATAATCAGTGAGGTGAATAGAGAGCTTACAGCTTGGGAGCAAATTTTTACCACTTGCACATCTCTTATCACCAACATCTCTTTCCATGATGTCTTGCCTCACTACAAGGGTAAAAACAACAGAGCCAATGAACCATGGCTTGAAACTCTAATCTCTAGAGTATATAAAGAACTTAAAAAGCTAAACACCAAAAAAAAAAAACCAAAAAAAAAAAACCCAAAAAACAAACAAACCCAAAATAACCCAATCAATAACTGGGCCAAGGAACTGAACAGATACTTCTCAGAAGGTGATATACAATCAATCAACAAATATATGAAAAAATGTTCATCATCTCTAGCAATTAGAGAAATGTAAATCAAAATACTGTAAGATTTCATTGCACTTCAGTCAGAATGGCAGCTACTAAGAATGCAAGAAACAATAAGTGTTGGTGAAGATGTGGGGGAAAAGGCACACTCGTACATTGCTGGTGGAACTGCATATCGGTGCAGACAATATGGAAAATAGTATAGAGATTCCTTGGAAAACTGGAAATGGAACCATCTTTTTGCCCAGTTATCCCACCCCTCAGTCTATACTCAAAGGACATAAAAACAACATACTACAGGGACACAGCCACATCAATGTTTATAGCAGCACAATTCACAATAGCTAAACTGTGGAACCAACCTAGATGCCCTTCAGTAGATGAATGGATAAAGAAAATGTGGCATATATATATACAATGGAATATTACTCAGCAATAAAAGAGAATAAAATCAGATGGCGGCGAGGGGAGTGCATTGCCCCCGTGTGCCGCGTCACTGTGTGGGAGAATGACGAGTCAGGACGGCTAAAGGCTATCTTGTTAGGAATTTCCAACAATAGTGGGGTGCTCCGGAACCTGGAGGAAGCATTTCCATCGCACGAGGATCAGCTTCCGGGGGCTCAAACTCGAGAGATTTGTCTGCACGGAGGGTCACACTGCTTATTCAGCAAATCGCCCCGCGGCTAGAGTCTGCGGCGCGCGCTGGGAAACGAGGAGATAACGACACAGGGATACAGCGCTGCAGTTTCTGTGGGCTTCTGCCAGCTGTGCAAGCACCGTACTCAGTGCTGAATTCTGGGTTTCAGACGGGGGAAGGAAGTGGTCCAATTCGGTTCTCCACACCGGTCAGACCACAGAGGAGGCCAGCAGCCACCATCTTGGAGAGCTGACGTCACCATCCCTGTTTTTGACTGATCGCAGCTCATTCAGCCATAGAACAGGTAATTTCAGGCTGCCATTCGCCTGCGGCTTGCAGACAAATTACTCAGGCTCAGTGCTAAAAAACCCGCAGAAACTGCTTCTTGGAGCCTGCTCTTATCAGAGCATACACCGAGCATGGAGCGGCCGAGTTCCAGCTCCCGGAAATGCTCTGGCCGAGGGCTAAGGAGCCCGCGGAAGCTGCTTCTCGGTCCGGGTCCTGCTGAGTACTGTGGAGGTAAATACCAACCGAGCCTTCGTGGGCAGTGGCAACAGGACTGAGATGGGGCCTGTGAGGGCCGGTCAGGACTCACCCGTTGCTTTGGTCACCCGGCAAAGGGAACGAAATGCTGCCATTCGCATAGGATACCAACATGGCAGAGATCTGATGTTATCAGAAAGCGGCGGAGGAGAGAACTTCATCAATACCAG
>NW_025999990.1:37475368-37495393 GCF_001458135.2 Marmota marmota marmota | reverse complement strand
GGGAGGGGGGATAGTAGAGGATAGGAAAGGCAGCAGAACACAACAGACACTAGTATGGCAATATGTAAATCAATGGGTGTGTAACTGATGTGATTCTGCAATCTGTATATGGGGTAAAAATGGGAGTTCATAACCCACTTGAATCAAAGTGTGAAATATGATATATCAAGAACTATGTAATGTTTTGAACAACCATCAATAAAAAATTAAAAAATAATAAAAAAAATAAATGGAACAAAAAAAAACCAAAAACAACAACAACAAAAAGAGAATAAAATCATGGCATTTGCAGGTAAATGGATGCAGCTGGAGAATATAATGCTAAGTGAAGTTAGCCAATCCCCCCCAAAACCAAACGATGAATGTTTTCTCTGATATAAGGAGGCTGGTTCACAGTGGGGTTGGGAGGGGGAGCATAGGAGGATTAGACAAAGTCTAGATAGGCGGGAGGGGAAAGGAGGAGGCAAGGGGTATAAAAAAGATGGTGGAATGAGATGGACATCATTACCCTAAATTCATGTATGAACACACGAATGTTGTGAATATGCTTTGTACACAACCAGAGATATGAAAAATTGTGCTCTATATGTGTAATAGGAATTGTAATACATTCTGTTGTCATATATAACAAATTAGGATAAATTTTTTAAAATTTTTTATTGACAGGTTTTGATCATAGCAATAGAAAAGTTGACTAAAAAAAACTCTAATTTTTTTTTTCTTTCTTGCAGAATAAGGTAGGTACTATCTTCTAGTTACCAAGTTACAATAAAAACCAGAGAACATTTTTCTTTACTGGTGGGGTACTCACACTCTGAAATGACCAGTGGTTGTCCCATAGAAACAAACTTGCCTCATTTTTATTTCTGTGTACACCACACATTTTATTCTTCATATGCCAGGAATGCATGGTCCAAATTCTATAGTAGAAAATATCTAAGCATTCAAATGTGGCAAAGTGAATTAAGTCTTAAGACCCTGGGGTTTACTTGCCTTTAAAAATCAGGACACTGAAATTACAATGGCAAGCTTCCACAGGGGAGTTGGAACTAAAATCTCACTCATCTTTACTCAGCAGTGACAATTTTATGGTTCCCGGTCTACATGCGAAGTATTAACTCTGCAATCTGTGAGTTCCCCAAGTTCATTCTTACCCAATTACACTGGTTAATGGTATGTAAATGTGAGATCAGTTTTACCTCTCTTCTTTCTAAAATTAGCAGCGTTGTTTCAATCAGAGTCCACAGATATAGTTGAATTAAATTAACTAATCCCTGAAATGTTCCCTGCCATCTTTAAATACCAATATTTATGTGATTATACACTAATATCAATGCTGTTGTTTCTCAATATTGGTGCATTAGATATTTATACCCTAAATAATTGCATACTCTTTTTTTTTGAGGAAACAGACCATTTTCCCAATGTGTGACCATGGGGACAGCATTATGACTATCTGCTTATGTCTTTCAAACTATCTCTCTCCTTGCCTTAGAAAGGAGAATCTTATTTAAAAGAACTTTTTTTCCATCTATCCTTTTATTTTATTTTTACTTAACACCCAACGTATTATCTTTCTACTGTAAGTAGAGTTCATTGGCTCTGAAATATACATAGAAACTGTTCATTTAGAATTGGGAATATGTCTCAGTGGCAGAGTGTCTCCTTAGTATGGCAATGTTCTAGGTTCTATCCCCAGCACTGCAACGAAAACAAACACAAAACCACATTCATTTTGGGGGAGAAAGTTACAGAGAGAACCACCTTCAGCAGACTCCCACTAGAAACTGGTGACTCTGTGGGTTGTGGCCCCTTGGGGTTTTCCCTTGTACCCATCGACAGAGGCCAGTCTCTCTGTTAGTCAGTGTTACCTTACCAATTTCCAAGTAAATTTCAGTAGGAGGAGAGGTGGAAGGGGAGTAGAAAGGATGAGACCTAGAAATACCACACAGCAGTTAAAGGAATGGAAATGTCGAGTTCATACTTGGAGGGGCCGTAGGCCATCAGGGGAGTTTCATGCAGATTCTTATGCTGAAAATTTGGGTTTGGGGCATTCAGAGTAGTAGTTCATGATGTGGTAGGGGTAGGAGGGGGTTGAGTAAAGGAAGAAATTTTATATAAGATAAAGAACTGGCTTCCCAGCTGGGCTGAGGACCAGCTCAGGGTTAAAGAGCATTACTGTTCATCTGAGAGATGTTACTTCTGCCTGGCTCTCTCACACTTGCCTGTCAGACTTCCTCAACTGGTGTCTGTAGCTACACTTCATTCACACTCCACGACCTCTGCAAGAAAGCCTCTGGAGGGATTTTTAGGTCTTACCCTTCTCAATAGGGCCTTTTTTATCCTTCCCTGACTGATACTATTCTTAAAATGACTCAGTTTATAGGCACCAAACAAGGGCAAGATGGCAGCTACAGGGAGTCAGAGGCCCATTCCCATAGCCTGGCCTCCCCCTCTTCCCTAGCTGACCTCTCCGACCCTACTGGAAAAGTCGTGAATCTCCTTCACATTATATGCTTAATGAGGCTATTTACCCTGCATACTAAATGAGATCATGACTGTGTAATAAATTCTCCACTCTGAGCTAAGCATACAGAGTGACCCACTTGAGCTGCTGACAATTTAACCTTTTCACCGATGAGGACACTATTGCTACACACACAGAGGCACATTGTAAGGTTGTCATGATTAAAGAATCTCAGTAACCTAGAGCTTTCTTATGTTTACTTTTTTAAAACAATGTTGTTAATTGAAATTTTAAGACCGGTTCTTACTGTTATTATTATTTTTTTAAATTCTGGAGAATATGTGTGAAAACTATATAAACTGATGAAGAGTATTTTTAAACGTCATATATATATCCAAATGGGAATTTTGCATATACAAGGTAAAAGGCCCAGCTTGCCAGGTCTTATCTACAGCCTGATCTATTTGAGGACTGACAGTAAAGTCTCTTCACTTTCTGAGTTGGGTAGGTCTTGGGTACTTGGAAGGTTTTGTTATCAGGCCAGAGGGGTGCAGGTGGGCAAGATTGGCGGTTTGGAGAAGGGAGGGAAGTGTATTGGTGGAAAATGAAGGATGAAGATTAGAAATAAACTTTTGTTGTAAAATGTGCACTGGGTGAGGTAAAACCTTTCCTCCAATTCCTACACATTGTTTACAAACACCTTGGTGAGTGGATTATTTATCTTGAACTGGAAGAAAACTAATCCTGATTGACAGTTGAAATGGGTTAACACAGATGCAGCAGGAGGGAATATTTTTTTTTCTGGTTTTTCATGTGTTGGGATGCTTTCGTTTTTAACCTATCTTCTCTCCTAAAGCCTGAAGTCTTATCAACACAAATACTTCTTTTAAGCAATTGTCTTTTCTTTTTAAATGAAGTATAACCAGAAAGAGTCCTCTGCATCTTCATGGGAATGAAATTGTGTTTCCCCTGAGAGATGCTGAACAAACTGGTGAAGAAGGTAAAGCATTCAGCCAATTTCACACTGGGCCCTGCCAGCCAGGCCAGCCCCTGCTTATGTGCCCAAGGGTGCTGCCAATCCAGGGCAGGGTAGAGAAAAGAGCCTTTGTTTTTATTTTCCATTTTATCCTATCCTCCCCTGCAATTTACCTAAACACTGCAGCTCCTGAATCTCAGTTTGGGGAAAGATGGAGGGAAAAGCTGGTGGAGACCCAGGAAGGGCTACTGTGGCAAGAGAGAGGGAGGAGACTGTGATTGAGGATTTCAGCTGCAGTGGGAGAAAGATCTGAATAGATCTCCAGGGGATAAATGGGATGAGGTGTGTGTGTGTGTGTGTGTGTGTGTGTGTGTGTGTTCACACATGGTAGGAGTGGAGAATCATTGTTCTTTCATTGTTGATTTATATGTTATAAAATTCCTGTGTGTCTAGCATGTTCCTCAATCTCCACAAACCCTCTGTCTCTGGAAAGAGCCTTCGTATATATTGTTATGGTTTAGATGTCAGGTGTCCCCCTAAAGCTCATGTGGGAGACAATACAAGATGGTTCCGAGGGTTATAAGAGTCTTAACTCAATCAGTGAATTCATTCTCAGATGGGATTAACCGACTGTAACTGAAGGTGGGTAGGATGTGGCTGGAGGAGCTGGGTCATTAGGGGTGTGCCTTTGGGATATATAGTTTACACCTGGAAGTGGAGTCTCTGTTCCTGATCCTCATAGGAGCTGCTTCCCAGCCACACTCTTCCAACATGATGTTCTGTTTTACCTTGACCCCCGGAAGAATGGAATTGGCCATCTATGGATTGAGATCTCTGAAACTGTGAGTCCCCAAATAAACTTTTTCTCCTCTAAAATTGTTCTTGTCTGGTCTTTTAGTCACAGCAGCGTAAAAGCTGATTAAAGCCAATAAAACTAAAATGCAAGAGGAAGTTAGTGCTAGCAAAGGAAAGATGAGACTTGAACCTACCCAGGGGGCGAGGCCTGCAGGTGGTGTAGCTCACCTCTGCAGCTGACACCACAGAGTCACAGTTGCTGTGGCCTGAGAAACTACTTCACTAGTCCCCCCACCCCCATCACTGAAAGGCCCACTTTCCTCCCAAGATCTCAACAGGCAGGTTCAGCCTTCTCCACTGCTGTGCTTTGAAAGATGGAAGCAATTTCCGTCCTGCAGGGGGAACATTGCATGATTGAGGGCCCACCGAAGGTAACCAAACACATCAGCTGCCTCATTCTGCAATATTTATTCATAAGGAAGATGCATTTTAAAAAGGTGAGGCTTAAAATGTGGCTTTAAAACTTAACCCTTGAGGTCAAAGAGCTCTTAAAAACCTTACTTACTAAGAATAGTTAAGGAGAAAAATGAAAGAGCTATTGCAAAGTGCCACTCCTGTTCTCTGTCATTCATATATAGATATAGATTTAGATGTATTTATATAACTATATTCAGATAGATATATAAAATCTATCTATCGATCCATCTACCTATCTATCTATCATACTATTAAGAAATAAATCCTTTCTCTTTCCCAGCAAATACAAAACTTAACAGGAAGGACTGTGATGTAAAAAAACCCAGGTGCTTTCTGAAGACTTTGACCCTCCTGCCAAGTGCCTTCTGTACCTCTTTCCAGGAATTTCTTGTTTTCCATTAGGTTTTTTTTTCTGTTTCCTTTTATTCCTCTGTCCCTCCCTTCCTTGCTTCCTAAGGACTGGGTGTATGTAATTCACTTTAGCTAGCACTTCTTAGTTTTTGAATTACTATTGTCATTATCAGTCTGTCATAGCCTCTCTTTTAAAAAATCTCCTAATTTTCTCCTTTGTCTGATTCTCCTAATCCTATTGCTTAACCTTCCCACCCTTTGATGCCTGTTAGCGTATTTGATGCATCTCCTGACAATCCACCTACTACATGTTTACTTAGATAATTACAGATGTTTGAAAAATACACAGTGCTCTGTGCGCATTTAATTTTGCATAGATGGTGCTGTGTTTTGGGATCTCCTGTTCTTTTCCTCTTTTTCCTGCTCAACGTGTTTCTGCAATCTATCCATGTGTCTGCATGCAAATTTAACTCACTGTCTTTGACTACTCACAGCCTGTGACATGGGTAATATGTTTGTGTTACATTTTATGTTTCATTCTTCCACCCGTGGGTAGGTACTCTGCAATGTTTAGCTGTGCTGCAATAAACATCCTCTCACCTGGTTCTGTTTTGTTGTGCACCTGTTTTGAGTTTCCCTATGGAATGACAGATAGGCCTTGCTGAGAGGGAGGGTATATACATTTTTAATTTCAGTAAAGTCCACTGGATTGCTCTGTGGAATGGCTCTACCGGTGTAGATGCACCCAAGCTATTCATTTCTACCCTTGTGCATGCAAAATTATCCAACATTCAAAGATTTTCCCACATAATGTATGCAAAATGGAATGACTGAATTCTAATTGAAGATGGGGGAACATTGGGTAGTTAATCCCTTTCATAAGAATTATTTTTCTGAGTTCCTGTTTCTGCTATAAGCCGTCCAGGGCGGTAAGTGGCATTACTGTGCCCAGACTGCACCCCTCCCTGTATCCACACCTTTAACCATAACCATCACTTCAAAATTCCTTCCACAAAAAGTAATGTGATTTCCTCACTCCTTTAATGGTAAGCTGAGCAGAAGTGACACAATGCCAGTACTAGGGTGAGGCTTTAAGAGCACCAAGAATTTCTGTTCACTCTTTTGCACTTCTGCCATCAGCAGGAGAAAAATGCACCCTGGGTAGCATATTGGGCTTTCTATTGCAGTGAGTTACCTTAACAAACCACAAACCTTACGACTTAAAGCAATACCAATTTATTTTTACTGTTTTGTAGTTCCAAAATGGATCGTGCTGGGCTAAAATTAAGGTGTCAGCAGGACCATGTTCCTTCTGGAGACTCAAGGACCATCACTTTCTTTGCCCTTTCCTGATTCTGCATTTCTTGGCTTGTGGGTCTCTTTTCTATCTTAAAAACCTACCACATGAGGCTGAATTCTCTTTACGCTGCTGTTATTTCTCTTACTTTTCCTTCTGTTGTCTCTGTCTTGCCTTCCATCTTCTACTTTTAAGGACCCTGTGATTACAATGGGCTCAGCCAATTAATCCAGGAGAGTTCAATATAGTCTTGTCTCAAAGTTATTTAATTCATCACCTTATTTTAATGGGCAGCCTTAATTCTCCTGTGCTGTGTAACCTAACTTTAACAGGTTTTGGGGAGTAGGACATGTACATCTCTGGGGGAACATTAATACCTACCACAGATAGTGCTTAAAAATGAGAGCATTGTGGATCCCATGGTGCATGCCTGTAATCCCAGTGGCTTGGGAGGTAAGGCAGGAGGATTGCAAGTTCAAAGCCAGCCTCAGCAAAAGCAAGGTGCTAAGCAGCACAGTGAGACCCTGTCTCTAAAAATATATACAAAATAGGGCTGGGGATGTGGTTCAGTTGGTCGAGTGCCCCTAAGTTCAATCACCAGTACCCAAGGTGGGGAGAAAAATGAGAGCATTGTGGAGCAGACCTGAATCTAAACCCTGACCTAGAGCCAAGTGCAGCAGAGATCAATGGAGTAGCCCCAAGTGACCTGCAGGCACATGGCAAAGCATAATACCTGTTATTATATCACTGAAATATTGGAGTTGTTTGCTCTTTTTGTGGCAAAAGTTGACTAATTCATCTACAGACAAACTCAGCTTAAAATTTTAACCGGGTTTCATGAGAAGCCAAAAATTTTGTGACAATTTTTCATTGTCTTTTCTGGGCTAAATATGCACATTATTTCATCCTTTTCCATAGGATCTTCATTTAGGAATGATGCTGGATTGCTGTCAGTTATTATCACTAGCATCTTTTTTCCTAGAGCAAAGATCGTCTTCCTCCGAATCCCTTCCATCACAAGACTCTGGCTCAGAATTTGACAATGATGCAATGAAACTTTGAAGGTGGAAGAGAAGGAATAGTCCTTAATCTGTGAAGGCAGCTGCAAATAAGGAAGTGGGAAGAGGAGAGATACTTTGCATCTTCCATTCAGTCAGTAGAACCATTCTCTTCAGTATCTCAAGCTGAGTTTGTCTGGAGGGCCTCCCAACCTGTCCTTCCCCAAACTCTTCCAATAGTTTGAAAGCTATCTTCCTTGTATAAAGCTATGAAATGAGTGTCTTCCTGACAAACTAGACAGAAACAATGTCCACAGACATGAAATGAGGACATACTACCTGCCAATCAGTATGTATGTGCTTTCTGGTTGATTTTAATCTCTACCTCTTTAAAGTTGTCATTTCTATGTGGATCCATACATTTGACTACCCACATTCTCTTCATTCCAAGAGACTAAGACATTATTTTCATGTTAGTCTTATTATTATATCTGATATTATGTTGACTTCACTCATCTTTCAGTACATATGCTTAGTTACTACTTCCATACCCTCTATATGTGAAGTGATTATTAGGAGGGACATTAGGATCAATACCTGCCAAATACTATTCAATATAGTCTTCCAGGCAAATGCAAAGGCATTGCAATAACCCAGGTTTCAAATCCCCTGAAAGAATAACCACTTTCTTAGTTTATGTGATAGTCATCTGCAGGTTACAATCAAATGATTTATAAAATTTTTAAAAAACTTTACTGAAATACAAACAAAATTTTTAAAAAAACATAAGTTAGCATTCAATTCATTGGAGTCAATTAGGCTACATTTAAAAATATAACAAATTCTTAATATTTATATTCAATTCTTGTGCACAATGATGTCAATTCAAATTTCGGATCTTCACATTTACTGGCATTTATATTTGTTGACATTTGGCATTTGTTACCATGTTAATATTCGATTTTTGCCATCTCTCATAAAGCACATGTATATGATGCACATGCTTGGCCAGCTTGATGATATGCCTATTTCTATCATATACTCTATCATATTTTATAAATGAAATGGTGCGATTTGGATTATGATTATAAATGGTGGTTCAAATGATGATCCCACCATACCAAGCAATCAAATCCTTCTTTCCACAAACTCGAGTGAGCATTTGGACGGTTCCTGCTTTTTCAGACGATTATTGCATTTGTCTAAAATCCATCTTTCCTTCCTTCCTTTCTTCCTTTGTGATTTGCTTAATGTTTTAAAATTTTTATTGGTGCGTTAATATTATATATGAGAGTTGGATTCATTGTTACATTTTTATTTCCCTTTCTATTCAGATGAACCATTTACTAGCTATAGCCCTTAGATTTTGGAATAGCCTTGCCTGCAATTATCACCTGTTCCAATAAAAAAGGTTTTTATTTTTAAAGTTATTTATTATAGCAGACATTTGTGGCAAGTGCTTTCTTACTAGGTACATGCTTGTACTCCATCTCATGTTCCCATATTGGTGCTTTGGTATGTCTGCCTTTCCCCACCAACTTGTCTAATATTCTAGGTACATATTTTTCCTGGATTCTGGAATTTGATCTATTGCATTAACTTGCTTTCTAGTGGCTGGGTGCTCTTGTTTCTTGATGACCTGCTTGATTTTTCCCATGGCTTGCTTTGCCCTTGAGTTTCAATCCTCACTGTCTTGCTTTGAGCACAGGGCACTGTGCAGCCCAATTCTATATATCCTTGACTTATTTGAATCTACTTCTTTAATCTTCTTACCCTAAAGAGAGTGGATATAATAAAGTGGTGTCCACACAAATACTTTTTAAAGGTGACACAACCTTCAAATTTTAGCAGTCCAGCATGTTCAAGGACAACTTGAAGTTCTGAGTTAATATGTAGGAAAGCTGGCACAATTAAAAAATGTTTTCATGCTTCTGAATATTTTATGGTTTGGGTCCTAATTGGAATTGGATTCCATCTTTATTGGAAGGGGTGTACAAAATCAAATATCTGAATAAATTATGCTGTGTATATACAGCAGCCTTTTTCAAAATGTGGTTCATGTGATATTCACTGATACTAGATGAATAAAACCAAGATTATGTTTGCAAAATTTGAGAAATACTGAGGTTTATCAAAGTTAGACAGGTTTCTTTTATGTAGGTTTTCTCTGAACCTTTTATATGTTAATTGAATTCTGAATCTTTATGATAAGAGGTAAAGTTTGCAGAATATCCCTGAGTAGTTTGACTACAGATTTCTTTTATCTATGCAACACTTTTTTTATATATATATCTCACTAGATACTAGAATTCTATGGAACATGATTTCCATAGAAATGCTGCAAGATAGGCTTTCGGGAAACCTTTTAATGATAATGGGCACATATCAAAATAGCTTCCTCTCAATAAGAGAAATCTGCCTCATTGCAGCCTGAGTTAATATTAATCTGTGAGCCTGAGACAGGAACTCAGCAGGAGATTTAGATACAGTCAAGAACTATCAAAGGCCTGAGAACCAAATGGGCATTGTGACTGCTCTCTGGTGAACATACCTATTACAGGCAACCTTCCTTTTTCATTTCAAAAGCACAGTGCATCCAGACTACAGACCCTCTGCTCTTACTGTTGTATTGTAGCAAGAATCATGTGATGGAACTGGTTCCATCTAACTCTCTCAAGACAGTTCACACAAGGATGTTGATTGCATGCCACTTTTGAACTAGAATCTGTTACTCAAGGCTAAACTAAGGAGGTCTGTATCTGTAGTCTGCAGTTTTTTTTTAAGTTTTAATCCCCAAAACAGTACCAAATTTTTGAAGTGGATATGGGGCAGGATAATATTTTCATATATTAGCCACTGTGTTTCCGATTCTTGTAGTTTTCTGTTCCCTGTGACCTTCAAGGCCTGATTTCATTTTGTAAATTCCTTATCCTATAGCTACTACCTTAGAGAAAAGAACTTTGGAGAGTTAAAAAAAATCCAAAACTAGAATTTATTCCTTTTAAAACCAATACCCAGGTTAGAACTAAAAAATAGATATCAAAGAAAAGCCAAAGATACTGGCTATCCTGACCATAGTTTCAGTGAAGAGTGCAGCAGAAGAAGGAAGAAGACGGAAGACCAGGTTGAGAGCACAGTCTGTGGGTGCAGAACTGGAGAGTCAGACTGAGTGATCAGCTGACAGCAGGGGCATCAGCACCTAGGAACTGTCTCATGCCCACTGAGCAAGAGTAGTCTCTCAGCACTGTCTGAAAACCACACAGATGCCAAGAAATCGCTGCACCCATCACATTTCCATTCAAGGGATCCTGGAACATTGTACAGAGTGAACATCCCTAATATGAAATTCAAAAATATGAAAGGCTCCAAAATCTGAAACTTTTTGAGTGTTGACTTGATGCCACAGCAGACCTCATGTAACAAGTCATAGTCAAAATGCATGAGCCCTCAAAATACTATGCAAAATTACCTCCACGTATGTGTATAAGGGGTAGGTGAAATGTAAATGACTTTTGCATTTAGACTTGGTTCCCATCGCCAAGATATCTCATTATGTAATACTCAAATATTTCAAAATACAACATTTCCGGTTCAAGATTTTAGATAAAAGATTCTCCACCTATATCAAGATGGCCTGTTAAGTACGATATCCATTAGTATCAAAGGATGACCTCCCAATGTTCTTTGACAGTTTGCCATCCAATAACAGGGATTCCCATCTATGGCCTGGGATTTTGCCCTCAGTTTTATTTTATGCAAATAGCTCTCCTTTCAGCAGCCCAGATCCCTTCAAAGACAGAAAATCTTTGGACACCTAGAAGAACAGTAATGAAGTAGAAGGGAAACCTTCTGATGTTGGGGGTCTGTATTTGTGTTGACTGACTAGCACCCCCTCAAAATCTCACAACAACATCCAAGTCAAAGTCCAAAAACATCTCATCCTGCCTTACTGGTATTTCTGCCTCTTGGAAAACATAGGATAGGATGATATTTGCCTAGAGAAGTGTGTTTCTAAAATACATTAACACATTCCTTGACTGACGGACTATACCTTTTTCTGTTTAAAATTTATTTTAAATCTCATGTAAATTTCAAAAAATCTCTAACTGGGAGCGGCAGCACACGCTTGTAATCTCAGCAGCTCCTGAAGCTGAGGCAGGAGGATCTCAAGTTCAAAGCCAGCCTCAGCAACATGGAGGCACTAAGCAACTCAGTGAGACCCTGTCTCTAAATAAAATACAAAATAGGGTTGGGGATGTGGCTCAATGGTTGAATGCCCCTAGAGTTTAATCCCCAGCACTTCCCCCCAGTTAAAAAAAAATCTCTAGCCATAGTTTAAAAATGTAAAACACAAGATGGTTTTCCAGGATGATGCTTCTCTGGAAGAATCAGGTAATAGACCAGGATAAGGACATGCTATTATGTCCAAAGACATCCTGAGAGCCATATCATGCTTGATATAGTGACTCCTCTCTTAATGGTATATACTATACATAGTACCACCTTCTAAATACCCAAACAGCTATATTTCTTTCCAGTGAAGAACCACAGGGTCGACCTTCTAATATTATTGTAAAAAATGTTCAGTTCAGAAGTGATGAAGGTGCTATTAATCTCATCTGATTCAGGCTCCCATTCTTGCCTCTTGCTTTGCATCTATATAAACCTTGAAATAATCTCTCTAAGCATGTGTGTTTGGAAGCATTTCCATTTTATTAGAGCAACCGGAGTCCCTAGGATATTTGAAATAGCTAAACTTTCATCTGGCTTCCTGATAACAGCCTATGTGCTGGGGCATTTTCATTTTTATTTATAATGTTCACTTTTTCTACATGATCAACTTTCATTGTTACATTTTCTTTCATGTCACAGGTATCTTTCCCAGAATAGCAGATGAAAAGCTATGAAAATACTATTGAATATTGAACATATTTTTGGAGAGTATCTTTTTCTTTATATTCACATACCCTGGCTTTTATTTATATTTATGCATAAAGTTTGGTTGAAAAGATTTGTGCACAGTAATTATCTTTTTGTATGTATGAAGACCAGGCTGTTATATGGAGCAGTATCCAGGACCTGGAAAGAAGATGATGCTATAAATTACATTTCAAGAGAACCCATAAGCATCCTTTCTCCCATTTACCACCTTCAGAGTCACAGTGATTATATATCTTTGTCTCTTAGTTAAATGCTAATCAGAAATAATTTAAAGAAGGCCCCTGGAAAGACAGAGTTGCTTCCATCTCAACCATCTCTTATGACAGACCTGGGAAAGATTTTCCTTTTCATAAATGGACAAGGGTCTCTCCAGTTTTGGCTTCAAAATCCAATCATTAGAGGGTAGAATGGTAAAAGTGGTAACTGTACCTATTTCTTACACAGACCAAGAACTGAATCTCTAAATCTACATAGTTGTCTGACTGTAATAAATTCAGGAACACTTTCAGAGCCTCAGCTTTTTAATCTACAAAATAAGCTTAAGATCTGCCATGTCTATTTCGGAAAGTTGTTAACACATTTCAAATGAGTCTGTAACGGAAAGCTACATTAAACAATTAAAGCGACTACTTATGTTCTAGATGAAGGAAATTTTACATGTAATCTCAGAGATCTTCAAAACAAACATGAAGAACATATTATTATTCCCTATTTTCAAATAAACAAATTAGAGGCAAATTACATTTAACTGACTTGTATAAGGCTGTATAAGTGGCAAATTTCTGTATGGTAGGACCCCAAATCCAGAAGCCAAAAGATAAATGAAGAAACAACTGCAATGCCTGTCAACATGAGATAAACTTAATTTTGTTTTAGAAGCTAATAAGCATATTTTAAAAATCACCTAAGAAAATGGTTAGTACAGAATAGGAATTAGAAGTTCAGAGAAAAATACAATCAGCTAAAGCAGTCTTAGGTAAAGAGTTACAAAGTAACTCATAAAAATATGAAAATAATAGTAATAAAAATTTTTATGAAGGTGTGTTTCAGATGAACAGGGGGTTATAAAAAAAGTTCTACATCCACATTTGATGAGAATGTAAATTGAAGCAAATTTTGGAATGCTTTTTGATAATCTATATTAAAATTTATAGCATCTTACCCTCTGACCCAGAAATTCTACTTTTAGAACTTTACCCTAAGGGTATTTATACAAATATATTTTTTCCAAACCAATTTGTAGTAGAAAATAACTAGAAACACTACAAAGGTCTCCCAATTGGGAATTGGTTAAATGAATTATGATCTATGGATATACATGTATATGTGTATATATATATATATATATATATATATATATATATATATATATATAATATATATATTATGAAACTATATAGTTATTAAAAAATCAGAAAAATGTGTATGTGACATGGAAAGATAACAAAGATATATTTTGAAGTTCAAAACTGTTTTGAAACAATAATATCTTGCATTTTGGGTATTTTTTTAAATAAGGTATTTATCTATATACAGTTGGCCCTCCACAATGGCACAGTCTGCATCTTCCAATCTAACAGCCTACAATAAAAAAATATGTATGCACAAATGAAGTGACGTGCAGGCACATCCTTCCTGTAGCCTTCTGCCATTTGGGATCCTCACTTTGTCACCAGCAGTCTGACAGGATCATTGTTCTGACATGTCTGGTTTGTGTATTGTGTAGTTAGACCTGTAATGCTTATGTTGGAATCAAACAGATAAAGATTTTTTTCCTCTTATAATTATTCCTAAAAAATATAGTATAACAACTATTTTTTACAGTGTTTACATTGTGCTAGGTGTTATAAGTAATCTAGAGATGATTTAAAGTACATGGGAAAACTGTGTAGGTTACTTACAAATACTACACGAGGGGTAAGGGCAATGGTGGATTTTGATATCCTTTATAGACACCCAGGGACAACTACACACATCCACAGTTTCTAGAGGACTCTGACCAGTTTGATAACAGTGATTATTTATTGGGGGAAGAAGAAAAAAAAGATTATAGTGACTTTTTTCTTTGTTAACATTTATTTAGTGTTTAAATTGTTTGCGCTCCAAGGTGATTTTCTTCCAAAATTTTTCTTTCCATTATGCCATGTTACTGTTTGAAAATGCTTTGTAAAACACAAAGAGTAAAATTACTATTATTTGTGATCTTCCATCTTCCATGGTGTGATGGAGTTCTGCCCTAACAGAGTTCTTCTCAATCCTTTTGATTACCCATTGCCATTAGTCCCAGCCATTTGCCTGCATCTTCAGACCCACTTCCTGCTGTCTTCCTCGGAGTTCCTTCCTTCCCCTTCTGAGTTCAGAGGGGCTGATTCTGCAAACTACATTTCCCAGAAGCCACTGCACCCTGACCTTGGCCTTTGGGTAGGTGTGGCCCAAGGGGACTTTCTGGGAAGGTTGGTATGTGGGAGGAGGAGAGAAATCAGGGTAGTATTTGTTCACTGTCTCATCATTAGAGGCACATTCAGTGGATAGCAGCTCTTTCTCCTTGTCTCTCCCTCCATGCCCCAAGTTCTACTCTTCTGCCCAGTAACTATTCCAGGGTTTTTTTTTTTTTTTAATTCTAATTTGTTACATGACAGCAGAATGCATTTCAATCCATATTACACATATGTAGCACAATTTTTCATATCTCTGGTTGTACACTAGAAAAACTAGGGATAATAGGAGCATATGCAAATCTCAACATGGTAAAAACTATCTGTGCTAAGCCCCAGGCCAACATTCTAAATGTTCCAGGTTTTTTGCTTGGTCTCTTAAATTCACCAGCCTGGTAGCACTTTCCTGTTTCTGCTAATGTTTTTGCTGTTTCATCTTCTCTGTCTGCAGAGTTGTTCCATGGTACCCATGGAGGATTGATTTCAGGACCCCTCATAAATACCAGACTTCACTGATGATGATTTAATCTGTTATATAAAATTGCATAATATGTGCATATAATCTATGCACATATTCCTATAGTCTTTGAACCATCTCTAAATTACTTATAATACTTATTAAAATGTAATGTTATGCAAACAATTGTACTCTATTGTTTAGAGAATAACTGCAAGAAAAAATCTGTACATGTTCAATACAGAAACAATAACTTTCTTAAGTATTTTTGATATAGGACTGTTTAATGCCCCATATGCAGAACCCACATATATAGTGTGCAGACTGTTCTTGCAACTCTCTTAAAACTGTTTTGACTAGGTCCTTGTATTTAAAAAAAAATGCATTCTAGAACTACACAGCCTGGCTTGTATATTCTTATATATCTTGATTGATATACAACTTTCATTCAATTTATTTGACATAAATTTTACTGCTTGATATAATGAAAAATACATGTTTTTAAGAGGAAAGTGTGCACACCTGGCATTAGAGAAAGGAAAACTAACAATATGGTTAATGATTTTTCTGCTATTAGAAAATAATGCTCACACTCTTTATTATCCCAAACAATAGTAAGGTGATAGAGACTCAGACAGATAATTAATTGACCTAGAAATGGCAGAGATGGGATTCAGATGCAGGTCTCACTGACTTCAAAATCCAAGTTATTTTCAGGATGAGAGCAAGTTGTTTTCTGTGTAATTTTTTTTTCTTCCCCTACTTAGCATCCTCTTTTACTTCACTTTTTCAGGCGTGTATCATGCACTGGTCTTTTCTCAACATAGTATTTTAGATTTTTAATGGTTACTTTCCACTCTGCCACAAAACAGCACTTATCTATTGTGCTATGCATCCTTCAGACCTTGCTTTCTGCTAATCTGATAAAAAAAAAACTTGAGCTGAACTCATATTGATAATTGCTGCTCTGCTGGAAGAATAACAAACAGATTTGGAATTTTAACTCAAGCCTGTGGTGGTTTCACACACATCAAAAAAAAAAAATTCGTCTATTCAACTTTTCTTTCCTGAAAATGTGCTGGTTGCTAGATACACGGCACTGAACAAGACAGATTGCAGCCTGGTAGGGAAGAGAGTCATCAAACAATTTTATTGAGTTCTGTGTAGGAGAATGTTCTATGGAAGCATGTGAGAGGAAATTGTACTGTGGAGTTCAGAGATACTTCCCTAAGGAAATGAAATTTGTGTTGACCATAAAGAAGGCATTAGATAAGTAAAGGCTGAATAAGTGGGAGAGAGGAAAAGGTTATATGACAGCATTATATAGGTCTTGGTGCAAGATAGAAAATGGCCCATCAGAGGGACTTTTTTAAGACCAGTAGTACTTGACTATAAAGAGAAAAACCAACTAAAGCAGAAGAGGTGGGAGGAATCCTGATCATACAGACCCTTGAGGGACATATTAAACATTATGCACTGTGTCTTTTCTGTCCCAAGAGAAATGGGAAACTACTGAAAGGTATTTAACAAGGAGGAACCATGACACACTATTGCTCTCTAAAATGAATACTCTGGCTACATTATGGAGAATGAACTGGAAGACAGTGATAATGGATGCAGGTCAAATATATAGGAAGCTTTTTGAGGATTCTTAGTGGTAGATGATGGTGGCTGGCACTATGGGGCGATGGAGGGAGACAGAGGGAAGAGATGGATTTGAAAGGTGTGTAAGAAGTAGAACTAAGCGGATTGGAAGAGTCAAGGATAGGAGGAATAGAGAATAATTCCTAGTTTTGGGTCATGTGATAGAGTGGGAAAAAATACATAGAGAAGCTTAATGCAGAAGCCATGCATTTAGTTGTTTTGGACATGTTGGGTTTGGGGTCTTTGAGATGTCAAAGTGAAGATGATGTGTAACATTACTGTATATCCTTTTCAAGCACAGAAAAGAAGTCAGGATTGGATTACAAAGAAAAAACTATGGCATTGTTCATCCTTGGATGATAATTGAAGCCAATAGGGAGTAGATGAAATTGTTTATAAAGAAAGAGTAGAGAAAGAAGAAGGCCCAGTAGAGAATCTTGAAGAATCAGAAATATTTTGACCTCAAGAGAAACAACTGATAAATTCATCAAGATGTATTTTTTCTTGATTGTCATGGAAATTCAATGATATAGTCCAATTCTAACTTTGGAGGGGAAACATTCAAGAAGAGGGATTGTTTCAAACAAAAAAGAAAAAGACTATTTCAAGCACTTAGCATGTTCACATTTGCAGGTACACACACACACACACACACACACACACACCTCCTTATGAACGACTGGAAAGGTACACTCGCATTGCTCTAGTTCTCAAGCTAGAAAGATATTGTAGATGTGTCTCAACAAAATCAAAAGCATTTTCAACACAGTCTTCAAGGTTGCTGGTGGCAGCCTGGACAGACTCTTCGTATTTTGCTGATGTCAATCTTAATTAGCTAATTTTCCAGTTTAGAATTTTGTTGTTCATGTAGACTACAAGAACCTTCTCCACTGAGTCCTGCTTGCTATCACCTGTGCCAGTAACTTTATTTTCCTTTTAGCTGTGAATCTTTTTGAATGAAACTTTCTCATTTCATAAAAACTAAAGGTTTGAGTGAAACAAATAATCTCTTGGGGGTCTTCCTTGTTACCTTGATTCACTTCAGGGTTGTGTGTGTACCTCTATAGCTGTGTACCCTTGGTGAGAGAGAGCAAAGTCCCTAAGACATGGAGGCCCACCCAGTCACCCTCTTTGAGACCCATCATCATTGACCAATCTGCTGCAATTTTTGTAAGGCTTTCATTGGATTAAAAATATTAAATCAAGGATAAATTACCTATTCTTGAAATAGTTAAAGCAACATTCATTAAACCCATTCATTAAACCCATAAAAGGCCAAAAATAATGTACAAGGGAGTAGGAGAGAAAAACAATTACTAAAAGTTGAATCAAGTCTATTAGAGGCCAGGCAGAAGTTAAAAGAGAACTCCATGGTGTTCTATCAAGATAATTGTCTGGGGTGTAAGGATAGTTATGTTGGATTTGGAAATAAGACTGTGTATATGTCATGTTATTTAAAGTTATTTTAAGATAGCCTTTTAAAAAATAGCTTCTTTAAGGTATAATTCATTTATCCTAACATCTGCCCTTTTAAAGTATGCAATTCAGTGGTTCTCAGTATATTTACTAAGTTGTACAATCTGCACACTAGTTTTAAAACACTTTTATGATTCTCTAGAAAGAATTTTCCCTACTTATTAGCAGTCACCCCCTCCGCCCCCGTTTCTCCATCTCCCAGTTTTAGGCAACCACTAAAAAGAAGCCCTCATGAGCTCTCCAAGTCCCTAGGCACAATCCCAGTGTGTTCCTGGCGATACGTCTGTCTTCACAGTCAAAAGAGAAGTGAGTCTGAGAAACAGCTTCTTCTTATTTCTTTCTTATTCCTCCCTTATTCTCAGTAAAACTGAATCCATCTACATGTATCTTATATATCTCCTAAGAATTTTTTTTCCTTCTGGCTACACCAGGTGGAAAATACCTACCCTCTGCTCCTGGGCCACTAATCACTTCCACCTGAAATATTGCTTTTGTTTTCATAATCATGAAAAACCTCTCGTACCACTTCTTCTCACCTAGGTGAGTGGTTTTCCTCAGCATCCACACCTCCTCACTTCTCAAAAGCATCATCTTTGATTGGAAAGCTGCCTCTTTCTTCACACTTTCTAGAGTCTCTACTAGGCCTTTGATGGATCCCTGATTAGTCTTTTGTTCCTTTTTCTACCCATGAAGGAGGAATGCCCAAGCTCCCCTCTGCACTCCTCCCCCTTTCCCTCTCATTTAATCTCACCCACTTGATGTATTTGAAGGTTTACTTATTAGGGGAAGAGTTCAGGTTTTTAGGCTTGTTTCCTTATCTTTGTTTCCTTAGTAGATTGGAGGAATTCTACAAGCAAAGGTTAGACCATATATATATATATATATATATGTGTGTGTGTGTGTGTGTGTGTATGAATATGAATATATATATGAATCCCTCCTTTTCTAGGGCTCATACTTGCAGTGGTTTGAAGAACATTCTCTCCTTCCAGTATCTCAAACACAGAATCCATCCAACCATACCTACCACACCTGCTCCTTCAGACAGCTTCCGGCTTGTAACTACCTTTCTTCAACTAGTGGACTAAAGCTTGAGCCTCCATCTGGCTTAAAATCTAGAATTTTCATTAATCTTTCACCCTCTTGACATTTCATATTCAGTTGTCAATTCCCAAAGGTTGCTCCTTTTGGACATTTTTTCACCCATCACTTCTCTTTCCCCTTTACTCTGGGGAGAGAAATACTATTTTTTTTCTTCCAATTCTCTTCATGGCCTACTGTCCTGACTTTCTCTGATAGTAGAGGCAAGTTAGTTTTTCTAATATAAGATTTAAATGAATCCTATTTTCTATAAAGGTCACAATTGTTTACCTTGTATTATATCTATGAATAGCCCCAGTCTATTTGCTCAGCTTTAATTTGTCTCTCATGTCACTCAGGCCAAACAAGATCACTTTTTTTCTCAAATGCCTCCCTTAGAGTTTCTGTTAGTTCAGTCTAATCTCAGAACATTAAACTCTTAACTTTTCATATCACCCACTGACCAGAGCTTTCTATTATCTTGTCCATGAAGTTTTTTTCTTTTCACCCTGAGAATTTTTTTTCCTCTTCTGAACTCTACAACATTTACAGTCTACTCACTTGTTTCCTTATCTTTGTTCCCTTAGTAGATGGGAGGAATTCTACAAACAAAGGTTAGACATATATATAT
>NW_025999990.1:37355960-37475351 GCF_001458135.2 Marmota marmota marmota | reverse complement strand
ATATATATATATATATATTTATATATAATATAAATATATATATATATTTAATACACATATATGTATTAAATTAAAATATATATAATTTATATATAAATTATATACACAAAATTTATATATATCTACATGTATTCAATTAATTAGATGTATATATATTTGATGATATACAGAGATTTCATCTTATTATATTAGTTTGCAGTAGTTGTGGCTGTGGTTATCAAAATACACCAAATAATGGTGATTTAAATAATATCAAATTAACTTTTGTTTTCAACAGATTTAGGGCTGGTATTATGGCTGTGTTCCATGTCTGCAGAGATCCGGGTTCCTTCTTTACTGTTGCAATACCACACGTGACCTTGACTTCAGGGACTTTTGTTGTAAACCTAAAACTGCTCTAAAAAAGAAAGTCTATTAAAATAATCAAGTCACAATTAGGAATCTCTACCCATTTCCTCCAGAATAGATCGAAGTAAATATTATGGCGTAAACAAACTAATGACAATGGTTCAGGAAGGTTGAAGTCATTTTCTAACGGAATTATATTGTGACTTTAAGTTTTTTTGTTTTTGTTTTTTGTCCCGGGTATCAAGAATTAATCTCAGGGGCAATCAACCACTGAGCCACATCCCCAGCCTTATTTTGTATTTTCTTTAGAGACAGGGTCTCACTGAGTTGCTTAGTGCCTTACCTTTGCTGAGGCTGGCTTTGAACTCTCAATTATCCTGTCTCAGCCTCTGGAGCTGTGGGGATTACAGGTGTGCACCATCACACTGGGCAAAAACTTTTGGTTTTTTAACCTAGTAAAATTCATGCTTAATAATCCTATTTTCCTTTATATAATATTCTGTGTTCTGAGTTAGTGATTATACTCTTATTAACTTTAGCAAGTTAAAAAATCTTCCAAAATCAGTTTATAATCAAGCATAGCGTTACTGGATTCATATCTAAATTATTTCTTTTAAAGGAGAGGAGAGTTTTTTCTCTATCTCTAAAGCTTGACAATTATTACATTTGCATGAACTTGTAAAATAGTTATTTCTGCTACTATCCCTATAAGTTAAATTCTTGTAGAGTAAGCACTTAATAATTCCCCTTAAAAAGTTGTATTTTCCAAATAATTTTTTAAATTGTGTATCTTCCAATATTTATGCCACCTGTTTCTGTTTTTAAATGAATAAGAAGAAGGTAATTTACTTTTTAATATTGCCCAATTTCTTTAGTCTCTATGCAAATTCAAAAATTTAACATATTTTCTTTTTCTCTCATTCTACACCAACTCTTCTGGTCTTCTAAGAAAAATAAATGGATGCATATGTCTGAGGAAACTAATTTGTTTGTTTACTTTTTTAAAAAAGCATTAATTGCCTAATGGTCATATTCATATAATATACCTTTCTACAAGGTAAGGATGCCCATTTAATTAGGAGAAAGGGGGCTAGGATCAATTTATGTATTTATCTATCAATCAGTCATCTATCGACATGTATTAAGCTTCTCCAGAAGAACAAAACCAATAAATAATATATACAATTTCATGAGGGGATTTATTAGGTCGGCTTTCATGATAAGAACCTGGGTAGTCCCACAAATGCTGTGGATAGCTGGAGAGCGGGGGAAACTAATAGCTGCTCAGTCCAAAAAGCCGGATGCCTGAGAGTATGGATCAGGGGTGTGGCCCCAGTCCAAGGCTGAAGGTCTGGAAGATCCCTGGAGAGTCACTGGTGTAAATGTTTATTCAAAGGTGGAAGAATCTGGCAGGGAAAAAAAATGCACCTGGTGAAGAAGGGTTGCTGAGCATGTATATGTACTTCCCCTCTCTTCCATGTTTTTGTTCCATCTTGAGCCCCAGACTATTGGATGGTGCCATACACATTCAGGGAAGGGCCACTCAATTTGTTGACTCATATGCCAATCATTTCTGGAAGTAGCCTCACAGACAACCCAGAATGCACTCAGCACCTCTCTCTCTCTCCATATGTATATATGGAGAGAGAGAGAGAGAAAGAAAGAGAGAGTGTGTGTGTGTGTGTGTGTATATATATATATATATATATATATATATATAGTATTGTATATATATATATATATATTATATTGTATACATATATAATTGTATATGTATAATTATATGTCACCCATGTCCCACATGGGTTATGGAATTTGGGTTTCCTCTGAGTGAAGCAGGTTGGCTGCAAAATAAAGTTAAGAAAAGAAGGCGGCAAAAAAACCCACAAGACACAGAAAGTAATTTTGAAAAGCCAGGGCAAGATGGCTCTATGACCTTAGGGGTCAAGCATCACACTGAAAAGAGAGAGCGAGAGCCTGCGTTTGCTTTATTGTATATGGGGGAAACTTCAAAGGTTTTCCATAGAATGTTCTTCTGCCAAATAAGATAGGAGGTGGGCTGTCCAGTTTCAATGGGTCATGCCCAATTCCGGAACTAGGAAAGCAGCCTTCCTACTTGAGTGAAGACTGAGGTCATGTGCATTGCCTAACCCATTAAATGCGAGGAGCCACAAAAATGACTTGAAATGTCAAACCTAAATCTCCTTTGTTCAAGACACTAAATAGCTCAGGAGTGGCTTCCCACAATTATATATATAATAAAATATTATTTTCCAGTGGTTACTACATTTCCAGTTGTGTGTGTGTATGTGTGTGTGTGTGTGTGTGTGTGTGTGTGTATGCAACTAGAAACTTAGTAACCACTGGAAAATAGTTTATAGAGCCTGTGGAGATAAGACAACACAGAAATATGCAATTAGATGTTCTAGTAGGACATAAAGAGCCTTTTTTTCTCTAAACATATTTAGAAGTCAGACTCTGTGAAACAAGAGGGTGTATTGTCATAGCTGCATCTCCACAATGATGGGTGTAGAGTCGTGGTATGTACAACAGTGTGCTGACTCTGGACTAACACCTGGAAAGGAGGTATGGATTTGTAGCAGCAACAGCTACACCACAACCCTATAAACCACTCCTCACCACCATCTATGGTGGTCATGCTATAAGCAAACTCTATGTTAACTCCATCACCTGCATGATTTTTTTTTCTTTTACCTCTTTTAAGGATGGGAAATTTATTAAAGTTCCAGAACCATGGGTCTTAGGAAAGTGGTCACCATGTGATGTCAAAAAGAGCCACTTGAGGGAGCCTTTTTGACTGTCTTGGGCTGCAAGCTATAGGGACTGTGGCCAAGTGAGCAATTTGTGTGAATCATCTCCATGTGGTTGTATTTCTAGGTGAGGTAGCTAGGGAAAAGGTACAACACTACGATGAAGCATCAGGAGCAGGTGGACTCCTTCTGGATGTTGTCTAAGAAAAGTTGGCATTCTCTAGCAGTCTGCCTGCAAAAATCACATATGCTGGGCAGGCAGGATGCCTCTTTGTGGTGTTATTGGATTTGACTTGGAGGGTGATGATCTTACCCATCGTGGTCTTCATATAGACCTATTGCTTGACCACTTATTTTAAGATAAAGAGTGATGTGTAGAGGATGGAATCTTTAGTAATCTCACAATACCTTTAGATGTTGGTTCTTTTGTTATCTCCATTCATCAGAGAAGGAAATTGAGACTCAGAAAGCGTATGTTTAACCCTGTACTGGACAAGAAATTAAAATATATGGGGCATGTTTCTGAGCTTGAGTTCTATATTTAGTTCATATTGTTTAGTTTTCTGGGTGAGAGGGAAACATTCCAGAGGTGAGGACTGTTGTTTTTCCAGGCAAGGGTCTGTCTCCTCAGATTGATACTTCAGGTCATCCTGTTCTTAATAAGGCCAAGGAAAGGATTTGTGGCCCTTGCCTTGGAAGTAGCTGAACTACAACCTTGGGGCATCATGGCAAAGGGAGCAACAGTACAGCAGTGGCAGCCATAGCTGCTGGGGCCATGATGGGGCAGAGTGTGATGGAGGAGTCCAGTCCAGCTCTGTTTTGACGGGCAGCACAAAGCTGATCATGTAGGCAGTGGACTGATCTGCTGATAAGTGCTCAGTGATATGCAGAAAATAATCCCAGGGTTTCAGTCATCTTGTTCTGTGCATCAGAGCAAGTGGCACAGGGGAGGCGTGGGGGTTGGGGGGGGCAATGACTTTCAGAGAAGTAGGGGTGCCAGGCACATGGATACACACATTACAGAACAACACAAGGGTGGCTGTGCCCCAGGGGCTAGAGTAATCAGACAAAGAGAAAAAAGGCCAATGGAGCTGGGAACATCAGAACCAAACTCATTAAACCTGAAATTTTCTTGGAATCTAGTAGAACCTATTCCTGATAATGACGGATGGGATTTTTTCCCCCCATGTTGCTGGTGTTTCTTGTAGAAGTAACCAGAAAAATGGCAAACTTCTCATTGTTCCTTTGGGTGGTACTTACTGTAAAGCAGCCACTCAGCCTCTGCCTAAACAAACCTTTTCCATCAGGGTGCTCCGGGGTTTATTTTTCTAACTATGAATCTGATTGTCCCCAAGAGAAGGCCAAGAGCACATACTTTGTGGGAAGCCAGAATGGCTTCAAATTGACATCAGGGACTGACCACAGGATGAAATTAAATGTTTTCAATGACCCAGAGGTTTTGAGTGGGATGGGGATGGGGATGTTGGATTTACTGTGGCAGAAAAGAGTTTGGAACCCCTCCACAGCTCCCTTTGGGCGTCCTAAAGCTAAAGAAACACTTCCTAACTTATTTGTTTTTTTTACCCGCTGCGATACTTTATGATTTAATTCTCTGAATAAAATGCTCTTCTGCAGTGTCTACATTCCTCAATCGAGAGTCTCTTCTTAAATGCGCTATTGATCAATTGATGCACTTGTTCTTTTTGGACTCCTTGAGAACAGTTATGAATCCATTGTTACACTCCTAAATGGGTCAAATCAATTTTCCAATTCCCTGAGAATAAATATCAAATTCCTGTCTTCCAGGAGCTATAAGCAAATAAACCTCTCTTCACTAATGAAATAGAGTCTGTTTTGAGTGTTATTGCTGGTAAGAGAGAAAAGTTCTCAGTTATTTTTCAAACCAAATAAAATGTTCCTAATATCTCTTTGAACCTACTAAAATACAGCTTTCACAGGTGCCTGTCAAACTTCACTGATATAAAATGTCTTTTCTTGGAAACTGACTAATAATAAGCCATGAATATCTCTATTTTTATGTCATCAATTTAGTGAATAAATATTTTTAGAGCACTTGCAAAACTTATAGTTCTCCTTTTTAATAGTCTTAAAAGCTAATCGAGTAGACTCAAGGAGATGATAGGATGGGATTACTAAGGGGCATAACACTGGAGGATAATAGGGAGAATGAATCTGTTAAGTCAAGGCTATGTTAGTCAGCTTCCCCTAACTGTAGCAAATACCTGAGATAATGAACTTATAAAGAGAAAAGGTTTATTTGGGCTTATAGTTTTGGAGGTTCTAATTCATGATTGGTTGACCCTGTTGCTTTGGAGCTGTGGTGACACACCATAGTAGGAGTATGTGATGTTATAAAACTGCTCCCTCATGGCTGGGAAGTAAAAGAGAGAGAGAGGAAGGAAGGGGTCAGGGTCCCAGAATCTCCTTCAGGGTCATGTCCCCTTTGACCTAAAGAACTTCACCTCTTAAAATCTCCAGCCACTTCCCAGTAGCATTATGGGCTGGGGCATAAGCTTCTAAAATGTCATTTGGGGACACTTAAGATCCAAACTATAACAAATGGAAAACATGAAAAACAGAAGTGATTTGAACATAGGACAAGTGACAACCTCAGAAAAATCCAGAAAAGCATTCCAATCCATTGGGTCCAAGTTCAGGTCTGTTTCAGATAAAATAAATAAGAACAAAGTGAGAGAGGACTATAGGAAATGAATGAGATAGGAAACACAAAAGGAGTTAAGTGCCATCACCAGAAATGTTATAAATTTCTATACATAACTGAGTAATAATAATAGATACTGTGTGCCAAATTCTATGTGGCCTTCCTTCCTTCCTTCCTTCCTTCCTTATTTCTTTCTTTTATATATATATATATATCAGGGATTTAACCCAGGGGCACTTAACCACTGAGTATAGCAGGCATTTCTAATCTTAACTGTGACAATCAATCAAAAAATTAACTAACTCAATCATCACGGTATCTATTTCTTGGGTTAGCTATTATTATCCCTATTTTATTGATGAGATGGAATAAATTGTTGGAGTTTACAAATTAAGTAAGACTTGAGGCTGCGCTGAGTCCAGCCGCCTAATTTCTGAGCTTGTGTTCTCAATCACTGCAAGATACTACCAGGGTAATAAGGGGTGCAGGGAGCAGGCAGTTATAAAAACACAGAAAGGAGAGATGGAGGGGTCACCATGGGCACAGCAAAGACTTCCTGGAGATTGCTTCTTCTCCCTAGAGACGTACTTAACATTTTCGTGGGTAGACAGTAGTGGTTAGTGGAGAGCAAGCAAAACAGAGGACAGAACCCAGAGTCCAGGGGAGCAAGTACCAAGCCTTGTTTGCAAGGCATCTTTGAGGCAGAATATTTGAAAAGGAGAACTGAGATACAGTCTGAGTTTGCAAAAATAATTTGGAGCCAGAATACATAGCACATTGAATGGTGAAGAAGCAGAAAAAAAAGATCATATGATTAAATCAGAATGCGTTAGAGAGACAGAAAGATCTCTCCCAGGGAGAAACTTTAAAGAGATAAGAACATAGGACCAAGAATGCAACCTAGGGCACCTGCACCAGTTGAATCCTGAGAAGAGGGAGGAGACTGCTCCACCAACACGAGTGTGCAAAGATGAAGGCATGAGGAGGGTTGTGGCAGTCTTTGGAAAGGAATGTGCTTGCTGAATAGATCAAAGGGTATGTGGATTCAAGAGTCAATGGTATGAGAAAACTCAGCATGGTAGGGAGCCAGTATAGTGTAGAGGTCAACAACAGAGATTTTGAAACCAGACTGCCAAGAAGCAAAACTGAGCTCCGATAAGCTATGTAACCTTAGATAAGTTATCTACCCTCTTCTAGCCCAACACCATCTTCTGCATGACATGATCATACTAGCATCTCTATGCTACTGTAAGCCTTAAATGACTTGATACTTTACAGTGTGTGGAACAGTGATCATCAGGCCAAGGGCTGTATATACATATCTGTTAGATAATTCAAGGAAAAAAAATCAGGTACTATGGGGGGGCATAAGTTCTACAGTTTCCATTAAGAAGTCCAATCAGTGAGAGGTAACATTCAAATATTAGCCTGGATACTGATCCTTAATGGAACCCTTGAGTTTTACTGAACAAATGTCATTTGTAATGGGGCATGGTGGTGCATACTTGTAATCCCAGCAGTTTGGAAGGCTGAAGCAGAAAAATTGCAAGTTCAAAGCCAGTCTCAGCAATTTGGCAAGGCCCTAAGCAACTTAGAGAGACTCTGTTTCAAAATAATAATAATGATAATGATAATAATAATAATAATAATAATAATAATAATAATAATAATAGAAAGGGGTGGGGATGTGGCTCAGTGGTTAAGTGCCTCTGGGTTCAATCCCTGGTACCAAAAAAAAAAAAAAACAAAGTGCTATTTGTATTGCATATATACCATATATGCTTTTCAATTCTGATGTATTGGCATATCACACACACACACACACACACACACACACACAGCTATCCCTCAGTATTCATGAGGGATTGGTTCTAGTATAACAAAATTTGCATATACTCAAATCCCATGTAGAAAATGGCCCAGTATTTATAATAAGTTACACACATACTCTTGTACCCTTTGCTGTAGAACTAGATTACTTACATTATCTAAGACAATGTAAATATTATATAAATAGCTATATTATTTAGGGACTAATGACCAAAATAAAATCAGCATGCTTTTTTAAAAAATTATTTTCAATCCATGGTTGGTTGAAACTGGGGATGTGGAAGTTGCCAATAAAGAGACCCAAATTAGTACGTAATGTTTTAATACCCAGCTCAGTACTGTGGGCATCCTTAATGTTTAATAATATCTGCTAATGATGGTAATTCTAACAGTGAATGTGGCTACATGATTTCATAACCTATCTTTGGCAAAGTCATGCAATATAGAAGTTTTGTTTATTTTAACTTTGCATTTCTTCTCCTTGCCTTCAAAATTGCCTCTCTCAGAATCACTTTTGGTATATCACCATTAGCCAGTTGATAGTTTACAGGAATACACCAAGGTTTGGGTAGACTAAGTGGGTGGAATTTTAAGATTAAATGATATAATAGAAATGATAGGAAGAAGGGAAATATTTTGCTTGGGTGTGGGGAGGTGCCAACAAACCAAGATATTTTCTTGGCACTATTCCATTATTCTATGAAGGTTATGGTCTATATAGCCTGGGTCTGATTGCTGAGACTTTTTCTTCCCACACTGGATAAGGCAAAAGGTGATATGACTCGTATACCTAATTGAAGTGGTGAGCCTGGCAGTATTTTCCTTGTTGTTTGCCATCTGGGCTCTATTGTATTTCAGGGTCTGACCTAAGACATGAAAAATGTCATAACCAACTCATTAATAAAAATGAAGATTGTGACTGTTTTCATTATGGTCAAAGGTACTACCTCTGTCCCCCATGTCACCTACTAGTTCCTAATGACTAGAATACACCAGGATGCCACAACTTTTTGGCATTCATATCTGCTTATGAATAATAAAAATGCAATTCAAACATATGCCTTCTCATTCTGTGATCCTCTCATTCCCTGCTCTTGCTCTTAATGCACAATGTGAATGTCAAATCTGTTTGCTTTAATTATGTTAAGAGGTTATGTTGGAAGGTTATCCATTTAGTCTTTAACAGCATGAAATAGCACTTATATTATCATTGTCACTTTCTGCACATAAACAAGAACTTGATTAACAGTAGCTAACCATGAGAAAATAAATGTTCTCGGAAATGCAGACATTTTTAGTGTTTAAGCACTAGGTGTCACTAGTATACTCTCAACTACAATTATCTACACCTTCAGAAGAATGCAAAGGGAGGCAAACAGATGAAGAAATACAGGCATTCTGAGCAAAAACAGACAACTGTTCTTTCAGCAAATAACATTCCTTTGAAACAGACAGACATCTCTGAGACAAAGTTTAAGGAATAATAGTGAGTATGGTTGTAAAGTACCTTTGAGCTATGTGGGAGACCATGATTCTGCATTTAGAAGCAATATGAAAATTGTGTGGGAATCAAATATTTGTAAGCTGAGTTATGTTTTCCCATTGCCTTTCTTTCCAATTTTGGACATGTCCTATTCCTTCATTTAATAGTTGCAGTTCTGCATAAGATAAAAGTTACTTCTGAGTGGGTGGAAATGTTTTATATTTTAAAATGAGAGGTAGTTCCATGGAAGAATACAGATGGAAAAAAGTCATTGTGGTATTTGAGATTTGACATTTTACTGTATAAAAATTATGCCACAATAAAACACTAGCAAAAAATCACCATTATTCATCTTAATGTTGTTTCCAATAGCCTTTTGCTTTTGTAAGCAGATATTCTGTGATTAAGTAATGACTCTCAGAGCATTTTCAAGTACGTAGACAAATGAATGCTGAATCCTTCCAATCTTTGCATGTTCTAAAATACGCCACGTGGCTAATTCCCACATATCGGAACTGCTTACCATTCAATAAAGATTGGAGTTTTGATATTTAAGACACCAGACTGGTGATTTTCACATCTATGTGGAACCATTTTGTGGATTGCAGTAAGTGTCCCTTTGAGTCTGAAGAGGTTTCACGAAAGTGAGCAGGCTTATTATTGACAAAGGAACAGTTGTTTTAAATTGTGTCTATTACTTTTTCTGAAAGCAGAAATATCCTCATACTCCATAAGTAGTGTTTTAATTTGATTATGTATGCAAGTCCTCTTAAAGTCAGGCACAAATGCAATTTACCAAGTGACTTTTGCTTTCATGTCATCTTCCAGTCCAATTATTAAATATGATCCTTAGCTTTTGTTTCTCTATAAACTGGGTGATGATTAGTCATTTCATTAAACATCTAAAACCTGGAATTAAAAGTTTGTTTAAAACTATTTCAAAGAATTTTTTTGATGTGTGTGTTTAAAAAACAAAAAAAGGGAGAAAAAGAAAAATCTCAACATATCCAAGCGTACTGCATTTTATTTAGCTCTTATTAACTGAAAAATTTGCCTCTTTCTCATCACCCCAAATAACATAGATTATTCCTGTTTTTTTTTTTCTTTTCTTGGAAAAGGAAAATCCTTTGGTTGCACCTATGCTGATCTTTGAGATCAAACAGAATATATCTGGACCTTACCTACTGAACTTTGATTCCAGACCACTGACATACTCAGGCTTCAGGTGCCTGTATGCTCCCTCTTGCTTTAAAATTTCCCAATTGATTCTATGCTTCCTGGAATCATTTAGAGGCTTTCTATCTTCTTGTTTCAGCTCTCTGGAACTTTCACATTGTTTCTATAGTCTACCTGTCCTACAAACCAGCATAATGCATGAGTTGACCTCCATTCAAAACCTTATTCCCAATTGTTTTGGATGGATGCTACAGGATTTTGTATGCTTTTCTTCCACTGTATTGTTAGAAGCCAGAAACAATTCAGGTAAAAGAAATTATTAAGTTCCTATTATGTGCCAGGTACCAAGCTAAGGAAATGAGGTATACATGGAGGTTTAGACATGGTCTCTGATTTTGGATACCTCACAATATACTGCAGGTCATATATTCATAAACTGGCCACTGAAATATCATTGTGGATGCCTCCCATACACTAATGTTGTCAATTCCAGCACGAAAGATAATATATTTGCTGCAATGATCTAAAAATAAGCCAATAAAATCTCATAGGCCAGAATTCCACATCAGACAATTAGATCAGCCCCAGAGATTAGACTAGTTTGAAGGAAAAACTCTAACATATATTCCACCAGTTTTCACACTTGTCTCTTCTGTTCTTGTGTACTTTGGTACTCACGTTATTCCCAATCTCTAAATAAAGTTGAAATGGAAGAAAAAAAGAGAGAAAAACTTAAAAATAAGCAAGCTTATTCATTTGTGAGACCAGAAAGTGAGAAAGACTATTTTAAATAAACCTGATAGTGAACTCCTATCTTAGAATCCCTGTTAAGCTAGACAGAGGTATCATGCAAGGTTGTTTACAGTAAGCCCAAACACAAATGTGTATGTTTGTTTGTTTGTGTGTGTGTGTGTGTGTGTGTTCATCATGGAGACAAGAATCAGATATCTCCCACTGAGTATGTTGCAAGCCACTTCTGTAGATAGGGCTGTGACAGGTAGCTTCCAATTCTGTTTCCTAAGTGCCTGATGGCTTTTGACTAAGTTTTAACCCTGTTTTGTTCAATAATATACTATAAGGGAGAAAATGGCTAGAGTTTTTCTTTTCTTCCTCTTCAGAGGAAGAAAAGAAATCCTCATAGAATTGCATTTCCTTTGGAATCCCCATTGGTAGTCCACAGTGAAGACCTATAATAAAGAAAAAGTGTAGAAGAGCAGCTTTACGTGAATAATGATGAACAAGATGTACTGTGGAGTTGGGGTCATTGTTGTCTGCTGCTGCTATAGATGGAGGCCCTGCTAGTGTGTTTGGGGAGGCTGCTGCCATCATTCAGGGCACTCTGTCAGCTCTGGGCATGGCACAAATCCCTGATGCTGTCCCCGTGCTGCGTGAGGCACATTATTGTGTCTCAAGGGCAGACCCAGGCGGGAGAGAGGCACATCTAGAGTCAGCAATATGAAAGATAAGTTTGCACTTGGTTCCACAGACCAAGAAATGATAGTTTAATATCAATCATCACAGACAATTGCAAAAGAACTAGATGTTCATACATAGAAGATATATTGCCCATTATGTGGCAAATGTATCACGAACAGCACCCCAACACTTACCTACTGAAAACTGAATAAGCATCATATCTCCAAGAGAAAATAAGTTCAAGCTGATGTGTTTGTCAAGATGAAATTGGATTGACCTTCAAGTGCCTTGTATTTCTAGGGTAGCAACTACAGAATAGCCTCATTTAGGGCTTCATTATCATAAGTAGGAGAGAAACTTCTGCCACTATCTTGATGAGTTAGTAGTTTTCATCACTGAAATAGATATAAACCTCCTGCCTGAAACACATATGTATCCTCCAGTCATTGTACCTGAGATCTTAGAATCCCAGAGATCATCCATCTCTTGATCTCAAAGCTTGCTTATAGCAGAATCACCAGCGAACACAGAGCTTTCAAAAGACAGTTCCTTTTGCCTTACTTCTTGAATAAGTAGCTATATTTGTTTCCTGGCATTGCCATAGCAAAATTCTACAAATCTGGTGGTTTAAATAACAAACAAAAATATTGTCTCACAGTTTTAGAGGCCATGAATCAGAAATTAAGTTGTCAGCAGAGCCATGTATCTATGAAGCCTAAGGGGAATACTTCCTTATCTCCTCCTAGCTTCTGGCGATTTCAGCCATTTTGACACTACATTACTCCAGTCTCTGCCTTTCTCTTCACATGGCTTTTCTCTCTGTTCATGTGTCTCTCTGTCCCTTGTACTCTTCTTATAAGGACTCCAAGTATATTGTACCAAGGGCCAATCTATTCCAATATGACCTCAGCTTAGCTAATTATGACTACAAAGATCCTGTTTCCAAATCAGGTCACAGTAGCAGGTACTAGAGATAGAACCTAAACACATTTTTGGGTGAGGAGTTACAATCCACTCCACATCACTGGCTCTGGGGTGAGAATCACTTAGGTGATTTGGAGATAGCCACATTGAGAACCACTCATAAATCATTCCAGTTTCCCTGAAGACTGGGTATGTCCAGGGAATTTTCGATGATGGAGTCAGAATAGGAATGAGCCATCTATGTAAAACACAAATCCTCTAGATTCCCAAATTATTCATTATGATAACCATGCTGCTTCCTTGATCTTGGATGAGGATCACTTGATATTCTTCAATTTAATCAAAACCTCTATAGAAAATGTATTCTGTTTTGAAACCTATTACCTAACATTTCACCTAAGAATTTTACACTTAAAAATTCTACCAGCAGTACTATTCAGTTATTCAAGCAAGGCTAAATAGGTCGAATGCATTTGCAACTGCAAAGAAGCACACAAATGCATAGGCATACACATTTATCTAAGAAAGTGAAATACATTACTCAATGTAGTCTCTCAGAAATGTAGCTATTATTCAGGGTAACACAAATTTAGGGTTAAATGTTACTTATTATTATTTTTTAAAACATCTCTTAGAGATGTGTAGTTAAATGTATGCAAAAATCAAATGGTCAAATAAATGTAGAATAGCCTAGTCCACTTCCTGACACACGTGCTTCTCAAATTTCTTTTCAGCTACATTCAGGGAGTCATGAAAGCTTGTCAGGTATTAATAAAATGAATTCAGAAACAAGGTTTATGGTTCAGAGGGCAAGAACCTAAAAATGCTTCCTGCACAAACAGAATTATGTGCAATCACTGTCATGGAAAAGGGCAAAATTGGGGGAGGTTGTCACAAAATGGGTCACAAGAACCATTGGAATATGGAATAAACAGGGACATGCTGGCATCAGTCCCACAATGTGCAGAGATTCTATTAGCTTCTATAAAATGATAAACAAGCAAAATTAAGATCTGTGTGGGATGATATCTGATTAAAGATCTTAATTCAGAAAACAATTGCACTTCCTATCCTACCCTCTATAAATTAAGGAGACATCAGTTACTTTCCTTAGTATAGGCTGAGTATCCCTAATCTGAAAAATCTAAAGTGTTTTAAAATCCAAAACTGTTTGAGCACTGACATGAGCCTGGAGAAGAAAATTCCACATCTGATCTATTCAATGAGTCATATTTAAAACACTGACAAACTATGTGCATAAGGGCATAAAGTGTATATGAAATATAATGACTTTTGTGTTAATATTTGTATGTCATCCTCAAGATATAGTCATATTTATAAAAATGTATCAAAATAAAAAAATCGAAAATCTGAAATGCTTGGTCCCAAGCATTTTGGATAGAGGATACTCAATCTGTATAAAGTATAATATATTGAGTATGCAAGATTTTCAATTGCAGAGGTATAAATCGGGACAATGTACTCTATAAGAACAAATATTTACAATTAGCCTGTAAAATTATCAGGAACAAAGAACCCTTATTTGTATATACTGATGTATGGTTCTGAATACAATTCAATGAAGAGAAATGGCTCAGGGGTAACTAGGGGATTTATATCCAGGATAATATGAAATTTGTGACATGTGCATAAAAATGTCCATCTTTTCTGATCCTGACATTATCTCAAATTCATTCTTAGAAGCTATAAAGGTAAGTCACCATATGACCAATCTGTTTATAGACTAGGATGATATGGGAAATGCATAAAGATGTTAATCAAGTCACTTTATAAATGTCAGTGGTTTGCCATCAAACAAAAAAGATAATTCTCAAGCAAGGGATCAAAATTTATACATTTGGAGAAAGATATTTCCAACTTGAGACAGAATTGAGAGAAATACGAAAAAAGTTGGAAGTTAAATAATGAACATTAAAAAAGGGTATATTTTGTGTACAGTGGGTCAGAAATAAAGAGTAGAGGTCAAGTCTTCTCAGAAGTCTGCTGAGTTGAAAGTGTCTGAGTGAGGTTTATAGACCCCAGAGACTAGCCTCAGAAGCCTGTCATGTTTGTAAAGATGAAATTCTCCAAACTGGCTGAGTCAGGATATTGGTTCTCTGTACATATTATTGAGTTCTCCCCCATGATTCTTATGGACACTTAAGTTTAAAAGACAGTGCTTGGGTTTTATAAAACATAAAGAGGTTCAGAGGTGACAGCTATAAAGAATATAAAGAAACCAACTAGGATGGAACTGAATGAGAAATTATAGCATGTAATTGAAAAGGGTTATATGAATTTCTTTAAAGAAATGAAAAAGGTAAAGAGCAAAGAGCAAGTTCATGAGCTGACACCTGATTCCAATAAAGGAAAATGAACTCAGTGATTTAGAGGCAGGTGTTCACAGTTCAAGCAGAAAGGTGGCTCACTACAACTTGTGAAGAATGGCAGTGCCTTGGGATGTGTCCTTCCGACAGAATTCCATACTCTTGAATACGCTCGAGCAAAGATGCAGCTTTGCATGGCAAACAGAAAAAAATATGATGAAATGGTCATGGGAGAGGGGGAAGGAATAGGTCATTTATAAAAAGGCAGAGAGGAGACATTAGAAATTAGATATCAGTGATATCTAATGATACTGTATGGTTGAGTCTTGGGAAACAATTCAGTCAGTGTGTGAACATCACAGAGTAGTACTTAATACAAACCTAAATGATATGGGTCCATCATTCAGTGTGGCCTCTTCATGAAATTGAGAGACGTAGTAAACGCAAGATGTCTGAGGCTGCTGCTAGTGTAACATGGTATTCTGTTGCACAGTAAACATTTTTCTAAATAAAGGAGTACACTCTAAAATAGCATACAAAATATAGCAAGTGCATAAATCATTTATGGTCATTTTAAAATTATTAAGTACTCTGTACCATATGGAATGTATATGTGCTATCATTTTATACAGAGTTGGCAGCAGGTATGTTATTCACACCAGCACCACCACAAACATCTGGGTAGTACATTGTGCTACAAAGTTACAATAGCTATGACATCACCAAGCCACAGGAATTTTTCAGTATTAATAAACCATTACTTTATGTAAAAAGTTTGAAAAAATGAAAAATGTTATGTATGATGTGTTGACTAAAATGCTGTAATAGGAAACATGACTATATTAACATGAAAATTGCAGCAATTCTTATGAGCTGTGGTATTAACTTAATTCCAGACGTAACCACTGGGCATAGCTATGTACAAAGATTTGTGTTATAGACTTAGGGTACCAATTCCTCTTCTCCATAAACTCCAACTCCAGAATGAGCCGATATGTAAACACAAAATACCTGCTGCTATATTTTGGATCCTGAATGTCCACAGGTCTCCAGCCAGTGGTACTATTGGCATGAGGTGGAACCTTCAGGAGGTGGGGCCTAGTGGGAGAAAGTTAGGTTATTTGGCGCATGCCTTTAAGGAAATATTAGGAGCCTGACTCCTCCTCTTCCTCTCTCTGCTTCCCCAGCCACCAGGAGGTGAACAGCTTTGCTTCCTCATGTCTTCCATACCATGTTGTTCTGCGCTTCATCATAGAACTGAAAACCATAGTGCCAACTGACCGTGGTCTGACAACTTTCAAACCATGAGCCACATTGAAACTTTTCTCCTCTAAGTGGATTTATTTCAGGGATTTTTTCACAGTAATGAAAATCTGACTAACACTCCTGTATCATACGACTTACACTGTGGAAAAATGTTATTTGAATGCATATGTGCCACACCCTGTACTCACTATAGAGATAGCCAGGATGAATGAATAATCTTCATTGTAGGATGGGTGTGAGGCTAATGGTAAAGTTATGCACAGGGAGACATAATACGAGAGCAAATAATGGACCCAGCATGGAAGAGAAAACTTGTTGGAGTGACAGAGGAATTAAATGAAGAAATGTGGATGAGATGTGGCTAGTGGGATGTTTGAGATGAACTCCAGGCAGTAGGGAACAACATCATGGCAAGAAATACTGGGAAAATATAGATACAATGCAATTCCATTTTATATGAATCTAGATATGCAAATTTAAAGTAACAAAGTTTAAGAGGTATTAATAAACTATCACTTTATGTACAAAATTTGAAAAGTGAAAAATTTCCTAAATGCAAAGGATTGTTAACTTTAACCTTGTTAACAGTTTCACAACTTCATATGACTTCATAGCTGATTCAGAGAAATTCCTCCCTTCCTTTGTCTAAAATTTACCTTCAAACTTCTCTGAATGCATGTGGTGACTTCCAATCCTGTAATTTTAGTCTGCATCATTGTCTTAGTCCATTTTCTGTTGCTATTACTGAATACCACAGACAAGGTAATTTATAAAGAGTAAAGTTTTTTTTTTCAGCTCATGTTTCTGGGAATCCAAGGATGAGAAGCTTCAAATGGAAAAGTTCTTCTTTTTGTTGGAACCTCTTTGTAAATTCTCAAAGTGGTGTGGGGCATCACAGGGTGAGACAGAATGCAATAGTTGAGGTCTCTCTGCCTATTTTTTTTTTTAAAGCAGAGTCCCATTTGTTATGGTTCTACTGTTACTCATTTAACCTTAATTACCTCCAAAATCCCATACTAGGATTAAATTTCCATCCTCTTAATAACTCACAATGGGGATTAAGTTTCTACATGAGTTTTGGTGGGGCATATGAGCCACAACCATGACTACAAATTATGTCCTTGTCCACTATAACAACATAATTGAAATCCTCATTAATAGTGTTACTAGGGCTCAGGCTAATGCCTGAAGTAATGTTTCCAAATCTGAAACTTTAAAACAGAATTTGAATGTAATCAAATGACTGGAAGAAGTTCGTCAATCCATCTCTTCTGGAGATTTAAGGAAATGTCTGACGTGAACTAATAATGGAGCAGCTGGGCAGAAGCATGTGGAGTGAAACATTTTCCACAAAGGTGAAGCCACTGTTCCAAAATGCCTTGACTTCTACACAGTTTAGATTTATTTGCACAGAAGAAGTGTTATTAACTAATGCACCTTTTGTATGATGTAGGCCTTTAGGGCACTTGTGTAAGAGGCAAATCCCTGATGTTGATGGGGCAGGAAGCACATAACTAGAAGCTGCAGATAATTGGCTGGAGAAGAAGGAGAAAATCACGGGGCCTTAGAAGTCACAGGAATCCTGTGGGATTCAGCCTTCGAGTGAGGGAGGGATGATGGCAATGTTTAAAATAGCATGACATACCCAGATTTCTGTTTCAGAGAGATCATTATGGCAACAGTGGAGGGGAGGAAAGACTTCAGGCTGTATGTCCTGCTGGGGACCGGGTTTGTGTGTAGGTCAGAAGATGGGGACCTATCAGCAGTGTCAGTTTTGGGGAAGAGAATACAATTTCAAAAATTATTAAACCAGTCAGCCAGCAAGTAGTTAGTGAACATCTTCCAGGAGCCAACAACCATTCTGTGGATCAAGGAGCTTGATATCAAATCAGAGACTCTGCATCTGATAGAAGAAAAAGTTGGCTCCGATCTACATATTGTGGGGTCGGGCTCCAAATTCCTTAATAGGACACCCATAGCACAAGAGTTAATAACAAGAATCAACAAATGGGACTTGTTTTTTCTCAGCAAGAGAAACAATAAGAGAGGTAAATAGGGAGCCTACATCATGGGAACAAATTTTTACTCCTCACACTTCAGATAGAGCCCAAATATCCAGAGTATACAAAGAACTCAAAAAATTAGACAATAAGATAACAAATAACCCAATCAACAAATGGGCCAAGGACCTGAACAGACACTTTTCAGAGGAGGACATACAATCAATCAACAAGTACATGAAAAAATGCTCACCATCTCTAGCAGTCAGAAAAATGCAAATCAAAACCACCCTAAGATACCATCTCACTCCAGTAAGATTGGCAGCCATTCTGAAGTCAAACAACAAGTGCTGGCGAGGATGTGGGGAAAAGGGTACTCTTGTACATTGCTGGTGGGACTGCAAATTGGTGTGGCCAATTTGGAAAGCAGTATGGAGATTCCTGGGAAAGCTGGGAATGGAACCACCATTTGACCCAGCTATTGCCCTTCTCGGACTATTCCCTGAAGACCTTAAAAGAGCGTACTACAGGGATACTGCCACATTGATGTTCATAGCAGCACAATTCACAATAGCTAGACTGTGGAACCAACCCAGATGCCCTTCAATAGATGAATGGATAAAAAAAATGTGGCATTTATACACCATGGAGTATTACGCAGCACTAAAAAATGACAAAATCATGGAATTTGCAGGGAAATGGATGGCACTAGAGCAGATTATGCTTAGTGAAGCTAGCCAATCCCTAAAAAACAAATACCAAATGTCTTCTTTGATATAATGAGAGCAACTAAGAACAGAGCAGGGAGGAAGAGCAGGAAGAAAAGATTAACATTAAACAGATACATGAGGTGGGATGGAAAGGGAGAGAAAAGGGAAATTGCATGGTAATGGAGGGAGACCCTCATTGTTATACAAAATTACATATAAGAGGTTGTGAGGGGAATGGGAAAATAAACAAGGAGAGAAATGAATTACAGTAAATGGGGTAGAGAGAGAAGATGGGAGGGGAGGGGAGGGGGGATAGTAGAGGATAGGAAAGGTAGTAGAATACAACAGTTACTAATATGGCATTATATAAAAATGTGGATGTGTAACCGATGTGATTCTGCAATCTGTATTTGGGGTAAAAATGGGAGTTCATAACCCACTTGAATTTAATGTATGAAATATGATATGTCAAGAGCTTTGTAATGTTTTGAACAACCAATAAAAAAAAAGAGGTAAAATTCACAGCCCTTGGGGCTTGACTAGATGAACAGAGTTAACAGCAATCTGCTAAAGGAAGAGGGAGAGAGGGAAGCTCCTTTTGCCACAGCAGTTTTGCAAAGCCAATTTGAGAAGATGAGTTTTGAATTTGGTCACAAATGAAGAGTCAATTTTGACAGGCAGACATAGAAGAAAAAGGATGAAACTGGCCCAGCAGACCAAACGAAATGATCCAAGGCTTGGGTGCTCCAGGTCAGAGCCTTGGGAGCCAGCTTCTCTAATTCAGCACTGGTGTTCACTGATGGTAATGGAAAATTCAGCTCATGTCAAGAAATACATGGGGAAGACCTTTGAAGGACAGGATGAGTCCTTTGGGTTTTATCCCAAATGCATTGAATGGTCACTGGGACATTTCACAGGAAAATTTAAAGATGAGATGAAGAATATGTACTATAGGGGGAATCTAGTCTTGGTATATAGGTGGGTGCTTCATTTAAATATAAGTTTCATCCTGTGTCAGTTATCCATTGATGACTCTTCATATTTAGGATATTTCTGGTAGACTGCATCAAGATTTTTACAATTCACACAGGGTATTATTATCTGGAATAGTGATTTTATATGGTTCTAAAATGCCCATTTTTTCTCCTATGTTAAGGATTTTGAATGGATTTGTTAGTTCAAATGACAAGACAGTTTGATAGAAGTATACTTTTACTTGTTCTGAATTATCATATTATGTTATTTTGTCTCTCTTTGCAAATGTGTATTCCACATCCAAGGCTGGTTACACCCCAAAGAAATCATTTGCATTAAATCAAACATTTCATTATTCTTCCTCTTTTAAAAACGTAAAGCAGGTATTTAATCAAAAGAGAGACATTGCCAATTTCAGATCTTTCTTGTCTTTTAATTTGCAATTTACACATTCCTACTAATAGCTCATTCATTTCTATGCTAATATAACTAATGATTTAAAAACATTTGAGAATCAATTTTTAAGACTAAGATTGAAAAAGCTTGTTTATTTCTATTCAATTTCTACCCAGTGCTTGTTGGAATGTTCTCCTGAATGTTGTGGTGGGCGATTCCTTTAAGCAAAAGCATAAATTGTCTTTTACAGAACTACTGCCTCTAGGAAACCTTCAAGGATTGATTTTCGCACTTTTTTCCCTTTTACTCAGTGTCACTTCAGAATCCAGTCATTTTGTGTTTTTCTAAGTTGCACCTACTATTTAGAAGCCAAAGCAGCAGTAGCACCCATTCATCAATAGACTTTAAGACTAACCCTCCCTCTGCCACAGAACTGCAAATACACATAGGACTCCATCACTAAGGACTGCAAAGGACAGTAGCTTAGATAAACATATGACAATTTATTAGACTGGATGTTCCTTCTGGGTAAAAACATCCTTCCAATTATATTGAGTCCATTATTGAATGCAAAGAGAAAACATTCTGTGCATTTCTCATGCTCTCTACAAAGTTCAAAGCCAAACTAAGCCCAAAGGTCAGAATAGGTTTTTAGAAGAAAAGTGAAGGAAGGGAAATGCTCTGGTTACCAGGGGACAAACATTTGTACCCTTCACTCCTTTGCATTCTCCCCAGGGCTGAGTATTCCCTGTTCCTGAAGATGGTAGCAAAACAGCTACTTTATAAAATAGGGCAGCATCCTTTGTTGTCCAAAGAAAGACAAAGTCAGAAAAGCTAAGTAGGCAGGAAGACATGGGGAAAGGGCAGGCTGCCAGCTTACTCTTGCCCTCTTCTTTCTTCTGAGTGTCTCAGATACGTGGACGGGACTCAAATGGCTTATTTTATCAGACTTCTCATTTGTGGTGTTTGGCTCATTTTCTAGATTTGTCAGAGGAGCATTTTCTTCAGCCAAGTGTTCCCAGGTCAATAACAACAGAGTCTTATTGATCATTCTATTTTTCTATACACGTGTGATGGAAAAAACTCCCCTCCACAAGTGTTTTCTTTGTTATTCCTTGCACGAAATGTCAATCTTTCTGTGATCCATTTACACAGAGTGTTTGTATTTTTTCCATTTGTTATTATTTTCAGAAAGTGTCGATCCTTTTATGATCCACATAGAGAAAGTAGTGTTTGATGAGTGGTAGAAAAGAGAGTTCAAGGTGATAGAGTTAGAAATGGATGCATAATTTTGCTCTCCTGAGCCTCAACGTTCACAGAAAAAAAAAATCAAAGTTCCTATAGGACATTCGGGCACTTAAATGTATACCCAATAGTGATTGGAACCATAGTTGTATCCACTGGTGGCCCTTGTGACATTTTCAGAGAGAAAAAAAAAGTCCTTCTTTAAAATAACATACCCAGAAAGTGCCATCCGTTGGGCCAAGTATTTAGTTTAAGACTACAGATGATGATCCTCCTTAACAAGAATCAACCTGCAAACAAAGTCGTGAGTGTGAGCTTCAGTGTTCTAGTACCACAGGGAAGGTGATTAGAGGACCTCTTTGCTACACTAGACCACCACTGAAAACTGGGGACCAGGAATCCACTGAGAGAAGACACAAAGGAGCAACAGTGAAAGGGCATGAGTGGGAAGGGCAGGACTCTCTCACTTCATGAGCCTGCAGTCTCTGCAAAAATAGACCTGGACACCTGACCAAGAGGAAAGGCCAGAAAATGAGAGGAAATCAACGAAGAAGAAGAGCTTCCAGTTAGGCTGGTAATTCAGAATGCAGCAGTCCTCAAAATAGGTTGAGGGTTATCTGTCAGTTTTTCCTGAAATAAGACCCAGCCAGATACTGAGCAGCTTCAAATAGACCTATTCCTTAGTAATTACCAAAAGGGGAGAAAGACAGGCAATTTCCATTCTGTCCTCTTCTCCAGAAATGACTCTCTTACTTCCTTTCTCTGCACTCAAACTCTTTATTCCCAGACCCACTAAAAACACCAACATCCTAGATGACTGCTTGGGCATCCAAGGCAATGGCTATAGAAATACCTGATTCTCAGCCCGTCCACCCAGGAAGACTACATAGGAAATGCTTCCTACGGGGTCTCACTTCAGGGAAGTGGACTCAGTAAAGAGAAGTGGGCAGGTGAGACTTGTCAAATCCTCTAGAACTGCACAGGGTCAGAGAGTGGACCTTCAGGAGCCTGAGAATATCCACATGCACTGTCAAGCTGCTAGTTATAGGCAGGCAGAACAAGAAATGAAGGGTAGTATTGGGCTTAAAGGAAAGGTGAATATCCCCAACGGTACAGACCAGGAAGGAACTTCTCTACCTGGAAATCTAAGTGGAGAGAGAGAGAGAGAGAGAGGGAGAGAGAGAAGTGAATGAGGTAGGAGCATAAGTTTGGAGATTTTTGCAATAGCTCACAAACAAAATGTTGATGGGCTCTTGGTTTTCAAACATAAGACTGAAAGAGAAAATAAAAGGGATGAAAGGAGATGAAAGGAGAATGCACTAGAGTGCACACACAGCCTTCTCTCTTGTTATCTCTACCAAATGAACCAGGAGAGGAGATAATTTAGTGCCTCCATTTAACCATCACGGGCAACGTTAACTTGAGCAGTCAGTGAGTATTGTAAAATATGTTGCCAGTAACTGGAGTTGACACTGACCTTGGCAGAGTTACTTAACAATTCTGTACCCTTCTCCACAGAGTCTCCTCCTTGAAGAAACTTTCCTTCTCCACCCAAGAAACTGCATCCCCTGGTTGCCTCAAATCCTTCTCAGAAGTTTTCAGACAGAGATTTTTGAACTTTAAAAAGCTATTTGTAATTAAGTATAGCAAACATATCAATGTTCCAAAAAGGACTAAGAGTATGGAGTGAATTTTGATGGGTAGCTTTGTTACCACCTACTCTGCTGGCCCTTCTTATGAATTAGATAGACAGACAGACAGACAGACAGACACTGTCATTATAGAAAAAAATCCTCATGTATATGGGTATATTTTTAAACAATAATTCTTATAAAATGCATTTTTATAAAAAATATAAAGCCACAGGTCAAAGGGCAGTAATTAATTTAAAACATACTTTTTAATACAAGAAAAGAATGGATAGCATAAAAGAATCCATTAACATACTTTCTGCCATTATTCACTTCATAGCCTTTTGTAAAATTCAATACTCAATACAAGATTCAGTTCTAATCTCGTTTAGATCTATATCTATGGAAACTATAACCCAAAGCAAAGTATGAAAATTATCAGTTACAGGAGACAGAAAAATCTTCCCAGAGATTGTTTTTTGGCATTTCCTGCTAAATCACCTTTACAATCAACCCCTCAAGAGTCTTAAATTTTGTTGAAACAGCCTCAAATTCAGAATCTGCCAAGCTGCAGGTAGTGAGCTTTTTGGGAGAGCATTGGAGAATAGTTGGAGGGAGTTGGAACTACTCAGGAAAACACACTTGCTAATGGCAGGCTGGAGGCCAGCGTTCCTGAGAAATTGAACTCAGAGTTGAATGCACCGTCTTTCAGTTATGTTACTGCCTGCAGGTTTTTGTAGCTTAACCCAAGGACATCTGTGCGTCCGCCAGCCCCCCCGCATTGAGTACTTGCTGTGTATGGTGTGTTCTTGAAGGGTTTTTGGGAAATGAAGCAATATTTCCAACAGCGGTCAAAAACAGGTCAAGAAGCCCTGGGTAGTAAAAGAGAACTTTAATTTCTTTTTCTTGGGTCTTAGAGAATCTAGGATTGAGTTTCTTAGCTTGTGTGGTGAGGAAAGTTGGCATCTATGTTATGAATGCAGGTTAAGAGAAAAACAGTAGGAGTCTCAGAAGGTGCTACCCGATCAGGTTGTACTGTGTATCTAGCTATATATTTATCCCTGGGTCTCTTTCCTATTTATAAGGTTTTCTGTGATTATCTCTTTAAATATCAAACTTTTTAGTTTTGCTACAAAAAAAATGTAGTGCCCCCAGAGACCAGGATGGTGCTAACAGAAGAAAAACTGAGGGGCCACCACCAGAAAAGTAGAGTCAAAGGGTTGGAGTTGAAGCCATAGGGTTCTCTTTTCTTCTTCAAATGACAAGTCTGTATTTATGGCCAGGTTTCAAGTGAGGGTTTGATTTTTACTGTGTTTGGTAGTTGGGTTCCTGATTGTTGTTACAGAGTGTGATGTACCATGTTTGGTCCTTGGAACATAAAGTAAATGAGAGGTAATCATTGACCCCAGGGAGGTCAAATTATCTTGACTAATTTCATTCTCTTTTTTTAATCAAAGAAATTTTAATTTGAAGGACATTTGCCATGTAACTGTGTTAAAAAAAAATAAGATGACTGTTTTCAAGTGGCAATAATGTTCCCACTAAAACTTTACCTAATGCTTGATCTTCATATTCCTCATTCCTCCATACCTGAATCAGAAAGAGGGATGAGCCAAAGATGGCAGAGCCTTAAAATGTAATGGCTAACTTTTAAGGCTGAGTATGAAAATAGCTCTTTCAATGTGATCACATCTAAATGGCTGTGTGAAAATTTTTTTGCATCGAACTTTCTGGACCTCCTAAAACTCACAGGTTTCAGTGGAAATAAGAAGCTTCATCTGACTTATGCAGGAGAAATCACTCAGAGCCCCAGTTTTCAGCTATGAATATACGATGGCTTTGTGAATGTTTGCAAATACTTAAGAATTGAAGAAGTCAATGGTTGACTCTAATCTAGGTCTAGGGCAACATTGGAAAAGCAAGGTATCCACAATTTCCCTTGCTTGGTTCCATCAGAATCTTATGTGAGACCAGTAGTTGATGTGTTGAGTTGGTTGGTATACCCTTCAGGATTAGGTTTGGTCCGGGTGTTCTGTGTACTTCTGAATTGAGAAGCTAAAGTGGATTTGCTCCTCTTTGGATGTATCACACCAAGGCGTGCTCTGTAACTTGGGTATGTGTGCTTGGCCTCCAACTGGATTATAAACAACTTCCCTGGCAGACCCTTTTAATTTAGTGAGAATTGATATCCCTGCCAAATGCAGCATTCTCCAGTACCTACAGAACAACAGCTCTGAGATTTTAGGGAAAAAAAAAATTCCACGGTAAATCAGATTTACAGGTTTTATGACTATGTCAAACTTTAAATAACATGGACTGGATTTATTTATTCATGGAGTTCTCAAAACCTCAAATAGGGAATGAGGGAAGAAAATGAGCTCTCTGGGTCCTAGCTCAGCCTCTTAGTGACTTTGACCTGGAGCAAGTTATTTAATCTTTCCAAGGATTAATTTACTTATCTGAAAAATGTAGATACAAACCCTTAAACCACAGAATTGGTCAGTGGATTAAATAAGATAAAACATCTAAAACAGTAAGATTTTTTTTCCATTTTTTTTGAGATGTATTTTGTATTGCTCTGCTTCTACATCCTCATGTAATTTAGATTATGTCTTTGGCATACTGAAAATGTAGACTTAATTTTAATGTACAAACAAAGCCAAAGTATTGCTGTTCATTTTTAATTCTAGCTAATCACTCTTCTATTAGATGCCCCAGTGGAACTGCACAGCAAATCTCTGGGAATTATCTGATCACTTTGTGCCCTTTTAGATGTGACCTTAGTATTATCCTCTACTGGTCATTGATTTTTCTATTGGAATTTTATAGAGCTTTAAATGGCCCTGCACTAATGATGCCAATGTGTTTTAAAATATTGAAAGGTAAACTGATGCTTCCTATAGACAGTGCATGCTCTCCCTGAGAAGTTAAATCCCTTTAGAGACACTGTCCTTTGTTCTCCTATTACATTGAGTAGAGTTGCCTGACTTGCTACTCAAGAGCCATCAGGATATCCGAGCTCTGAGTTCCCAGTCATTTACTTTATATATTGTCACATCATCCATCTTCTTTGGAGTGCAATAAATATCTCCGCAGAGGTCACTACCTTGGAGATAGTTCAAGTGTTAGCTTCAGCCCATGAAAAACTCAAAGTAAATCATACCATTTTTGGCTCTTCAGAATCTTTCCAGCCTATTTCATAAGAGATCACATTTCTGAGATAGAGGGGAGATTTTAAATTCTTCACATAGGACTTTGTAAGCATGCCCTTTGGAAATAAGAGAGAGTCGTGACTGTAGATAAGAAACCTAGTGACAAACTGTGGTTTAACTCATCTCTTTCTCTCAAAAGTAGGCATGACATTTTCAAAGTTACTCTAGGCAAATTTCAAAAGCTGACAGCATGTAAGTCTGATTCTTATTTTGCACGACAGACTGTATTAGGTATGGAACCTAAGAGTTATTAAATAATATTTGTTGTTTTCTGTTAGGTTTATATGATATCAAAGGTGTGTAGCCCCATCTCCCTGTGGGATAAACAAGCTATTTTCAAAGTTTTCAGGGAAGGTATAGGGATATAGAAGGACCATTAACACTTCTAAGTACCTTGCTTATGTCAGTCACAGTGGACTGAGTGTACACCATGTGCCAAACTCCAAAAAGTAACACAGAAGGCTTCTGTCCTCAAAAGTGTACTGTCTAATACCTGAAGGTTCAAATAATGAAAGATAAAATTTACAGCAGTAGATAAATCATGGTGCACACTGCAAGTGCTACAGGAGATCAGAGAAAAAGAGAAGCTAGTGGGTTGTGGACCGGCAAGATGGCTTTTTTGGAAGAAAAGAACTTGGTCAGGAAATTTGAATAGGGCAGGATTGGCCAAGAAGATGAGGAAAGAGATTTATGGAAGTAGGAAAGGAATGGCAAAGAGTAGAGTGAGTGAAGAACCTGTAAAATGATTGTTGTGAGTGAAGTGAATGAATTAAATAATCATTTTGGACATGTAGTTTGGAGCAAGTGGAAGACAAAACTCTGAATCTCTAATTTGACCTTGATGGATGTAACATAGATTCTTTATCTAGGAAGTGGCAGTAGGAAAACAGATCCCCAGGAAAATAAATTTAGTAGTTTTACTCAGGATGGGTTAGAAATGAAGAACATAGGGGGTGGTAACTGGGATGATCTAAGGTGGTTACTGAAGACTAAGGGTCACAAAAGGGATAGAGAAGAGATCAGAGAAATATTCAAAGGAAGAATGGCAATACATGGAAAATATTCTCAAATTCTTAGGATAATTAGTCAATGTGGGAAATGCTGCATTTAAAATTTATGTGAAATGTTGCGATAATTATGGGTTTTAGAATTATACTTGAGTTTGAATCCCCCCCCCTTGCTTCTTGAAAACAGTAATGTCAGGAAAATTATTACATTATTTGTACCTAAGTTTTCCCAAACCTAAAATGAAAATAAAGTTGTTTATGTTAGGACTGAACAAGCTAACACATAAAAACCCCAACAAATGCATGGTACTTAATAGGCACTCAAAAAATATTATCTCCTATCCCACCAAGTTAATCCTAAAACATCCTATAATAGGGAGCTTGAAAAAACAAAATGGAAATCAACTTCAATCTCAATGGCTAGAAATGCAATTAGTTATTTTCCACAAATGGTGGTAACTTGAACCATAGTAAGCACTTGATAAATACTAATTGTTATTACTGTTGTTGTTGTTACTGTTAGAGATGGTGAAAAAAATGGTGAAATGAATTCTGGGGAGAACAAAGTTATGGTCCTGAAATGAACAAGAAAAGTTAAAGTACAAGGTAACCCCTGGTGTATTATGTTACAAAAAATTAGGATAAAAACTGCAAAACCATTCCAAAAAATAGATGTAGTTAGTAACCAAAGTGACTGGCTTTTGTAATTCTCATTTCTGGTAAGAACTCCCTCTTAATTTAGGAGCAACACTAGGTAATGCTCATTTAACTACCTGAACTGTGAAAGATGTACGACTTGTCCACTGTCTCCAAAAATACCCCTTAGGAGACACTCAACCTGCCACGGAGGGGACAGAAAACCAAGGTCCTTACAATAAATACAACTAGCAATCTATTTTAACATAGGGGAAAAATAGGAAACTATGAATGAACAAAAAACACAGTTCCCTGTGATGGTTTTTCATAAAGCCAAACACCAAATATTGGCTTTCCCTTGTGTTGGAAAATGAATAGATAAACAGTTTTGCAATGACCTGAAGGCTTGGATAGAGAGAATAAATAAATTATTGACACATGAGGAGTAGACAATTCTCCATCCGCTGTTGAGCTTTTCATTCTTTGTGGAGCAGATGGTCTAAATAAAGCAGCCAAAAATAACAGGTGGGTTTTATTGCATTAAGCCACTGAAAACATTAAGCATCTACAGTTTAAATCATGTTCAAGATAACAAGCCTTAAAATAATTTTGGAATTTTTTTTTTTTTGGAATTTGTGAAACTACCTTTGTCCATCTTAAATAATATCAAAGCACAGAGACTAATGTATAGATGAACATATATTTAGGGACAACACGGGAGCGACAGATTGGAAGAAACAGCTGCTCTTTACGTAGATGGTTTAACACAGGGTTGTTAAACCATGTTGATAGACTCTAACTGATATGGATAACATCACCTTTTCTGAGGCCAAACAAAGCTTGGGTCTAAGTCATTGTTGCTATAAATCTGATGATCTCACATGTCCCACACATTTCCATTTACCATATGGAAGTTGACTACAAAGAACTCAAATATATTATTCCTCCTATAATTTGTCATGTGCATAAATCTAGTTAGAATTCAAGTTGCAGTATAATAATATCCATTCAATATTTTATGTATTTGTCATAGAATAAATGTTTTATAGGGTTAAGGAAGAGTCTGTGATGTAGGAAGGGATAAATATATTAGAATATATTACCTGGGTTTTCAATGGAGGAGACAATATAACTCTGTTCAAGATTGTTATGTTTTAAACATGTTTGTATTAGTACATTACAGTTATGCATAGTATTGGAGTTCATTTTGAAACTATGAATGAACAAAAAACACAGTTCCCTGTGATGATTTTTTGTTAAGCCAAATACCAGATATGTGTATTCATAAAGACATATAACATAGTTTGCTCCATTTCAATCCCCAGTACTTTTCATTCATCCCCTCCTCCTACCCCTGATCCTTTCCTCTACTCTCTTGGTCTTCCTTCTATTTACTTATTTATTTTTAATAGATACATTATGGTTTTATACACAGGAGGAATGCATGGGATGCCTTGTGGCATACAGGCACATAATTTAATGAACTTCTCTCCTTGCTTCTTCCCCTTTCCCTCTTTTCCTCCCTTCTATTTTTGAGATGTGTGGTATTCTATTATAACTAAATGCATTTGATGGCTAGGGTTTTTAAAGTGAAAACCACATCTCTTTATTTGTCTTCCCCAATATCCTGATTCCCTGGAATAACCACCATTAACTTTTTTAAGAGAAGCCTTTAGAATCTGTGCATGTACATCGACAGTTGAATAAATGCTCAAACCATTAAGTCTACAGTGCATTTTAGGAATCTTTTAAATTCATAAAATATCTTCATCCTTCTTGAATAATTTAAAATTATAGCCACTTTCCTGGATATGAAGCATGAATTATATAAAAAATGGGATTATGTCTCCACTCAATGTTTTCAACTTACTTTTTAAAAATTCCACTTTTAAAAAATTTCTCATAGCCTTCCTTCATTATCATACATGGAGATTTACTTCATATTATTCAATGTCTATGCCCTCTTTTTAGATAGATCCTAGTTATTTTCCAAAGGATGAGTATTTGTTTAATTTCCTTGCTTACAGACACACTTTCTTATGCAATTGTACCATTATTTCTATAGAGATAAAGAAGACATGATATACCTTTTGGAACATCCATTTTTAAAAATATCTCACTGTCTTTTGCTTTCAATAATCCATACTATTTTTTAAGTGTTTGGTTTTTTAGGGGACTACAATATCTCTTGTTCTTGCATCTTATCCTGGCTGCATTTTTGCATCAATGAAGAACTATGTACTATTAATAGTTTGTGGGGCATGAAAGAGGATATAGTAGAAGAGAAAAAAATGTTTAAACCTTGGGCCAAGAATACAGAGAACATTGGTACTGCCACTTGTTAGGGTCTGTAAACAAGTCAAGATGGCGACTGGCATTTTGCCAGAGGGAGTGGTTTGTGAAGTAACACCAGCGAGCCAATAAGTGTGGAGATTCCTTATTGGTTGACTGCTGTATCTAGTTTATGTTAATTAAGATAAGCTGTGTGTAATGTATATATACCCCTCCAGTCCTACAATAAAGGGCTCCCACTCCTGCTGTATTAATCTACACAAGTTGTTCGTCACCCCCAGGTTATTTTGCTGCAGCAGGACTGCGGCAGCCACTGAGATGTAATAATTCAATTAATTACTAATAAATAGTGTATCTTTGATAAATCACTTGATAAATAAATATGTCTCTTGGGTTTTGATTGTCAAACAAAATCTATCTTATGTAAGCTCAGTTCAAATACAGATACTTGCAAAAACAAATGTAGGGTGTAAGTATGTAATTGGCAAGAGATAATTTCTACCTAACAGAAAAAAGACATGGTGTGGCAATATGATATTATGATAGTCAGATGAGACTAGATAAATGAGAAGAAACAGAGAAATGAGAGGGAAAGAAAAAATAGAATTTGATCCTTGAAGATCCTGAAAGATCGAAAAGAAAGATATCCTGTATGTAGAATACAGAGGTATAATGTTAAGGTGCAACCCCCATCCTCGTCTCCGTGGAATCAAAAGACATGGTATGAAAACAGATATAGTGGGATTGGAGTGAAAGAAGCGTAGAAGTAGGAAGTCACAATGACTAAGGTCCTGGCAGGGCCATGCACAAAACAGAGAATTGGATATTCAAAAGATTCTTAAGTTGATTTGTGCATATTCTGGCTCTACTAAACCATGATGAACAGCTGCAATTTGATTACTTGTATATAGGTTTTGGATTCAGTGAAGCAAATATTAGTGGAGCACGCACATCTGTCCCTAAAGAATGAGCTGAGTCCAAGAAAGATCAGTCACTCTGCCGCAGTCTGGCTGGGCACAAATCACGAGCCACTGAAGCAGGAACAAACTTTATTTTTAAACTGCAGGAAAACACTTCACACAGCTCCCGGGGAATCCTCCCGAACCGCCATGAGGCTTCTCCAGAAACCCCCAGCCGGAAATATCTCTCTCGGAAATCCCTCCTCCTGCACTTCCCCAACCAATGGGAACTCTCGGGGAATCCCCGGAAATCCCCACGAGAACTCCAAAATAGTGCGAGAACTCAAAAGTTGCGGCAGAGGCGGATAGTAATGCCTCGCCTGTCAATCAATACTGTTGGCAAAATGCCAGGGGCCATACAGACTCGGCCGTGGCTCTCAGCATCACTCAGCTACACAGAGGAAAAGCCAGACCTGGAGCACTCTCCTCTGACTCACTGGATTTTCCTTAGCTGAGACCCATAGAAAACCTCCACTTTGTAAATAATATCAGCATCAAGGCTAAATACAGATTATCAAGCATTTGTTGGTCTATTTTTTCCTACTCTGACCTGGAGTATTTTACGTTTTATTCCAAATTCATTTATAGATATACACTTTACATATGTGCCTCAATTTAATATTATAAATAAAATTGAGAAAAAAGACGAAGAAATTCTCCTTTCTCATCAAACTTGCATTCTAGCAACTTCAAGCCCACTTTACCTAGCTGTTCTTGACCAGTAAAGATAACTGAATTCTCAAGAGTTATTTTGGTCCATCCAAGGTTCAGTTGTATTCTCCCCATGTTTACACTTTCTTCAGATGTTCAAGAGAATGAGTGGTCCTACTTTACCTGCTTATTTCACTTAGAACAATACCTTCCAAGTTCATCCACGTTGTCACCTATTTCAGACTTTCCTGCTTAATTAAAACTGAATAATGACCCATTGCAGGAATTTATATCACATTTTACATGCAATATTTAAAATATTTCAATTCATATGAGCAGTGAGTAGAATGGTCTTTTCCAGAGGCTATCAGGAAGGGAAGAAGGGGACTTGTTCAAGGACTCTAAAATTTCCAAGTAAAGATGAGTCAATTCTAGAATTTTTTCTATCAAACATTGTACCTACACTTAACAATACAGCATGTCGGACTTAAAAATATTGTTAAGGTGGTAGATCTCATGCTTTGGTTTTGGTTACCACAGTGAAAGAAAGTTCCAAAACAACAGAAGAGAGACATGAAGAGACTTTGGGAGGTGATAGATACACTTTTTACCTTGAGAGTAAGATAGAAATAGATATGTATATGTTTAAACTCACCAAAATGTATATATTAACTCACAATAGCTAAACTATGGAACCTACCTAGGTGTCCTTCAATATATGAATGGATAAAGAAAATGTGGTATATATACACAATGGAATATTACTTAGCCTGAAAAGAAGAATAAAATGATGGCATTTACCTGTAAATGGCTGGAGGTGGAGACTATCATGCTAATCGAAATAAGTAAGTCCAAAAAAAAAAAAAAGGCCAAATGTTTTCTCTGATAGACAGATGCTAATTCACAATAAGGGGTGAGGCTAGGGAAGAATAGGGTCACTTTGGACTAGGCAGAGGGGAGTGAAGGGAGGGGAGGTAAATGGGGGTGGGAAGGATAGTAGAATGAATTGGACGTTATTACCCTATGTGCATATATGACAACATGACTGGTGTGATTCTACATCACGTACAACAAGAAGAATAAGAAGTTATATTCCACTTACGTAGGATATGTCAAAGTGCATTCTACTGTCATGTATAAATAATTAGAACAAATAAAAAATCTATATACCAAATATGTGCATTTTTGTGTATCAGTTATATCTCAGTAGAGTTATTAATTAATCAACATGTCCTTATTCACATATTTTGCAAAAGGAAAGTGAGAGTGGTAAGAAGGCAGGAATTAAAAACTTCTAACCCTTACAAAGACAACTATGGTCCTACCCTCTCAGTTTCTACCACACCCTAGTTGCCTTTGGTTTCTAATCAATCTCTTTTTTTGGCACATGCTCATGTTCCCTGGACCTCTAGTGCCAATTTCCACAGCAAATTCATGCTTCCCACTGGCTGCTCAAGGAAATTTTTATGCTGCAGCGATTAGCATGTTTATGCAAACATTGGCTGATCAAAGATCGTCCCTTCTCCTGTTTGTGCCACATGGTGCAGCACCTTAAAATATGTGCTTGTATTGCTTTTCATTGTAGCTTCTTTTCTTCTTTCTTCTTTCCCTTCCTTTTTCAGGGTGCTAAACATGTGTACTTTGTGGTAAGACAGCCTGAGTTCAATCTTGCATCCATCTATTGAATAGTAGTATAATTTGCAGTATCTTTTCAGTTTCAGCTTCTTTAAGGAGAAGGGTAAACATAGTTCTTTTATGGGAAAATTAAATGTGATCACACATGGAAAGTGAATGGCATACTATTTGACACGAAGATGCATTCAGATATTAGTCATATCATTTATCATTGCTGGTAATATTATATTGCAACTATTATACAGACATTGTTCAAATACTGAAAATACAGTTACTCATTATTTACACATGATGTGGTCTTTGAGACATTTGTAGTCTAGTCAATATGTCCAGCTAAACTTTATTCCTATTGCTGGAGCAGGCTCCTAGCAAGGCTTCCAACCATGCTCTGCTTTTTTATTTATCATTTTTGCTGTTTTTTTTTTCTAATAGAAAGAGAGTCTCTAAAGTGTACTATTCCTACCTTGACTCTCTGTACAGTAAAAGCTTATTTTGCACAAGTTGCAAAGTGGCCAAAACACCCAAGCCTTTTGGATTCACAGTCCAGCTGCTGATTTTTCACATGCCGTATTTCTTTTTGTGTAGCAACAGAAAGGTTCTTACAACTGCATCCTGTTTCATCCTGTCATTACACTTCTTGAATCAGGGCAAGTGAATCTGTCTTCCTGTACCCCACAGCTCCTGAGATAAAGATTGTTGAAAAATAGGGAAGATAATCCTGTGTTCTTAGATTTTGCAATCAGTCACAGGGAGAGGCCGCTCTTATTGCATGGCTCTTTAGTCTTCATTGCCATGAAACAGTGTCAAACTTTGGACTTAGACTTCTATGTAAGGCTTTAGGTTATATGGCTGAAAAAAAGGGTATTTTAAAATGCCACTTTCCTCTTTTAAAACTCACTATGAACAATGAAAAAAAAAAGAGGTAAAAGTTTTCATCTCTAATGAAATAAGGAAGTTTTTGCAATCTCAAACTATAAGCACACCTAGCAAATACCATAACAACTGGGCTTATGTCACAAAAGCATTCAACCTGCTAGGTCTCAAAGAAATTGCTAACAGCATGATAACCCCAGAAAAGATATAAGATAGATATAAGAATTCAAAGATGAATTTACAAGAAAACAGGTGAATAAAAAAAATCTGAGCTGGTCTGACTCATAGAGAAAATATAAGAGAAAACTAAATCCTAATAAAGATGAAATTCATATTAGGAATAAGAATAACAGTAAGTGGACATGAACAGTGATCATTTGGAAGTTGTTAGTTCTGAAAGAAAAGGAGATCCAGTGTATCCATAAGTGGTATTTTTGAAGAAGAGTTTCAAAAACTCTAGCAAATAGAACAATTCAAATTATAATACAGTATCACAGGTACAGAAATGAGAAAAAAACCCCTCAATTCTGAAAATAGAAAGTCTGAAAAATTCAGACAGAATCATCTGACACATTTTGGAAGAGTTACCATATTTGAACAATTTATCAAATTACTGTGTTTCTACAATTCATCAAAAATAATGAGTGCTAGACACTGGAAGTATATTACTACCCCAGATCCATGGGTTGGTCACCCCAATGTGATGGTATTAGGACATGATGCATTCAAAAAACAACTAGGTCATGAGGGTAGAATACTAATTAATGGAATTAGAACCCCAATAAAAATTCATGGGTAAATTTGCTTTATCTCTCTCTCTGCTCTCCCTCAAATGAGGATATAAGGAGAAGAAGGTTGTCTGTAAAGTAGAAAGATACCTTTACCAGACACCCACTCTCTCTACTTGCATCTTATTTTGGACTTCCCAGGAGATCCAGTGTACCCATAGTTGGTATTTTTGAAGAAGAGTTTCAAAAACTCTAGCAAATAGAACAATTCAAATTATAATACAGTATCACAGGTAAACACGATGCAGAAATGAGAAAAAAAACCCATGCACTCTATGGTATTTTTGTTATAGCAGCCCAAACCAACTAAGACAATGAGCATGTAACAAGAAAGGCAAATAGTGTACACAGGTTAAACGTGGGCTGGCTGTGTGTGTCTTTAAGAAAACAGTCAATTTCTGAAGATGATGAATAACATCTGTAAAGTTCTGACAGAACCACCCAGTGGCTTATACTGTCCAAGGCATCTTCCACTGAGAGACTACAGACATTCCCATGAGGTAAGAAACTGGTAACAACTACAGAACCAAAGTACTCTCCAGTAGAATGAATACCAACCAAACAAGATACAAAGCATAATAGAAACTTAGGTAAAAAGATGTTATGGTTTGGATGTGAAGGGTCTCCCAAGAGCTCATGTATGAGACAATGCAAGAAGGTTTACAGGTGAAATGATTGGGTTATGAAAGCCTTAACCCAATCAGTGATGTGATCCCCTGATAGGGATTAACTGAGTGGTAACCAAAGGCAGGTAGGACATGGCTGGAGGAGGTGCATTCCAGGGGTCATGCCTTTAATAATTAAAATGTTCATGAACTCAGAGAGAATATACAGGAAGTTAAAGGACATTTCAATAAAGAGAGATTCTAAAAAAGAACCAAATATTAACTTTCTGAATTCTTAGCATTTTCTTCACTTATCAATGGAGTTGGTTCTGCTGTGATTTATTTGGAGTGAGCTATTTAGGATTTTTCATGTTGTTAGTGTTTCTACTCATCTTCTGGGATAATTATCTCTTCTACATTTATATCAAGGACATCTTAGATCACTGCTCCTTCTGATTGTTAGCGGGACAAATATTTGTTTGGAAAGTTCTGGCTGAAAGGAAAGAGATCTAAACAGAACTTTGGAACATCGTTTGGGGTGTGTGTTAGCACAATAAGATCTGGCCGGACACAAACTTCACAGATCAACCAAAAGCCTTTATTCAGGAATGGAGTCATGGTTCTGATGGATCCACTCTCCTGGTGGAAAATGAGCCACTAAACCACAGGAAGGGACTGGGCTTATATAGGTTATGGGTGATTTAGTGAACATGTCAGTTTGGGCACTCAGGAATTTGAGTTTTGGGGTTGGGGGTCAGTGGCCAGAACCTGGAGAGGATTTATCTTGGAACAGATTAGGGTTTCCTAGAGAGTATCATTTTAGGTGTGATGATTCACTTTCTCCCAACCAGTGGCCAGCATCTGAAAAGGAAATTTATCAATGTATAGATCTTTTTTCACTCCCTTTCCAAGGCCATATTATCTTGGGGTTTTTCATTTTCCATATCCAATCCTATGTGCCCTGGAAAGCTTTAAACCTTCCACCTCTAGGGCTGAGTAGATGTCAATCTCAGCTGGGCAGATGGGTTTCTAGTGTCTCCCCAAAGTTCTACTTATAGGGTGAGTTGACAGACCTCTCTGGGTAGATGGTACCTGGTAGCAGGTGTTCTGTAACCCACTGACAAACTAAATATGAAGTTCCAGGTCTCTGTTCCCCTGATCAATTTCCCATAGTCCTTTTCAGCTATTCATTCACATGCCACAGGGCTCAAAAGGAGAGCAGATTGCACTCCCCTCTGTATCTCTGCCTTGAATCCCCTGGACCCACTGTTCTTTATAATTCTCTTGGGATTGTAATTTGCCAGGTGCTCTTTAGGTTTCCTAGTAGGCGCTGGCTAAGACAGAGTGGTAGCCTTTGTTAACAACTCTCAGTTCTGATAGGAACAAGATTCAGCATAAACTCCTTGAACTGGATCTTCACCTCAGTTCTTCATCTAGAAGCTGAAAAACAGAGCACATTTGGGGTGTCTAATTTACCTATGATGTTTCCTTTTGTGTTCCACCTGACTTTGTGGTAACCTGGCTGCTCTCCCTGCCAGGTTCAAATGTGTTTCCTTTTAACCCCGCTCACAACACCAGGATCTCTGGGCTTCTGAAAATTTCAAAACTCTGACAGACAAATAATGATTTCTAATGCGTTTATTTTTTCAGATACCCACCTTGTTATGAAGCCATACTCCTGTCATTCAAGTTTCAAACAGAGCAAATGGGAAGTGCTTCCTTCCTCTACTTTGCTATCTTGTGATCCTCAGCAATAGGAATAGTTTTAAGACTTTTTAAAAAACATTTTTTTTTCTGAGCTGCTTGGGACTTTTCCTTAATAAGCATCCATTAATTTTATATAAAATGTATTTCTTAGCTTAAATTCTAATAAAGTAGAAGAGAAAGTAAGATATAAAGCAATAACTGCCTACTCTTTTTCTAGAACACCATAATTCAACCAGCAACTTCAGAATCAGTGTTAAAGATTGATCACAAAACATATTATTCTGTCAACTTTTTTGTATAGTCGACATTTCCTCAATACAAATTTTTGAAAACTCAGCTTGTAAATTAATTTACAAAAGACTAAACTTTTGGCATGAATATAGTCCAAGAACTCTTTACTGTTGTGCCCAAATTTCACCATGAGAACAAAATGTCCTTTCTTCCTAGCTACATTGACTGTTTTCCAAATTAATTAAAAAAATTACAGCCAATCAAGGATGAAAATTATTTGTTTAGCTATTCAATTACAGAAGTGAAAATGTATATAAATGTGTTAATCAGAGAACAACCAATTGCATGACCTATTTATTGTTCTCATTTTCAAACACTTGTTTTTCATTTGATTTAAAAGCAGAAAAATTCAATGAAAAAAAAAAAGAAAGTAAAATCATGATGAGTGAGTTTGTGCAGGCAGATGGATTTTGATGTAAGATCTAAAGCTATGACTCTATTACAGAACTCAGATGATTCAATTTGTTTGGGTTGAATTATTAAGTACTTATTTGCCATTCATGAACAGAATACATTGGGCCATGAAAAAGTTTCAGAGGGTTTATGAAATGTCTACTGTTCTATGTTCCAATAAACATGGCTTATAAAAAGATTCATAAATTATGAGCAAATGTTCTAGAAGTTGATGATTTAAATTATGCAATTACTAATATTATAAAATTTTTGAAATTCCCAAAGACTTCTTATGGAGAGACAGAGAAATGATGACAGAAGAATTAAAAAAAATATTAGTCTCTCTTTTATAGAATCATTTAGAGCTCATTAAGTCCAGTTTCTTAGCTAATCCTCTATTACAGATAAAAGACAAGGGACAATAGCATAATGCAACTTTCTGAGGCCATATACTGCTCATATTTGTGAAATGGTGAAAAATTGAACTTCACTCTCCTGATTCTCATTCCTCATGGCTCAGTAATGCAAGCGGGAATGTTGGAAGAAACAATTGATGATCTTATTGGGTCTCCACGTAGTTCAGGAAATGTAATCTCAGGACAGAGAATGAAAAAACATCTTGTCTGCTCTTTCTCTCAAAAGGTTTCAGGAAACGGGCTGGGGCTGTAGCTCAATGGCAGAGCACTTGCCTAGCATGAGTGAGGCACTGGGTTTGCTCCTCAGCACCATGTAAAAATATAAATAAATAAAATAAAGGCATGCTGCCCATCTACAACTATTTAAAAAAGAAAGAAAGAAAGAACAAAAGGAAGAGAAAAAAATCCTCAAAGGGGGGGAAAAAGGGTTTTAGGAAGTGCTTATTGATTCTCTGGCTCTACGTAGGATGTGATGTAAATCTATTTAAGCAGATACAATTCTAATTTCTCTAGGACAGCTGTTTTGAAATTAGTGGCCACGGATTTCTTGGGCTATGAGTGAGTTTCAGAGGGTTCATGAAATTTCTACATTTCTATCTTTCTCTCTATATATAACTTATAGAAGAAAGTATTCAGAAATTAAAAGCAAATGTGTTAGAAGTCATAAGTAACATTTCAAGATACTAATGGTAAATATGTGTCTAAACACACACACACGCACACTAAAAACTGTTTTTGAAAGTGTTGAAAATGCTTCCCATAAAATTTGGGGCTTAAAGTTCAACTTCCTAACACACTGTACCAAGGACTTGTACTTGTAAGTTTTATAAACTTTGCATATTGAATTTGGTCAACCAAGAAGACTCAGCCACCTGACCTGCTCTATGATGTACCTCAAACATCCTGATTGTACAGCCATCCTCTGGTCTGATGGACATATTATCTGACTCCAAATTTTATTCCCAGCAGTAAAATCCAGAGGAGTAATATGGATTTGAATCCAAGACTAATCTTTTCCAACTTCCCTCTAACAAAATTAAGTTAACCATACAGTTGGAGTTATAGTAAAGCATTCTATGAGCAATGCTACTTTATCCTCTCTTACAGAAATTACCTCTTAGAAGCCAAGAAAAAAAAAAGTGTGCATCATCATTACTTGAAACTATAAATCAACTTTTTGAAAAAGTCAGGTTGGAAAGCCCACCAGCTGGATCATCTCATATTTCTCAAACAGACCATCTCTTGAGCTGCATTTAAGAGCAAACCAATATACTTCTTCCTTTCAGAGTGGTCTATCACTGTGTAGTGGTCTTTTTTATTTTGTTTTTGACCTTTTTCTTATCTAAAAATGGCTTCATGAGTTGACACAAACTTTCTCCATCTTCCCTCTTGATGATATGACAAGAATCTCAAGCCTAACTAAGAATGTTAAGCTTTAGGAAAAAATAAACCAGATCACCTTTTGGGGATCCTGAAAAGCCAAAAATAGAAACAAGAAATTATAGGACTGGGGTTGTGGCTCAGAGGAAGAGTGCCCACCTAGCATGCATGAGGCACCGGGTTTGATCCTCAGCACCACATAAAATAAAGGTACTGTGGCCGCCTACAGCTAAAATATAAATGTTTAAAAAAAAGAAATTATAGAGTTCATTTTTAAAAACACTGAACTCTGTATTTCCATTTGTGTTCCTCAAATACCAAAAGAATGCATTACATTCTCTAATTATTTTCTGCTCACTTACAATGATGCACCAACTATGAAAAATGGCTTATCTCTTTTTCATGTGTTCAAAATCATGCATGATTTGGTAGGAATGAGAGAAAGAAAGAAACAAACCAGTTCATTACTCCTCTATCATATTCCTACTTGTCTTCCAGTTCAAATATAAGAATACTGTACTTCCCTTCCCCTCCCTCGGGTACTGTAGTTTCCGGTTCTATATTTGCTCCATCTTTCTGAAGAGTAGCTGACATCATACTAGGGTTTTCATTGTCATTCAGAAACATCGGAGACATTGTCTGCTGAGAAAAATTCTCAGGCGAAAAGCTATGAAGTCAGTTTAAATGGCATTTCCTCTAGACAAAGATGTGACTACAACAGCAATTGACCTACCTGGCATTGTTCTAAACCAAAGACTGTAAGTAATTACCTTTCACTATTGTTCTCTCTCTTTCCAAAGACATTACTATAAATTTAGAACCAGAAGGACTCCCATAACTCAGGCATTGTTCAGTGCTAATGCTGTCCACAAAATATTGTATTCTCTTGTCCATAAGCAGTAAAACTGGTTGCTTCCTTTTAACACCTTTGAATTTACTAGGATGTAGATTACTGTTGGAAACACTCTCCAGACCACAGATTTTCAATCACCAACCTGTCTACTGGGCTAATACTATTAAGAAACACACCTCATCTATCTCTGTTGACTGAATTGTTGATCTTTCCTACTCCACTGGCTAATGAAGAGACATTTGAAATCTCTAATGTTGGTAATCAACACAATATGAATTTATAGCAGAGCATGAAACCTCTATGCACATGAGTTCTACATAGGAAAGATACCTGCTACCCATAATGTTCCCTTCAGGGAAAGCAAGTATGGCATATTCACACATCACCAGAATCTCTTCTTTCGTTCTTTCCTTAAACTCCTTAACCATTATTTACAGTCCAGCAGAATCACATTTTACTGCTTTTATATTGACAGTTACAGTAGTCCAGAACTTTCCAGAAATAACTTCATCACCAACAGATAATGTCCAGATGAGTCATGGTGGTGGCCGTGGCATTGATCATACCTTAAGTTTGCAAAACACTTTATAGTTTACAAAGTATTATCACATGCATTATTATCTCAGAATGACCAACAGTCAGACTGGGCCGCTGGAGACTGATTGACATGCTCAAGGTCAGGCTGAATTGAGTGGCAGTTCCAGGATGGAGATATCTTTGAGGCTTTGTCAGGTGCCCTTTTCACCACATCATGTTGCAGCTGTGCAGCCATTTTTGTTCCAAAGAACAACTTTTTCAATAAGAAAAGTAGAGAATTTTATGAAAGCCTGCATAAGGAGAGAAAATGACAGCATGTGATTTGAGTACTGCTATATGACAGTGTGACAGAAAAACTTACTCATCTTTAAATCCCTCTTCAACTAGACTATGGCAAATGCCTAGCATGCTAGCATTAGTAATACATCGCCTTGAGCGAAGGCTTATTTTTCATGCATACCCCTGTTACAACGCAAATGTTCCAAAAAGGCAAAAATTCAAAGGATGAAAAGAGTCAATTTGTTAAATTTATTTTTAATGCTATATGAGAAGAAATTGAACACATGAAGGTGACTATTGAGTTTAGGAAGATTTGCTGTAAATATGCCCTACTAAGAGGGTTGGCCTGAACATTTTGTGACAGTAAGTTTCTTCTGAATTAAGTCATATACATCTCTAATGTGAACCTCAAGTACTTTTTATTAGTGTTTATCAGTCTTGACTGGTGTGTGTGTGTGTATGTGTGTGTTTAAGAAAATAAGAAATCAGAAAAAGGAGCCAGAAAATTAGAAAAAGGAGCCAGAAAAATTGAGCAATTATTCATGTGAGGATCTTTTTCCCTAGTTAGTATGGCCAATCTTAGCCACTATGTCTTTCAATTATTCTTTGTGTATTTTTCTTGGCAATTCTGCTGTTCTGGTGAGAGGAGCAATTAAAGGACACTAGAGCTGTGGTACATTTGTCACAGTTCTCTAGAGAAATAGAACAAAAGAAGATATATATAACTGGAATTGGCTCACTAAGAATCATGGAGGCGGAGATGTCCCACTATCTGATACCTGCAAACCAGAGAACTGGGAGAACTGGTGGTATAATTCAGTTCAGTTATGATAGCCTGAGAACTGAGGTGGTGGTGGTGATGGTGGTGGTGTGGTAGGGGGGCTGCTGGTGTAAGTCAGTCTGAAGGTGAAATCCAGGATATCTAAGGGAAGGGGAATATGGATATCCAAGCTCAAGGACAAAGAGATGTGGGGAGAATTCACCTTTCCTTCTCTCTTTTGTTTTATTTGGGCCCTCCACATAATAACAGATGCCCATTAAAATTGGTTAAGGTGGATTTTTTTTCTTTAGTCTATTGATTTTCATGCTCATCTCTTCTTCATTAACAAACCCAGAAATAATATTTTACCTACTCTCTGGGCATCCCTTAACCCAGCCATGTTGACACACTAAATTTACCAATCATGCTCACGGGCTGGATTAAGCTGAGAGAAGCAAGACCAAAGAAAGTCTTAGAATCTGATGAAATGGAATTAACACATCTCAATCTTTTGAGTTCTAGATTCTAGACATCTTTCTATACATGATGAAAGCCATAACTTCTCCATACAACAAAACATATATAGTATAGCACAAAGTTTTAAGTAGAATTTTGAAAGGCTCATGAGCTACCTAACACCAAACATAAACCATTAAGAGATTATGAAACTCCAGTTAAAACCGTTTACATTAGATTTTGTGACTCATTAATGTAGGCACATCATGTGCTAGATATTATATCTGAGAACATGGTAAGCACATAATAACTAATTTTTAAGTAAAGATAATATAATGATAGTTTTTATGGATATATATTATTACTAAATGAATAAACAGGTATTCATCTCGAAGAAAAAAATGATAATGTTTAATGATGGGGGGTAGTTTTCCATGGATTTCTGTGTTTTGGATTTTCTGTGTTACTGAATAAAGGTGATGCTTTACAGATAGGCCTGAGAAGCTGGAGATTGTGTCTCCTAAAGACAGCTTCCCTGAAAGCTATCCAGCTAGTAAAGTCTCCTTCCTCTCTTCTAGAGACTTTTGCTCACATTGTAGGTAGTAATCATATTCTCCTCTCTCTGGGAAATCTGTTTACATTGCAGAATGAAGGCCTTTTTCTCTGGGAGGCAGAGTAGCAGATGGCCTTCCTAGGGATAAGACCATTTTACACCCATTGGCCTAATGTCCTTAGAAAGTATGAAATATAATATATGTGTAAATTAGTGAGGTATCATATTCGGCAATACCTATTAATTTTTTTTTATCTGATTCTAACTAGACTAATTCAAAATCCACAAGACTCAATACATTTCTCAATGTTTACTTTTTTCTCCCAGTTGAGTTTTATATAGCTTTAGAACAACTACTGTTCACCTAAAAGACAACTTTTTACCAACTATTGTGTTTCCTGGCTCCTGTGGTGATTGTATTAATTCACATTTTAAAAGAATCTGACAATCAAATAAATGTCTCTTTAGATGAAAGTATAACAGCGGCAGTGATGGCGGCTGACATTTATTGATATATCCACAAAACATCCTGCCATTAGCTTGGTAAGTAGCTGTTTTCCTGCTGAAAACGTGTCTAATTTTCATCAGCTTATCAAATGTGGATCTAACGATAAATCTCAAAGCAGATCTCTAATTTAGCAAATGGCCTACAGGGCTGTATTCCTGATATATTCCTAATCTCTTTTGTAAAAAAAAAAATAATAATAAGATCTTCATCAATAGAATGTTTGGGTGTTTTACACACACACACACACACACACACACACACACACACACACAAGCAGTGGCTTTAAGAACCGTGTAGTGACCATGAGAATGTACCTCACACATCTCCACATGCAGGGACCATAATTTATTGATTGTCTCCACTTTTGTACTCTAAATCCCAGCTGCACATTCTGAGTAAAGCCATGCTTCCATAGACTGCCACCAGCAGGTGACTGAGAAGCAGCAGGTGAAGGCACAGCCAGGATACTAAGGAAGTCCTTTTCTGATAAACCGTGGTCTCCTCTGAGGAGTGATTGGCTCAATACTGCCCCCTGCTGGGCTTTCCTCAACACAAAACTGAAGGCTCCATACAATCTTTTCTCCCCCTTACTCTGCCATAATAGATCTCCATCGTGGTCCGATGGCTTCCCCCAAATTCCATGGTTCTGTCTCCATGTTCTTCCACTGACATTTTCCCTAACAAGTCCTTTTTCAGGTTTCATGTTTAATATCTGATCCTTTATATCTGATTCCCAGGGACCAGATATAGGACAGACTGGGTGGCTCCAACAACAAACACTTACTTCTCACAATTCTGGAGGCTGAGAGGTCTAATAAATATAAGTTAAATATATTTTGCTCTTAAAAAAATTTCTTGAGGTGCACACTATTTTTTAAAGTGTTGCCTATACTGAGGAAGAATACACTAGGAGATAATAGAGAAAGATAAATAGAAAAAATGGGGTACAAAAGAGGGATGGCAGAGAAACCTTATCAAAGCGAGGAGAAAAATAAGCAGGGTGAAAGCCAGATGTCTCCAAAGTGGGAGGTGGATGGAGGCAGACAGTGAAAAAGAAGATCAGATGGTGAATGTGGCGGAAAGAAAATATGACTCCCACGGTGTTCTCAGGCTTGATAATGCTTCCAGCTCCCTGCTTGTCCTGCACCCCAGGATGCTGAGGAAAAAGAGGTGGAACAGAGAGAAAATGTGCCGAAGAGAACAGATCCCTCACTTAACAGCAAGTCCTTCATCTGTGCGCATTCTCCCTGTGCTTCATCCTCACCCTGAATCAGAAATCTTCTCTAGCAGCAACAGTGTTTGTAATGTCAGATTTCAACAGGGGTAAAACTTCTGGCTAAAACATAGAGGGTTCTTAAAAACATCTAGCAAATTTCATGATTTGGCTATTTAACATCTGTTAAGACTGGTCCTGTACAAAATGCAGCATTGATAAATTAAGAGACAAGTTTCTTCCTCGTATAATAGTACCGTTGTTTACACATAGTCCCTATCCTTGCCTTTAGACAGTGTTGATTTAGAAAATTTAAAATAATGACGTGTTTACACATGGACCACTTCAACTAAAGCCACTATTTCTGTGAACTCTCTCATGTTTTAAAGTCATCTCGGCCAGTTTGTGCTATTGTAATAGGACAGGCTGGGTGGCTCCAACAACAAACACTTACTTCTCCACAATTCTGGAGGCTGGGAGGTCTAAGATCAAAGCATTGGTGAATGCAGTGTCACTCTTTCTGGTTTAAAGATAGCTATCTCTTTGAATCCTGCACAGCCAAGAGAAAGAGATCATCTCTCCTATGCTCCTTCTTATGAGGACACTAATCTCAATCATACGTGTATTCACCCTTATGAGCTGACTGCCTCCCAAAGCCTCCACCTCCTAATGTCATCACATTGGGGTGCTATGCTGGGAATGTGTCCCTTAGAAGTTTACATGTCACAGTCTTAATTCCTTAATGTGTTAGTGTTGGGAGGTGAGGCCGAGAGAGTGATATTTGGGTAACAGTGTTGATGAACAATTGATGCCTTTCTCCTGTGAGTGAGTTCTCTCTCTAATGGGACTGGATTCGTTGCCATAAGAGGCAGTTGTTATAAGGCAAAGTCCACCTTCCTCTTCTTTCTGTGCCTCTTTGTCTTTCCACTTAATGCCATAAGTTGAAGAAGCTTATGTTTCAAAGCTGACCAGATGCCAGCAACATGCTTTGACTTCCCAGCCTTCAAAATCATTAACCAAAATAGACCTCTACTTTTTTTTTTTTTACATAAATAGCCTAGTGTTAGGCATTCTGCTATAGCAACAGAAAACAAACTAAGGCAGAGGTTAAGATTTCAGCATAAACATTTTGGGAAAACACAAATATTCAGCACATAATAGTAGCCAAGAAGTCCTTTTGTTTAATCTCTTTTGCTTTATTTCTTTACCTTCTGTTGTTACAAAGAATCACCATTTTTCTTTCTTTAGTATCAAATATTTTAACATTGCAAAGGATCATGGAGATAACCTCACTTATTCTCCATCATAGAAAGAGGTCTGTCTAATCAGTGGAGGAACAAGTCTATATAATATCTACCCACTCACCCAAGGGAACTTCAGTGGTCCATAAGAGAAAGATTCAGTGTATAGAGTCGCTAAAGATACAAAAATGGGGTTTCTCTTTTTTATGTCCTCGGGATAGCCACCTATTATAGCAATGGGGCAAGCTTTAAATTCTGAAGCCCCTTCCTCTACTCTTTTGAGGGAGCCAACATACAATGAATGAAACTTTGCAAGGTAGTTTTGTTATTGTATTCATTAATTTTTGTTGATTAGACAAATGAGATTAAAAGAGATTAATTAATTTTCATGGCTATACCTGTTTAGTGCCAAAATTGATGTTTTTTAAACACAAATCCAGCTAATATCAAGATCCATTCTCTTTCTATGGCCCGCATCAATACTGTGCAGAGATGGGAAGATTTTATGCTTTCATATACAGCTGTGACTTATACCACAGGGTATGAGCTGTGTTCACTTGCTGAGGAATCCATCTTACAAAAAAGTGGGAGATACGCCACGAACAAAAGCCCAGCACTCCTGATGGATAGAGAGAGATGTATGGTGAACACCTTTCTTTAACTCACCTACAGTCAAGGAAGAACAGGTAAAGGCTGAACTAAAGGGGTGCCCTTTTTTACATCCCAAGGAAAGACAGCACAGCATGATGAATTCTCCTAAGTCTCCATATTCTTTATTCTGTATTTTGGAAAAACTTTCTGTTTATAATTTGACAGACTTTCTGATTTGTTAGTTTTACTTCTTTTATCAATCCTTTCTACCTTTGAAAATGAACTCCAGAAGCAGCCTGTTGTGATTTGGATATGAGGTGTTTCCAAAAATAGGTGTGAGAAAATGTGGGAATGTTCAGAGATGAAATAATTAGATTATGAGAGGTGTAAACTAATCACTGGATTAACCAATCATTGGATTAAACCGCATAGGGTGTGGTTGGAGGAAGTAGGTCACTGGGGGCATGTTCTCAGGAACTATATTATCCCTGGCTCCTTGGACTCAAGCTCTCTCTGCTCCCTTGATGCTGTGAACTGAGCCGCTTTCCTTTACCACAACCTTCCACCATGATGTACCCCTTCACTTTAGGCCCAGAGCTGAGTTGGCCCACCGTGGACTGAACCTCTGAAACTGTGAACCAAATGATTTTTTTTCTCCTCTAAGTTGTTCTTGTCAGTTTTTTTTTTTAATTTTAATTTTTTTTTGTCACAATGATGAAAACCTGACTAACACATAGCCCAAGATGAAGCAAAGAAAAATAACAAAGAAAAACATGTACAAAGGGTTCTGTTGCCACAAATGTCCATCTCTAGTGTTTTTAATTTGTCAATTTGTTTTGATCAAAAGTCCACTCAATAGGAACATAATTTATATGCTATTGCCTGTATGAAAATATAATTATTCACTGTCTTATTACTAAATTGCAAGATGTCTTATTTTTAGAAATTTGAAGGGAAATATAATTAAGTATTGGATATAGTTTTTCTTTTCCAGTCAGAAGTGTCATAATAACTCCTTTGTATGTAATACTTCATAATTGCTAAAGTACTTTTGTTTGTATCATTTGATTTAATCTTCATATTTACCTATCCTGGAATTAAATTAGGTTGTAACTAAGGATATGACAGGAAGGGTTCTATGTCACCAAATTTCTGTAGATTCTGCTATGCACTCCTTTCTCCTTGGTTAACTATTGGGTTTTTAGGAATCTGCACATATCTCCTAATTTCTAGACATGGTCCACAGGTCCCAAACTAAACTTGCATTCAGTTATGTCCAAAGTTCTGCATTTTACTCTTTCTGCCATTCCCAGGAACTTGGTGGCATGGAGAGCCATCATCTAATGTGCCATGAGGATGCTTATGCAAGTTGCTTAATATTTAAAGCCTGAAAAATAATTACTCCATATTAGTAGATTTTTTTTGTTGTTGTTATCCCCTGTGATCTAGGAGCAAATCACTTTATTAGGAAATCATTAGAACATAATTTGCTCCTATAGGCAGCTGACATCGATTTTCATTTTTTATAATGAAACTGCAAGTTCTCATGATATATTATTATTGTAAATAGTATGCTGCCAGATATCGATTCAAAATTTTCATTAACCCTAACACCTGTGCCTTTCTTAAAAATGTGTGTTTATCAAGGGTATGACACATTTAGACCACTTTTACCCTACTTATACAGCAAGTAGTCTCTCTAAAGACATACTGAGAGGAATATCAAAAAAATTTCCATAACTGTTTCCCTTTGTGTTGCCCTGTTTCTATTCTTAAAAGGTACAAAACCCAGCTGAATTTGTTTGGTCAATTCTTAATGAGTTTCTTACTGGTAGAAAACACAATTGAAGCAAAAGTAAAAACAGAGAGTCTCAGAAGGTCAGAATAAGCTGGGAAGTATGTGATTATGCTAGAAGAAAGGCTAAGAATGAGGACTTTTTAAGGGACAAGGATGCACAGAGATTCAGGCTTAAACTTTCTCTTAGAATCTTTGTCTTAGCACCAAAGTCGTGCCTTAAAAGGCAAATGTGTGTTGTTGTTCCAACTTGACATATACCAAAATTTTACCTACCCAGGGTTTCCAGGATACTTTGTCCTTGGAAATGAATATAACTTTTAGAAACCTGAATATAAGAACCAGTTCTGATGCTGATGGGAGGGATTCAATTATCTACCCCCAAGTGACTTGAGAAATAGGAATCTGAAGAGCAAAAGAAATGTTTATTATTTCAACCTAAAATTGCTAAGTGTGTGGGCATGATAAGGTCAGACAGAGTGGTAAGTTGTCTGTACTGTTTTAAAAGGAATAATTTAAGGTTAAAAGATCATTTTGTATGCACCCCTTTTCTTCATTGCTCACGGTTTCATTTGACTATGGTGAAATTAAAATTGATTCAGTTTCCCCCTTAATAACAGAGCACATGAGGGAGGAAAACAGGCCTTTTAAAATATCTGATCATCTCAGTTACTTAGGATTCAGCTAGTGTCCTGCTTTGGAAAACCTTGATATTCAGCAGAGAGTTCTTTGGCATGATATTAAAACTCCTTTTACCCTCCTACAGGCCCATTTAATTTATATTTTATCACTTGTTTAGAGGACCATGAGTCCATTACAAGAAGATTTTTTCCCATAATATAAAGCTGATTTTTAATGCCTTTTTGTGCGTAAGAAAGCCATGCACAGGGTGGTTATGAATATAATATTTTGTGATTCTCAGATTCTAGATTATAGAAGAAAACTTAAATATTTTTCATCCAATTATCTCCTTCTGTAGATAAAGAAAAATAAACTAAATGATGTGCATCCAATAGCTCTTGGCTGAGCTAGAACTAAAATTTAAGTTTCTTTACTCTGAAATAATATCCACTGTTTATGCTGTCCCAGAAATTTAACTCCTGAAAAGAGAGACTTCCAAGAAAGGAAAACTGTACTCTTCCCTTGGAAATTCCTCTCTGGCAAACTTTTTTCCTGCCCTGGTCTCCAGTGCCTGACAGTTCCCAAGTGACAAAAGTATTATTGCTGCCTCACTTTGGGAGCTGTCATACAGAGGTTCTTACATTAAAACTCACCTGAGGACTTTTTAAAGAAGCCAGAAAAGGGACTCCATTTCTGTCTATAATGGAATAGATGGTATTGAACTTACCCTAAGTAAGTCTGACTAATCACAAAACTGGAAAAAATAGGAGGCAATTGTTTTCATGCATTGGAGTCAGAGATTGTGGTCAGCTGCCACCAGGCTGAACGCTGGGCAGAAATACCAGAGGCTGTGAACTGCTGGGAGAAGTTAGAGGTCTGACCCAGCAAGGGAGGTGCTGAATCTTGTTCCAACAGCTAGCAAAATTGCTGTGTATTCTATTGAATCCATTAGGTTTTGTTTTATTTTTAGTTAGAATAGATACGTCTATGGTGCTATATTTTCTTTGTTATAAATTATGATCAGTGCATGATCCTTACTCTCATCACATAGCCTTTCTGTGTCTCCAGTGAATGCTTAGGACTGAGAAAACTACATGAAGTCATAGTTTTACTGATTAACACGAAAATATTAGGAGTAGTTACAGAAAAAACACAAAAACACATGTCATATACAAACAATGATATGAATGATGGCTTATTTCATTTTGAAACAATAGCATCCAGGAGCCTATAAAATAATATATTTAAGGTGGTGAAAAAAGGAAAGAAAACTGTATATTTCTATATGATAGTTTATGAAGAAATATTCATATTGAATGATAGTTTAATGAAGAAATATTCTGTTAAATAACAGGTAGGAAAACTTTTGCCAGCCTATGTGCAATATAGGAAATGCTGAAGTAAATTTTTTAGACAGAATGTTTAAAACAGAAGAATCTGGTAATTAACAAAAAAATTAAGAGCATTAAAAGTGGTCAATATGTCAGTAAATAAAAAGAATAATCTTTATTTCTATAAAAGTTAAAAGAGCATTTAAAGCCAAAAAAAAACTCACATTATTTATTTGTGAAAACTATAATGTATATAGAAATGAAATATATGACAACAATAGGAAAAAAAGATGGGAAATAGATGGAATTATTCTTTTATGAAGTTCTTATATTTTACACAAACTAGCATAATATTATGCTTAAGCAGACAATGAAATGTTAAGCTTGAATATCATCATTCCTAAACTGCACTAAAACTATATAAAGAAATACATTGGAAAAGACAATGGAGATCAACACAATATAATACTAAAAATTTATATACTAAGTCAAAAGATGTAAACATAGAGGAACAAAGACACCAAAAAAGAGACTGAACAAATTCAAAACAAATTAACTTTGGTAAAATTAACCCAACCACTTCCACAATTACAAATTCAACAATTAAAGTAGATGGAGTAAGTACTCCAATTGAAAAATCAATATCTAATCTTATGCTGTCTATAAAGAATATAATTTACTGACATCGATAGGCTGAAAGTAAAAGAACAGAAAAGATATAGAATCCAATTATTAAACATAAGGAAGTTGACATGTTTGCTTTAGTGTCAGAAAAATTAGATTTCAAGAAAATAAATGTAACTGGCATTAAAAATATTTCATTTTGAATAAAATGAGCAAATCACTAGAAAGACATTGATAAGTAAATGTTCATGTATCCAATACTGGAGCTATGAAATACATGAAGTAAAAAGTGATAGAACTAATGGGAGAAATAAAGATATCCATAATTATGACTAGAGGATTTATAGCTTCTTCTCCAGTAATTAAAACTTCCCCCAGTACCAAAGACTATAGAACCTTGGAACAACACAAGACCCAAACCTGACCTAATGGACATTTATAGCTTTATGCCCAACAACCACTGGGTATACATTCTGTTAAGTTTGCAGGGAACAACCTTAAAAAAGAATACACATAAATAAGTAACATTGAGTTCAAATGCTTTAAATCCTACAAAATATTTTCCCCAAATAAACGATAATATTAGAAAATAATAAATTATCTAGAAAATTCCTACATTTCAAAGCAAAACAGGAAGCTTCAAAATAACTCAAAAAAAAAAAGAAGATATAGTAAGAGAAATTAGAAGACATTTTGAACTAAGTGGCAATGAAGATACAACATACAAAATTTGTGGGATCTAGCTAAGACAATACTGAAAAGGAATAATTTGCAATAAATGCATATAATAAAAAATTCTTTTAAAACAAGAATCTAAGTTTCTACATAAAGACTCTAGATAAAGAAGAGTAGATGAAACCTAAATAAGTTAAAAGAAGTTAATAACAAGGGGAGGAGCAGAAATTAAAAACAAAGAAAAAGTCTTTAAAATCATAGTATTTTTTGAATAGATTAAATTCTTTGCATTATTTAAAAGAAAAATTAGAAAATACTAATTAAGAGTAATACTATAGAACTCAATAAAATAATCAATAATTTAGACTTAACAGACATATATAGAATATCCTATCCAACAACGAACAAATACACTTTTTTCTCAGAAGCACATGGATCTTTCTCCAAAATAGACCATATGTTATGCCACAAAGCAAGTCTTGGCAAATACAAAAAAATAGAGATATTACCCTGCATTCTATCTTACCATAACAGAATGAAATTAGATGTCAATTATAAAATAAAAAATAGAAGCTACTCCAAAACCTGAAGACTAAATAATATGCTACTGAATGAAGCACAGATAACAGAAGACATGAGGGAGGAAATTAAAAAAAATTCTTAGTGGTAAATGAGAACTCTGATAAAACATATCAAAATCTCTGGGATACTATGAAGGCAGTGCTAAGAGGGAAGTTTATTGCATTAATCTCACTAATTCAAAGAAATAAAAGTCAACAAATAAACAACCTGACATTACATCTCAAAGTCCTAGAAAAAGAAGAACAAACCAACACCAAATGTAGTAGAATACAGAAAATAATTAAAATCAGGGCTGAAATCAATGAAATTGAAACAAAAGAAACAATTCAAAAATTGACAAAACAAAAAGCTTGTTCTTTGAAAAAACAAATAATTGACAAACCTTTAGCTGAAAAGGAGAAAAAAAAATTCAAATTACTAAAATTTGCGATGAAAAAGGAAATATCATGACAGACACTGTTGAAATACAAATGACAATTAGAAACTATTTTGAAAATTTATACTCCAGTAAATAGAAAACTTCAAAGACACTGACAAATTTCTAGAAGTATATGGTCAACCCAAACTAAACCAGGAGGACATACACAATTTAAACAGATCAATTTCAAGCAAGGAATTAGAAGATGCCATCAAAAGCCTACCAACCAAGAAAAGCCCAGGACCAGATGGATTCTCAGCTTAGTTCTACAAGACCTACAAAGAAGAATTAATGCCAATATTCCTCAAATTATTCCATGAAATAGAAAAGGAGGGAATTCTTCCAAACTTATTCTATGAGGCTAGTATCATCCTGAAATCAAAACCAGACAAAGACACATCAAGGAAAGAAAACTTCAGACAAATATTCCTGATGAACATAAATGCAAAAATTCTCAATGAAATTCTGGTAAATTTCATACAAAAACATATTTAAAAATTGTTCACCATGATCATGGGGGGTTCATTCCAGGGATGCCAGGTTGGTTCAACATATGGAAATCAATAAATGTAATTCATCACATCAATAGACTTAAAGAATCATATGATTATATCAGTTGATGAAGAGAAAGCATTTGACAAAAGACAGCATCCCTTCACGTTCAAAACACTAAAACAACTAGAGATAGTAGGAACATACCTCAACATTGTAAAAGCTATCTATGCTAAACCCACGGCCAACATCATTCTAAATGGAGAAAAATTAGAAGCATTCCCTCTAAAACCTGGACCAAAACAGGGAATACCCTCTTTTACCACTTCTATTCCGCATAGTTCTTGAAACTTTAGCCAGAGCAATTAGACAGATGAAGAAATTAAAGGGATATGAATAGGAAAAGAAGAACTCAAAACAATCAATTTTTGCCTACAACATGATTCTATCCTTCGAGGATCCAAAAATTCCACCAAAAAACTTCTAGAATTAATAAATGAATTCAGCAAAGTAGAAGATATAAAATCAATACCCATAAACCAAATGAATTTCTGTATATCAGTGATGAATCCTCTGGGAGAAGTTAGGAAAACAACCCCATTCACAATAGCCTCAAAAAAAATTGAGAATTAATTTAACAAAAGAGGTGAAAGGCCTTTACAATGAAAACTACAGAACACTAAAGAAAGAAATTGAAGGTAGGAAGATCTCCAATGATCCTGGATAGGCAGAATTAATATTGTCAAAATGACCATATTATCCAAAGCATTATACAAACTCAATGTGATTCTAGGTAAAATCTCAACATTATTCCTTGTAGTTATATAAAAAGCAATCATGAAATTCATTTGGAAAAATAAGAGACTCAGAATAGCTAAAGCAATCCTTAGCAAGAAGAGTGAAGCAGGTGGCATCATAAAACTAGAACTTAAACTATACTACAAAGCTATAGTAACAAAAATGGCATGGTATTGGCACCAAAATAGACATGTAGACCAATGGTACGGAATAAAAAACACAGAGACAAACCCACATAAATACAATTATCTCATACTAGACAAAAATGCCAAAAACACATACTGGAGAAAAGATAACCTCTTCAACAAATGGTGCTGGGAAAACTGGAAATCTATATTCAGGAAAATGAAAATAAAACCCTATCTTTCAACATACACAAAACTCAACTCAAAGTGGATCAAGGACCTAGCAATTAGGCCAGAGACCTTACACCTAATAGAAGAAAAAGTAGGCCCCCAAATCTTGTGTCGAATTAGGCACCAACTTCCTTAACAAGACTCCTAAAGCACAAGAATTAAAATCAAGAATCAACAAACGGGATGGATTCAAACTAAAAATCTTCTTCTCAGCAAAAGAAACAATCAATGAGGTGAACAGAAAGCTTACATTTTGGCGGCAAATTTTTGTGACACCCACATCAGATAGAGCAATAATCTCCAGAATATAGAAAGAAATCAAAAAACACCAAACAAACAACTCAATAAATGGGCTAAGGAGGTGAATAGACACTTCTCAGAAGAAGATATATAATTGATCAACAAATACATGAAATAATGTTTAACATCTCTAGTAATTAGAGAAATGCAAATCAAAACTACTCTAAGATTTCATTTCCTGTCAAAATGGCAGCTATCAAGAATACAAAGAACAAAACGTGTTGATAAAGTAGGGGAAAAGGCACACTCATACTTTGCTGGTGGGACTGCAAATTGGTCCAACCAATCTGGAAAGCAGTATGGAGATTCCTTAGAAAACTTGGAATGGAACCACCTTTTGACCCAACTATCCCACTCTTTGGTCTTTACCCAAAGGACTTAAAAACATCATACTACAGTGATGCAGCCATATGAATGTTTATAGCAGAACAATTCACAATAGTCAAATTGTGGAACCAATCTAGATGCTCTTCAATAGATGAATAGACAAAGAAACCTTGGTATATATACACAACGTGGTATTAATCAGCAATAAAAGAGAATAAAATTATGGCATTGCAGGTAAATGAATGGCGTTTGAGGATATCATGCTAAGCAAAGTAAGCTAATCCCCAAAAGACCAAAGACCAAATTTTTTCTCTGGTAAGTGGATACTAATCCATAATGGGGATTGGGGCATGAAATGAGTGGAAGAAATTTTGATGGGAGAAAGGGAAGGAGGGAGGTAGAATAGGGGTAGAAGAGATAGTAGAATGAGACAGTCATTATTACCCTAGATACACGTATGACTGCATGAATGGTGTGACACTACTTTGGGTAAAACCAAGGAAGTGAAAAATTCTGCTCCATTTGTGAACAATGAATCAAAGAGCATTCTGCTGTCATCTAAAACTGATTAGAATAAATAAATAAACAATTTTTAAAGAATACTAATTAAAAATATAAATATTAATATAAATTCTATAGACATTAAAATGATAGGAGGATATAATGAAATATTTTATGCCAATATATTCAGTAATTTAGGCGAAATGGAAAAATTTCATTGAAGAACAGATCTAATCAAATTTGGTACTTACAAAAAAGAAAAACAAAGAGGTGTGTGTGTGTGTGTATATATATATAAAAAATATTTACTTTATAAAAATAAATAGCTAACCATCTTAAAAAGAAAACTCCAGGTCTTGATGGTTTCACTAGCAAACTTTTTCAACTACATAAAGTAGAAATAATACTAATGTTTTAAATAGATGTGGAGGGAGCACCTCCCAACACATTTTAAGACCATCACAATTATAGACCAATATTATTCAGCACATAGATTCAAAAGTTATTAGCACAATATTCTTAGGTTGAAAATTATGTAAAAATGGGTTATTTATTGTGTTTGACAATTGTCACAGGAATGCAAAAGCAGTTTGATATTTAAACATTCACTGACATATTTCATCATGTTAACAGCAAAAGGTACTATAATAACCTTAACAGGTAGAGAAAAAAGATTTGATGAAATTTAGCAATTATTCCTGAAAAGAAACAAACGTTGGAGAGGAATTTACCAATCGTATAGAGCCTATCTATGAAACATATATAGTTAAAAACACACTAAGTGATGAAATACTTACCACTGCCTGACTAAAGTTAATGATAAGGAATATAATTTTCAACACTTTTATTCAACATTGTACCGCATCTTCCAGCTGGTAAAATTAGGAAAGAGAAGGAAGGGGAAGGGATAAAGAAAAATAAATTCTGATTTTTCTTTTTAAACTTATAGATGATATTGTTTACATTGGAAATCCTAAGGAATCAATAAAAATGAACTAAATCTAATAAGCGACATGAGTAAAGTTGTATGATACAATATCTAAGATTAATCTATGTCTCTATTCTGGAAAAAAAGTTATTGGAAAATGAAGATTAAAATACCAATTACTCTAGTACTCAAAAACAAAATAATTTAGAATAAATTAGCAAAGGATCTATAAAACCTCTATACTGAAAACTAAAAATATTACTGAGAAATATGGAGACCTAAACACATGGAGAGATATGTTAAGTTCATGGATAGATACACATAATATTGTTAAGGTACAAATTTTCTCAAATCAATCTATAAATGCATGTAATTTCAATCAATCAAGGGAATTTTAAATCTATTTCAAATTTTTATAGGGAGTAATAAATATTCAATACAATCTTGAAAAAGGAAAATTCAGTTGGACTACTTATACTACCAAATATTAATATGTACTATAAAACTGAAATTATTAGGATAGTGTGTCAAGGGCAGAAAGATTAGCAGACCAAACTAGAGTTCACAGTCCCACTTGACTTTCAGTAAATGTTTCAAAGCTATTCAGTGGAGGAAACAGTCATTTCAGTAAATGATAATGAAATCCTTACATGAAAAATTAAATGTGCAAAAAATTAGACTTAACCTCTTTCTTATGCCATAAACCAGAGGTTGGCAAATGTTTTCTTTTAAAGGTTTTGTATTAATGTAAATGTTTTAAACATTTTGGACCAAATGATCTCTGTCAGAACCATTGGGTTCTGTCATTGTAGTGCAAAAGCAGGTAGAGATAATAGATATTTACATGAGTGAAACTGTCAACACTTGTGATTAGAAAAGAAAAGTAAGATGGATCGCATCTTGACATTTTAACACTGGAACAGTCAAGTTTCTAGGAAAAAAACAGTATATTCCTGAAACCTTGAGATAAGCAAGGATTTTTGAATGGAGCACAAAAAGCTCTAATTATGAGAGGAGAAAAACGTAACATCAATTGGACCTCTTCAAAATTTAAAACCTGCTTATCAAAAGACACTAAAAATAAAACAATAAAAAGGACAATACACAACTGGGGGGGGGCAATACTTAGCTAAAATTCAGAACACTGGCTACACAAAAGAGAAGCACCATTTGTAAACATTGCCAGTACTTAAAGGTACTCAATCATACACCTGACCTCTGTACATTGCACTACATGCAAAAAAAGTGATATAGCACACTGAGTTTCAGCTTCCAAATAAAAAAAACATCACTAGTTCCACAGCTCTCTTTGCCTACTCCTTCCTCCAACTCTGATTTGCTGGCTAGGAAACACTCACACCCCAGGGCAAGAGAAGATGGATGAAGAAGGAAGAGAATCCATCCCTCCTCTGACCTTTCTGTTCTATTTGGGCCCTCAACAAATGGTAGGATAAACACCCATGTCACTGAGGATGGATTTCTTTACTCAGTCTACTGACTTAAATGCTAATCTCATCCAGAAACACTCTCAGACACACCCATAAACAATGTTTGACCAGCTAGCTGGGCATCAATTAGCCTAGTCTAGTTGCCACATAAAATTAAACATCACATCAACAAAATACAATTTTTTTAACGTTACTAATTTTATTCATTACCACATGTATGGATTTTCTCATTAAAAATGAGAAACTGTTATTTTCTGAAGTGAGAATATTAATAGGAATAAAGCTACTTTTCTACCAAATGCACCCTTCACTATATAATTATTAATACAACTCAGAAAGTCAATTGCTCATATTCTAATGATTTATTTTCTGATGAAATTCTTTAGCCATAAAGGTATTGCAAAACCTTAATGCTCTATGTATGCCAACAGGTGATATGATGACAGGGAGAGGTTAGCTCAAGAAAAACAATGATCCAGGCTACCATTATTCACACAATTTAACTGTACACAAAACATTTTATAAATAATTTTTTTAGAAATTCTTAATAAAAGCATAAGGCTTCATCATTAGTTCATAATTGCAAATGCTTAACAAAGAAATCTGAGAGCTTATGCATCTTCTTTTCTATAAAAACATTCCACACTTTTATCATTTTTTTTAAAAAAAATAGCTATGAAGCATTCACACAACCAAGTCCTAGTTCTCATAGAAAAATTTAAAATTTTTTTCATAACATTGAGAATTTTTTCTGAACTTTTACCCAATACTCTTGAGGCTTATGTAAACTAATTAAAATATATTGCCTCCAAAAAGATTTATGTTAAGAATTCTGTCATATTAAAAGACAGAACTGAGTCAACCCAAAATAAATTGGACAGAATCAATTGAAGATCACAGAAATATTTCCTCTAGGAGTGACAGTCAAGGATGAGTAACTGAGTTCAGAAATGGTGGAAACACCATCCGAAGAACAAGGAAAAAGTAACAGGAAGGGAATTAACTTGAATAAAAATGCACTGATCTGACAGAGAGATGGACAGACAGATGGAGAAAGACCTGTTTGCTTTCTTCTCTTAGACAATTAATTTCTTGTACACAGTAATGAATGGAAAGAAAAGAAAAACCATCAGAAGCATCAAAATCAGCACCAGAAGCCCTAAATAAAGCATGAAAAACTAAAATGTCATCTCACCCCTTGGCAAGTTTTAGATTTCCTTAACATATGAGCTTCAACCCCGTTGACATTAATGGGAATTATATGTGCCTCTAGAGAAAAGGAATCACCCAATTATGAGAACTGCATAACTAACCACCGTGAATCACTGGAAATGTTCCTGGGAGCCAGGTTCATGGCCAGAAGCCATGCAGAGGCCTGAGGAATGAATGAATCCCAACTTTGTATAAGGCTAAGTGTCAGGAAAACTGGGTGTGGGGGGATAGTTGTAAAACTATAAAGTTTTACCTACAAAGAGAGTCTAAGTAGGTTTGTCACTACTCTGAATATGGTTTCTAACCCTATCAAACTAAGAAGTCATTTTAAACCATGGGAAGACACCACAGGAAAAATAGGTATTTTCTTAGGCCCCTGTAACAAAATTGAACTCTTCTCATGAGCAGCTTTAAAACATTCAAGCAGTCAGCAAATATTATTTGTTTACATAAATTCCAAGTATAATTCCAAGTATGATTTAATCCACATGGTGGATTAAATTCCGTGTAGTTTTTTTGTGTGTGTGTGTTTTCATTTTAGTAAGGTTGATAGCTTTCCCAGGATCCTAGGTGCAATAATTAAGAGTCCACCTAAAGTGGTAAGATTCAAAGCTGTCATTGTATAGGAGAAGTCATTCACAGTATTTCAAACTCACGAAGAAACCTCTTGCTTAAACAGATATTCTCTTCTCTGGGTTTAAACATCAATTACATTCCAATTTTCTGTCTCATCTTAAAATGCAAACATCTCCCAAGGAAGTATTTCCTGCTTTATCAGTCATTTGTAACTCACTGAAGCTTGTGTGTAATGTACTTTCCTGAAATTCTCTCTTCAGTGATCCTGGCCCCTTCAGTGCTGTGGCAGAAGAAAGAGACCTCTGTATGGAAGGTAAATAGCAATGATTAAAATGTGCATGTCACAATCATTGTATAAATGACCATGGATTTCTTAAAAAATACACAAAAAACAAGACAATTGACAACATAAGTGGTCTTGTGATTATTAAAGAAATTAAATTGTAAATTAAAAATCTCCTAAAAAGGAATTTCCAGACCCAGATGGCATCAAAAACATAAAGGAGAATTAACATCAGGTTTATGCAACCTTTTCCAGAAATAGAACTAAACACTTCCCAGATCATATTATGAGGTTAGTATTAGGTTGATACTGAAATAAAAGATGGTAAAAAAAAAGAAAAGAAGAAATAAAGAAAAAGAAAGCTACAGATTTATCTCTAGTGCATTTAGATGCAAAAATTCTCAACTAAATATTAGCAAATCAAATCCAGTCACATGTGAAAAGAATTATACACAAAAATCAGGCAGGATTTATTCCAGGTATGCAAGGCTGATCCAACATTCAAAAATCAATTAATGTAATCCACCATATCAATAAGCTAAAGGAAAAAAATTCATATACTCATACTAATTGATGGGGAAAAAGTATTTGACAAAATCCAACACTCATTCATGCTTAAAAAAAAAACAACCACAACCCTCAAAACTAGAAATGGAGGAGAACTTCCTCAAATGAAGAGAAAAAAAATATGCAAAACCCTTGCAATTAATATACTCAATAGGGAAAGACTAAATGTTTTTCCAAAGTTGGTAGGAAGGGGAGGGTGTCTGTTCTCACTACTCTTATTCAGAAAATCTAAGAAGTTCTAGACATTGCAACATGAAAAGGGGATCTGTTTGGAAAGGAAGAAACAAAACTGTTGCTCTTTGCAGACAACATGATTATCCATGCCAGGAAATCCCAAGGAACGTACAAAACAATGCACAGAACTAAAACATTAAGATTAGCATAAAAAAGATAAATAAAGGGCATTTATATAAGCTAACAAAGAACATTCAGAAACTGAAATTAAAATTTACAATTTCTGTAAAAATATTTCAGGGGGAAGTGCTGGGGAGCTAAATTGGCCAACTTATATTGTTATATTGTGAGCATGAACCAATATGCAACATCAAATCCCATCATTATGTACAACTATAATACACCAATAAAAATATGGAAAAATAAAATATTTTAGTATGAATGTAACAAAACATACTAAAATATGAGTTCCAAGAAGTACAAAATTCTGATGAAAGACATCAAAAACCCCAATACATGGAAACTCATACAATGTTCATGAATTAGAAGATTTAACATGGTAATGATGTTTACTTTCTCAAAATTTATCTGTAGATTGATTGAAATTTCTATCAATTTCCAAGCTGCTTTACACAGATGTTGGCAAAATCTAAAAGTTATATATAAGAGTACTGGTGCTAGAATAGCTCAATTTTGAAGTATAAGAACAAAGTGATAAATATAACACTACCTGATGAAAAAGCAGATTATGCCGCTATAGAAATTGAGACCTAACATAGACACATTGAGCAATGCTTCAGATTAGAGAACTCAGAAGTAGACCCACAAAAATATGATGAAAGGATTTTTGTTCAGAGGCCCAAAAGGAACTCATTTTAGGTGAGTAGGCTTGCTTGTCAATAAATGATGCTGGAGCAATCACACATGCATAGGCAAAAGAAAAATGAAAAAAAAAAACTTGAAGTGAAACCTCATATCTTATAAAAAATTAACTCAAAATAGATTACATGCTAAATATGAAACATAAGCTCTCTGAAAGAAAAATATATATATAAGGCAATGCTTCAGGACCAGTGTTAAAGAAAATTCTTAATACCTAAAGCATGACCCATAAAAGTAACAATTCATAAAGTGAACTTCATTAAAATTAAAAACTTTGGCTATATAAAGCGCTCTGTTATGCAGATAAAAAGACAAGCAAAAACCACATATCTCACCAAGGAATTGTATCTAGATTATAAAGAACTGTCAAAGCTCAACAGTTAAAATTTATAATTAGAAACTGGGCAAGAGGCATACACAGAAATTTCTTAAAAGATTGTATAAATGACAATTAAGCACATGGAAAATATGTTCAACATCACTAGCCATTAGAGAAATGCAAGTTAAAACCAAAATGAGATATCACTCTACGTTTATTAGAATGACCAAAATAAAAGCAGTAATAATACCAAATGCTGGTAAGGATGCAGAGAAATCAAATCCCACACATTCTCGTAGGATGATAAAATGGTAAAGACATTCTGGAAGAATATCTGGCAGGTTTTTTTTTTTTTTTAACAAAGATAAATATGTGCTTTGAATGTTTACCAAAGTCCAGCAATTTAATTCATGGGTATTTAACACAGAGAAATTAAACCCATGTTCACACAAAACTATGTTCATAAATGTCAATGGTAGCTTTATCTGTAACAGCCCTAATCTGGAAACAATGCAAATATCCTTCATAGCATGAATGGTTAAGCAAATTGTGCTAAAACCATACTATAGAATACTATTCAGTAGTAAAAGATACAAACTAAAAACACACATTTGGCAGGATCTCAAAGAAATTAGAGGGAAAAAACAAATCTCAAAAGTTTCCATACTGTGTGCTATAGCACTCTTTTTTTTTTAAAGAGAGAGAGAGGGAGAATTTTTTAATATTTATTTTTTAGTTTTTGGCGGACACAACATCTTTGTTTGTATGTGGTGCTGAGGATCGAACCTGGGCCGCACGCATACCAGGCGAGCGCGCTACCGCTTGAGCCACATCCCCAACCCTATAGCACTCTTCAAAGGAGAACATTTTAGAGACAGATAACAGAGTGTTGGTTCCCAGGGACTTGGAAGAGAGTTAGGGAGAGGGAAAATGTGTCTATAAAGAAAAACATGAGGATCTTTGTGATGGAACTGTCCTGTGTCTTGACTATGGTGTTGGTCACACAAATGTAAGAATACAATAATGCTGCATATAACAAAATACACACAAATTTATTAGTGCATGTAAAACTGCATGTGAAATCTGAGTAAGGTCAGTAAATTTTAAAAAGGCAAAAAAGAGAGTTAAAAAAGACCATGAATTTCAGGGAAGAACATACGACTGGGGCTGTGGTTCAGTGGCAGAGATATTGCCTAGCATGTGTGAGGCTCTGGGTTTGATTAGAGCAGATTATGCTAAGTGAAGCTAGCCAATCCTTAAAAAACAAGTGCCAAATGTCTTCTTTGATTTAAGGAGAGCAACTAAGAACTGAGCAGGGAGGAAGAGCATGAGAAGAAGATTAACATTAAACAGGGACGAGAGGTGGGAGGGAAAGGGAGAGAGAAGGGAAATTGCATGGAAACTGAAGGAAACCCTCAATGTTATACGAAATCACATATAAGAGGTTGTGAGGGGAAAGGGTGGGGGGAAACAAGGGAGAGAACTGAACAACAACAGATGAGGTAGAGAGGGAAGATGGGAGGGGAGGGGAGGGGGGATAGTAGGGGATAGGAAAGGCAGCAGAATACAACAGTCACAAATATGGCATTATGTAAAAATGTGAATGTGTAACTGATGTGATTCTACAATTTGTATTTGGGGTAAAAATGGGAGTTCATAACTCACTTGAATCAAATGTATGAAAGATGATATGTCATGAGCTTTGTAATGTTTTGAACAACCAATAAAAAAGCACAATATACAAATAAATAAAATAAAGTCCATCTACAACTAAAAAAATTAAAAAGAACATTCTGAGACATTATTTTTGTCAGTAGCAGCTATCACGACATTGTTTGTACAATAGCATCAATTCACAGAGATGTATTAGCCTGTAAGACCCAGTCAGTTGCCCAGTCATGACAAAACTTCTTCTAGAGTTGAAAACTTGCATTTTCAACTATAACTGTCTTTGTTACCTGAGACACTCTTTCTCAATTGTTTCCAGTTCCACCAGTTTGAAATTTAGAGGAAGTTGGGATACAGACATAACAGTGGGTTAGCGGAGAGAAAGAGACTTTACTCTCCAGAAACAAAATATATACCCCATGCCCCCAATGAGCCACTTCCTCCAGCTACACCCCACCTGCCTCCAGTTACCACTCAGTTATTCCCATCAGGGATTAATTCACTAATTAGGTTGAGGTTATAACCTAATCAGTTCTCCTCCAAACCTTCTTGCATTGTCTCGCATGTGAGTTTTTTGGGGACACTCACATCCAGACTATAACAGCTATAATTTCAAGCTCTTGACAGTTCCTCTTGACAGTTCCTCATTAATAGTGAGTCCTGAATTCCACCTATGTGAGCAAGACCTAGGTTATCAGTTCCTCATTCCATCCTCCAAGTGTTTTTGAACTCTCCATAGAGTCTTACATGTGTCCATTAATGCTTCTCTTATTTTCTCCCTTACTCCAGCTCCCCTGATTGAACTCTACCTCTCTTGAAAGCCTTGATGTCTGCCTTTAGACTGTTATTATCTCTGGCAAATATGCTGGTTTCAGTGCTACAAAGCTCATAAAACTAAGTGTGAAGGGGGCATTTCTAATGCTTCATTTTACTGCCATCATGCCCTTCTCTCTGAATCTGCCATATTCATCACCTTGGCAGTAGAGTAAATGGGCTGTCATGGGGCTTCTGGGTATTTCCTTAAGCTTCTGCCTAGAGTTCTTTGTGTGGAAGGTAGGTGATCAATACTGGACCTAAGGAACAACTAATCTAATTTCTGTCTCAATAGATTTGCCTACTCTGGACATTTTATATAAATTAAATCATGTGTTCTTTGTGGCTGGCTTCTTTCACTTGGTATATGTTTTCAGGATTTATCCATGTTATAGCTTATATTGGTACTTCATTCGTTTTAATGTGAATAATATTACATTTTAGGGATATTTAACATTTTATCTTCTCAGTTTATGACTAATTGGGTTGTTTCCACTTTGGGTTATTAAAAATAATACTCCTCTTGATGCACACATCCAAGCATTGATATGGCCGTGTTTTGTGTGTTTGCAAATCCTTTCAGTGTATATTCGTGGGAGTCTAATTGTAGGGCTCATGAGATAACTCCATGTTTTAACATATGAGAAATTGAAAACCTGATTCCAAACTAGCCGCAATGTTTCAAATTCTCAACAGCAATGTACAAGGATTCCAATTTCTCCATTTTTATTGGCATGTGTTATTGTTTATTTTTCTGATGATAGGCATCCTACTGCATGGATATAAAGTGATAACTCACTGTGATCTTGGTTTTCATTTCCTAATGACCAACAGTGTGGAGCATCATTAGTGAATATGTTTGTCCTCTTCTGAGAAATATCTATTCAGGTACTTTTCCCATTTTTAAAATTGGGTGATTTATCATTTAATTTTGAATTGTGAAATGTCTTTATTTTGGATACAACTAACTCCCTTAACAGATAAATGATTTGCAGTTGGACAAGATTTTAAACATTAATAAGCATAATCTCCATCTTGTATAAATGAAACTAAGAACCAAAGGCATTAAAAGATCTATTCTAGATCTCTTCTAAACATACAACATGCTGTTTTATGTTTTAGGCAGAAATAGAAGTAAGTCCAGATCTTACTTACTACTCTGGGATAATTTAACAAAAAACAAAAGAAATGAGAAAGTACATATAGACGACTGGGTGTAGTCAGTGATATAGTGTTTCCTTAGCATGTTGTGGGGCCCTGGGTTTGGTCCCCAATAAAGAATAAGGAGAAGGAAAAAGTATATCTTCTGACTTGGTTATTCCTTGACTTCAGCTCAGCACTAAACCTCCTCATTAAGGAACACAAATGTCTAGCTCTACTGGGACCCACATTAGGAATCACAGAAGAACTTTAACTTTATTTAATCTTTCTGACTAAAGAAGTCTTTTCTACCTAAATAATATCAAACAGCATTTTCCAAGGTCTTTCTTCTTGACTTCTACTCAGCAAGAGAGTCATACTTAGAAGGAAAATACGTACAAAATATTCTATTATTAATGAAGATTGTACTCAATGTATAGGACCAAATAAGAAGTGTTAAAAACCACAGGAGTGCTGTTGGTTTCCTTTATAGGTATTAAGAAATACTGTGTCATTAAATATATGTGATAGTCTAGTTTGAAAAATATTAGAAATTAAAATGGGGCTTCTCAAGAGGGATTTCTTTCTGGAAAGGTCAGCTATAAAAGAAGGGGTGGGGAGGATTTCTTACTCCCAAGATCACCAAAATAACATAATTTACTTGCCTTGATGCCCATGTGTGAAGTTTTATGATGTTCACCACTAAGTGTAACAAATGTAGTTAGAAAGCAATAAGCAGAAATGCATCAGAAACAATCATATAGGTAATAATAACAAAGAAAATTGGAATTTTTTTGCCCTTTTCCAAATACATATTTTTCTTTGTTTTTAGGTCAGTCACTTAAGGGTGGATGGTAAATGGCTTTTTAAAAGTATGCTTCATTGAATATATATAACAGAGGTCTTTAAAATATCATTTTTTCCAGAAAATGAATAGTCTGCTATTCCCATATAATATGCAATAATGTCTTTGACAAATGTTTCTCATTGTATATACCTAATTGCCCTCTTCATGTATCTACTTTTAAGAATAGAATATAATGAAATCTTTTTTGTTGTTGTTGTTTTCAAAAAATTTAAAAGGTCCTTTATTTCTCTGGACTATTGTTGTAAATGACTTGGGCATCAATTGAAGAGATAGCTAGGAAACATTCTCATTTTAATATCAGGGGTACATATTTGCAGATGAAAGAATTTGATAATGGATTTATAGGAAGAGTCTGAGAGCTTCAAGCACATAACAGATCCTATTCTCACTGGCTGAATTTTTTTTTTTAATCACAAAGGAAAGACCATACAGAACATGTTTCTATGTCTTGCAGTTACAACACGATAACTTGAAGACATCGCTGTGATGACCATAGCGGCGTGGTCATGCCAGACTCCTGGGATTCCTTTACAAGACCCTAGGATCTAAGAAGAGTTTTCATCCAAATGATTCACTGTTCTGGTCTCTCTCTTTTTCTCTCCTACTCATGTGTTTCAGGTCATGGCTTGTGATTACTGTTCTTAAAGATGCTAATAGCTATTCCTGCATTTCACCTCTTGCAGGCAGCATTTGGAGAGAGCAGATGAACTTACTTGCAGACCAATTTGGTCCCAGATTTTGCATGAAGGGAGGGATTAAATGGAGAGTTCTTTACCATGGCAAAGAAATATGTTGAGTTTCTGCCGAGACTTTTTTTTTTTTTTTAAGGTATGGGAGGAAACTGGACTTTTCTCTGATTAACCCATGGACTAGCAAGAGAAAGCAAAAGAGAAAAAAATGTGTACTGAGGCAGGAAAGGAGCTCTGAAATGAGCTAATAGGCTAGGGCTGTGAAAAAGACAGCAGCCAGACACCCCACCTTTGATAGGGTGTGGCTGACAGGACTTCAGGAGCAAAGTTGTGAACAGCTGAGTTCTGAGTTTTGCTCTTTTGTTAATTTCCTTTTGAAAAGCTCAAGTATTTTCTGAACTTTTAAGTACAAACACCCAGAATGGGTGGGGCAGAAGGGAATAAAAGATGGGTCTTTGTAGGTGGGACAATGGGCACCATAGGAAGTCATGAAATGCAGGCAGCAATCAGAAGGCCACAGGAAGGATTGGAAGAAGATGCTGGAATGGCAATCTACAGTGGGTGGTAACAAGCGACCCTTAGCTTGCAGTAAGCACAGCTTTAGCATACATTAAAATTCTTACAGGAGGGCATGGAATTTCGTCACTGCTAAAGATAGTTACACATTCTTAAAGGAAAACTCTTTAAAGAAAAAAAAAGTAGACAGAAAAGTCTAAGGAAAGAGATTGTTTATAAATTCTGGATTTCCAGTGTAAATTGGAAGTGAGCAGGTCTTCTACATACTTTAATGCAACCGGGTAATGGCTTCATTTTAAAATGCAGTGGGGAAAAAATAAATAAAAAGAAAGACGAAATAAATGGCTCCGATCCCGTTATCTGAATTTTCTGATCTCTATTTTTGTAGATTGATCTTTTTTCTTGGGATGATGACTTATCCTGAGGTATTTAAGAGTGCCTCACAGGTAGATCAGCAACTCTCAAGCAGGTGGCCGTATGGCACAGAATTTTCTTTGGCTGAAGGAGAAGGACTTTCTTTTAGGTTGAATAGACTTCATAGTCAGCAATCTTAGAATTATATTAGAAGATACTTTCTTGCTGACTAAACAAATCACTGTACAATGTAAGTCAGACACCTTCTCTGGGATTAAAGCAGCTCTGGCTGCTCTAAATATAAAAAGCGAATGTGACCTTTCGACACTGACCATGACAATGGATGAACAGCTTTGTGCAGTATTTGCAGCTCACAGCACAAGGAGTTGGCTGGGCTCTGCTGAATCATTTGCTGCATGCCATGAATCTCAAAAAAAAAAAAAAAAATGAAAGGGTCTCCCTTCAGTTGTTTCTGTAGCTATCAAAGTAAACAGGTCAGATGAATTATTGATAGCTTTTGGATCAGCGACGTGCCACTGGAATGACAAATGGTAAGCACAGTGCGACTGTCATATTCCTTATCCCCCAAATACACTTCACAAATTCCTCCCACTTGGCTTTGCTTATAGGAACTCTCTATCTCAAAGGCTTTTCTTCCCTTACAAGGACCTCACACAATTTTCCAACATCCATTAATTCTGTTGTGGCTCATAGACCTGTTTGTAGGGTCAGCTAGACCTGGAAGCCTTTTCCAAATAATCATATGCATGATCATATGCATGATAAGTCTCTACCATCTCAGCACCATTTTCTAGAACTTCTATTATTTACATCATTACAAATTACTTAAAATTTATAAAGATCCCAGAATAGTTTTTGAAATGTTCTGTTTATCTCCGCTGTTCAACCTCAAGTATCATTGAGTTTAAGATCAAAGCCTTCATAACATTTTCAGTTCCCTCTCCACATCTTTCCCTGTTGTCATTCAGGATAGGCTCCCATAACCACATGCCACACGATCATGGCTGATCGAGAATCATTTCTTCTATCAATTTTTTCTTTTCTTGTTGTCTACCATAGTGCCATGCACACAGGAGGAGGAGTATTTAAAACACCCACTTACTACAGCTTCCATTTTCATTGCACCACTGATTGCTAAGAAGTGTTGGACTAAACATTGTCATAGGTCATTATTATAGAAAGGTCCTTTTCTTGAATTGATACTACCCATGAGATGGAACAACTATTGTGTAATGTGAAAATGGACAATCAGTGCTGCCCATTGTGCCATGAATAGTGCTCTTTCTCAGACACAAACCGTGTTTCAACTGCATATACCAATTTCAGTTATATATTTCTTTGACATTTATCTTCAGGTTCTCAAACTTGGTCTTTTGTGTCTAATTTCAGAAGCCATTATAAAAATCATACTACAAGTTCTAGGACAGCAGACCAATGGTAGTGTTAGACTTAATTAGATTGATAAGAACCTCTTTAAGAAGCTCCTCTTACGGATTCTAGGAGCCCTAGGAGTATCTTCATTTATTTTTAGTTAAGTGCTAAGATTCATTAGCCTGAATGGGTGTCAAAAATTCTGCCATACCACATTTCTGCCAGTAAGCTGAACAGCAGATCCTTTAAAATATGTGGCTAGCAAAAAAATCATGGGAGGTAGGAATGTCTGTTTCATAGAGTTGAATCCCCGTTCCCCATCCCCAATTTGAACTTAATATTTTATAAAATAATTGGGAGAAGAGAATTGGTACAGACTTTAAGACACTTCTGTTCTATAATTCTTTATGGACTGACCTTTTCTTTTTGCCACCTTTTAAGAAACTAATTTTAGTTGTACATACACATAGATTTAGTAAGTAAGACAAAAAATTATGTTACATGCATAATTCATTTGACAGAGATCTAGATCATTTACACCTAAGGGGGAAAACACAAAATAAAATACAAAATAAAATCACAACAACAAAGCAAAACACCCAAATACTATGAAATTTATTGGTTTTATGCCAGAGTTTTTTTTAATGATAAAATCTGTGTAGAGTGCAGTTTAGTTTTATAAAAAATAAAACTGTGGATTTATCAACTGCAGGGCAATTATGAAGTCTGATAGTCTCTGGCATAAATATCCGATTAGGAGGATCCTTGGTACTTTTGTGCTTGTTCCAGCCTCTGACACAGTTGAAAGAACCATTCTGCCCCATAAATGTTTCTTCAAGTGTACATCCCTTTGTCCTCAGATAACATTACTTGGCTTTCCTAATTGTGTGTTCTTGGCAATGCTGTCTCTTCAAGAATGCACTTCCAATGCCCAGCTAACAGGATTGGATGCCTTGGTATTTGGGGTAGCATTTTAAACCTACTCCCTGCTGTATTCTGTAGCTTTGGGTCTTTAGAGGCACATGTGTAGATACATAATTGAATAATGGCACTGCACCCTGTTTTCCTACAGACTGTAGCATATCACAAAATTTCCTAAATTCATATTTTCAGTTATTTGCTATAAAGACATACAGATTCACTTTATTGCACTCTTATTAACTACCCCCTACCATGCCTTTGGCACTTAAAAACCTGCTTAGCAAAAGAAGAATTGCATCCATACACATAAACTCTTGCATACTGGGGAGTTTCTAAATATAAAATTTAGGTATTTTTTTTATGTTCGTCTTATAAAACTACCCAAACGTGGTGAAACAGTCTTTGAAATGCAACATGGCAGATGGGTTGAAAACTTTACTAGCATGATGGATGGGTCCTGTATTTATTCCTCTGTGAATGGCTGCTGATCATAATCACTTTTATAGCTCGACTGCAACAAAAAGGATTATTTCTTTTGTCCTGGAATGTCAGGATGAACATACTTGTTCAGAGGATGAAGGGGACCAAATTAGACCAAGCTACTGGGGTATAATAAATTCACAGCAATCACAAGCCAATGTTCTTTAATTCTTAAGACACTATCAATTTTAAATATTCTGATCCTCTCATAGTTAGCTCGCTTATCCTTTTGTCCTTATTGAATTAACTGCCTTTTCTTTTACATTGTCTCCTGAGGGGACCTCATTTTAAATCTTTTCAGTTTCATTCCATTAATTGGCATATTGTCTGGTCTCATGTTCTCCTCCTGGGTCTTGAACTTATGTTCCCCTCAGTTCTTAAACTCCTTAGCTGTATTTTGCAGCTTTGAATGACAACTTGCTCCATCTCTAGACAAAGCATGTGCATTCTTATCTTTCACTTTCAGGCTAATGTTTAACAATGAATTCACAATCCTGACAGTTTATCAGCCCATTAAATAAACCCTCGTATAGAGTTCCTTGATTTTAAAGCCATCATACTGAAATCCAGGAAAATTGGTTCGCTAATTTGAGCATAATTTAAGAGCTAACAATTCTAAATTATGGTAAGTGGATCAAAAGTAGGTATATTTGTCTTTGTAGGTCCGCTTGCCTAGAAATGAGGCAGAGCTAGGTCACACTGCCTTGGGCTTATATTTTATCCTCATGAGTTATTAGCTAGTAACTTTAGAAGGATTATATATGTCTCTAATCCTCAATATTCTCCTCTCTATAATGGGATTGATAATAAAACTTCATTCCAAAGCATAAAGATATAATGAAGATATAATGGGATAATCCTTACTGAATGTTCAATACAATATCTGGCATGTGGCAAATAATCAATGCTCACTCTCATTATCATAGTTCTTATTAACATTTCATCACGTCTATTGGCAGAGTATTCTAACCTCCCCACAAAGCGCATTTATTATGGTTTGGATATAAGGTGTCTTCCAAAAGCTTCTGTTAATGCAGGAATATTCAGAGGAGAAATGATTAGATTATAAGAGCTATAACCTAGTCAGCCCATCCTAGTTAGAGTGGACCGACTGAATGGTTACTGTAGCAGGTGAGGTATGGCTGGGGGCAGTGGGTCACTGGAGGTTAGCCCTGGAAATGTTCATCTCTCCTGAGGCTCCTTCCCTTCCGTTTGGCTTCCTGGCTGCTTTGAGCAGAATAGCTCTCCTTGGCTGCACCCTTCTATCATGATTTTCTGCCTCATATTGAGCCCAGAACAATGGAGTCAGCCAACCATGGACTGAGACCCTGAAACTGTGAGCCCCAAATAAACTTTTCTTCCTCTAAGTTATTCTTGTCAGGTATTTTGCTCAGTGTGATGAAAAGCTAACTCTAACAACATGTAAGTGTCATCTTCAAACCAGGCAGAATGTCATGTCAGGAGGTAGGCTCTGTATATGCTTGTCACATGCTTGATTTGAGCATTGTAGTCATCCTTCCCTTTAATTAAACTGCAACCCAGACACCATATCATACCTCTCTGCAAACCCAGGATCAGCACAATGCCTCCTTCTCACAGAAAAGGTGGCATAACCATCTATTATCAACAATAAGTGTATAAGAAATCAGATTTTGTTTTCAACTTGTTTTTAAAGACGAGGTTAAATCTAGAAGCATATGGCAGATTATGACCAATATATATAAGCAGGAACATGGAACTAATTAACTGAGGAATGCTTAGGGACAGAAGAAATGAGATGAATTTATCTTTAGGCCAGTCTTGAGTATCTATAGATGATAAGAAGAGTAATTAAGTGATCAACACAAATCATAATGCCAATTTTCACAAAATTCAATTTAATAACTAGATGATCCCATTGCATTCAATTATCGAATACTTTCAAAAAGAATTTGGAACATAATTTAATACATAATTTAAATAACAATTAACCCATGAAAGAGATGGATACCCAGCCCAGAGATAATTGCCAAGCACTTCTAATAATATTATAAAACAGGATGTAAAGATGTATTTCATCATTTAAACTATAAAAATGGTTCTAAAGGATAATATTCTTAAAGAGTTTAATGCCTGGAGAGATAAAATTCTCAAGGAGGATTCCAAGCTCACTCAACTTCTGAGGGAATTTCTGGTGGAGACATAGGACAAAACAAGATTGATAAAACTGTTAAACCATCCAAGTATTCCCTGAATTTGAAAATTCAGAAGTAAGGTTAGTTTGGTTTCTCAGGGGCTTTCTCTCTCCACCTCCATTTCTGCTCATTAATACATTGTATCAGCCTAGAGACAACTAACTTGAAAATGAACTCCAAGTTTCATATCATCCACTAAAAAAATAACATTTTTGATATTATGAATATACCTTCTTGAGGGTAACTACATTCTGGCCCTAGAAGTTCATTTCTTGCAACTTTGAATGACAAAACAATGGATGTAGAAACAATCTTACTCTAGGAAAAAAAAAACAAACAAACAGCAATTTCATAGTGTTATTTCACAAAGTGAAGCAACAGAGCTAATGAAATTAGGGAGAAAGACACAATCCTAAAGTGGCTGGGTAACTTGATTTTATCCCATGGCCATGCTCAAACCCAGGAGCCATCTTACTGTTACAAACTAGGGCACCCTGTAGGAATACTAAGGACAGACAAGAAAATCCTCTACCATGGCTCTGAAGAAAACCTTGAAGTACAGGCATTAGAAATGCCAGACCAGGACTGTTACCTCCAGAAATGAGAAAAAAGAAAATAGCAGGCAGAAGTTTGAGAATTACAAGATGATATATTTTGTCTTCATTATCTGACGTTCTGGCTTCTACTTGCTCCACTCTGTTAGTGATACTCTCATTTGAGTTTTTAATTTGGTTTATAGTTTCCTTCATTTCTAGAATTATTGTTTGATTTTTTAATAATCTCTATCTCCTGATAAAGATGCTTAATTTCTTCTTTTATCTGTTTATGTAATTCATTTTGAATGTGTTCTTTCACTGTTTGAATTTGCTGTCTCATATCCTCTTTAAGGTTCCACTCCATCTGTCTAAGGTATTCCTTGAGTTCTTTATTTGACCATTTTTCTGATGCCTCTAGGTCCTCCTGAATATTTAGGCTGTCCTGCATTGTTTGTACTCCTTTTCTTCCTTGCTTTTTCATGCTGCTCATGTTACTTCTTGTTCTGTTTGACTGCAGAGTTACTGTTTACTCCTATAAATTTATTTGATGCTTGGGAGGAAAGGTATTAGAAGGGAAGGGAAGAAGTCACTGTCGCCGCCGGTTTCAATGGAGTTATCTCCTCCGCCGCATTCTAGTGACGTCAGTTCTCTGCCATGGTGGTATCCCATGCAAAAGGCGACAGTTCGTTCCCTTTGCCAGGTGACCAATGCAACGGGTGGGTCCTGACTGGCTCTCCCAAGCCCGGTTTCAATCCTGTGGCCACTGCCTATGAAGGCTCGGTTGGCATTAACCTCCATAGGATCAGAAGGGTCGACCAGTTGTTTCAGCAGGATCGTTTAGTGCTGAGTCACAGCAGTTTGTCTGCTAGAAGGAGGCGAACGGGAGCTTGAATTCAGCCGATCCGGGCTCTGTGTGTGTTCTGAGAGGCCCAGACTGTTCGCCCCAGATCCACGTCTGCTCAGCATTGCCTAGTGATCCTGAGCAAACAGCATTTAGATGGTTTGCGACTCCCTATGCCCGCGCAGCTGAAGAGGTCAGAGACTTGATCTCTCTGTGCCCACCGCCATGTTGCAGATCTCCGAAGTTTGAGAATTAAAAAAGAAAAAAAATCACTGAAGCAAAAATTATAAGCATTGGGATTCTGTTTAAATTCATGTAACAAAAATACAAATAGCATCTTCACTAAATAGGAAGAAATGTTTATTTTTCACATACACAGAGAGGGCTAGAGATAGGAAGTAGGAAGTCTAGTCATAAGTTGGCGTGGTGGTCCCACAGCATTATTAAGACCAAGATTTCTGCACTGGACCCTTAATGAGTATCTTTATCTGCTTCTGGACCCTTAATTAAGAGCATCTTTCATCTTCATGAATGCAAGATGTCTGCTATATCCCCATGCTGACCCTCCAGCTGTGAAGAGTGGAAGAACAAAGAAAAAGGACAAACTGCATTAAGCATCCCTCCCCACTTAATTATCACCCAGACTTCTATAAGATTTCTTGCATATTGTCCATCTCCTCTTCACCTTGGAAACTAAGTTGCATGAAGGTAGATTTTTTTTTCTCTTGCTCACTGATATCTAGCTATTAATACTGGATATAGAGTTAGTGCTCAGTAAGTATTTTTGAGTGAATAAAGGAATGAAGCAATGACTGTGATTGGAATGTAGTAATAAGCTTACATGAAACCAACCCAGAAGTCAGGCACTTTGAAGCCCAGAGTACTCTTGATTGACAAGCTCTGCCTTCACTGCCTCCTAAGGATGTTGCCTTTTTCCAAGAAGTGGGTGTTTTCAGTCCCTGGATGCTTGGGACTACACTCAGTGAGATGGCATATTAAACACATGAAAATCTGTGCCTTTAAATACTAGCTCAGAAAAATTATTTTAAAACATGAGAGTTTTTAAGAGAATTCATATGGAGTGGGTGCTTCTAAGGAGGATTTCTGATTACAAAATCTCAAAAAGTAATTGTTCATTGGGTTAAAAACTCTTCTGAACTTGACCTTGCAGAAAAGGGCATATTTTAGACTATCTAATAAATAAATGTACCTGCATTTAAATTTTTTCTCTACAAAAATGTTAAAAGGAAAGGTTTCAAAACATAAATCCAGTGCCCGAGTGAATTGGCTGCAGTTTTATGATCAACAGTAAAAGCTGTCATCTGGTTTGTCAATTATACACAAACTAAAAGGTCTTTGAGGAGGTCTCCACACAGAGGACTTTAATGACTTACAAAAAGTCTACATCAGAATATGTGTCAAGGAACAGCTAATTAATAAGAGCCTGGTAAGGAAAGACTGACATTAATGTAAATTAATGGCATTATGGAGTATAGCAACAATCTGCAATTGAAGATTTACATAATCAGTCATTATAGTTCCCCTGTTGTCTCTGGGGTCAATAATGTGCAGTTTTAAGACATGCTAATACATATTTACTCATTAATCTACAATGCCTTCTAGGAGAGAGTCTGGGTCTCTGATTGAATTAATTCATATTTAAATTATAATAGCAGATAATTGCTTCACAGATTAGAAGAAAAATGCATGAACTCCAAAGATGTATACTAAATATAGGTCATTTATATAAGTCTTTGCTTTTCCAATTTATGTAGTAAGATAGCTTATGATCTACCAAAACATCATCATAATTAAAGGCTCCATTGAGGCAGGATCCCAGATCTGTATTTGCCTCAGATTGCCTGAAGAGACTGTGAAGGGTGTCTTTGGTGAGTGTGGAGGAGGCAGAGAATGGAGGTGGGAAGGAAGAGATGGATTTATTATCTTTTATTTGGTCATAAAATTACAGCAGAGTCTCAAAGCAAAATGCCAACGATGATGAGAACAAATTATTCCAGGTCCTAGGTATTCTCTATGACCCTTAATAGTGAAAAATCACTAAGTGATAATTATATTTGACACTTTGAAGTAAGTAGTCTAATTTTTTGCTTCTAAATTACCATAATATATTACAGAAATGAATTTAAAATGAAGCTTTCTACTGTGATATGGCCAATCATATTGACCTACTATTTATATAAATTTAATATTCCCTAAACTATATACTAACCAGAGATATTTGTTCCTAATTATTACAAGAGTAAATTTCCTGTATGCTACATAATATATTTTCCTAAATGTCAATGGGTTATTCTGATGGCCTTTACAGTCCAACCTGGAACATGAAAGATACATGGGTAACAGTGACTGTGTCATAGCCAGAATTACCTGTGCATACATGAAAGCTAAGCACTGCTTCTTAATGCTAGAGATGGGGGTCACATTTTTGCTTTAAGATGCAAGTACAATAGCATATACTTTTCTCTTGGAAGCTAAACAAAATGTTTACACATTCCCAAATTGCTCTATCCTTTTGGATGAATGACCATTTTTGCTTTGCTGGGGTTGTCTGAGCCAACGTGAGGTAATTTATCATCTTATGATTGAAATGCCTTTTAAACAGGATGCAAGGCATTGCTGTCTTGGCATTTGGCTGTACCAACACTTCATTTAGGGATGAGCATTAATCTCTCATTTGCATGGACACTGACTTCTCTCCTCAAATGACATTAATAGTCATTATAAATCCACTTTTTACTTGCTAGCACTATGCCAAGATGGAATGCTATGGGAAAGCATCATATGGAAATTGCTTTGGACAGCCAGCCTATGCATGCAGTCAGCACCATTCTATGTACCTGCCAGTCAGAATTTGATATAAAAAAAGTGGGACATAGAACACATGCACAAAAATTTTTTTAAAATCATAATTTTTGCATAAGTTAAGGAATGCCTGATGCATAAAAAATAAAGAGAGATGGATTCAATTGACTGTGATTGGAAAAGATGAGTCAATGCTTTCCACTGTCTTCAAAGTTCAAAATCAAGCAAGATTTTTTTTGAGGAAATGAAAAAATAGGGTATAATGTGTAATCATAAATTATTCTTAGAAAAAAGAAGTGTGTGAGATCAACAGCAATAAGTAATTTTAACTTTTAAGTTTTATAAATTTGAGGGCTGTGCTCTAGATGAAATGGTTGCATTCTGTATTAATTAGCCCTTTTAAGTTGCAATAAGACATGTTGGGGTCAAGACTTTCATAAGAGACATGTAGAGAAGGTAGAAAACACGGTAATATTTGGGCCTATTCCCTAAATAGTCTTTTTTATATAGGCATTGAAAAAATATCACTAAAAATCAAACATCACACAAAAAATTCACCTGGTTGTAGGTCTAGTATGATTTTCCACAGTGGCCAATCTTCATGATAGTGTTCTTTATTCTTACAGGCTGAGGTTATTTCACTTTTGTTACTCTTTCATAGGATCGATCTTTCCTGAACACTCCCTCCCGGTCCCTGCACCGCACACACACACCTTTTTTTTTCTTATAACATAAGGTGAAGATTGCTACACAGATAGCTCCTTCTTCCTAGAGAAGTGTGGTTTAAAATAATGAACACTGGGAATCTACAAAGAGATCTGGACCTTCATGAGAGACAATAACCTAAACTTTCTCAATTCCACCTGATGCTGGGTTAGAAACCACAAAAAGTCATATCTGATTTTAGCCCCTTGGCTAAGTCACACATACTTTACATTGGAAAATAATTAATCAGGCACAGATGTTTTTTCTTCTAGTCACCTATAACTAGAAATCAGAAGAAATTTGAATACAGAAATGTTATGATCCACAAATTAATGCTTTTTCATTCCTGCTAAATTAAGTTTTCAGAACAAAAAGAACAACAAACCAGAACATTCCTAAAATCTAATGTCAATACTGCCATTCTATACATGCAGAAAGTCTTTGTATAGATATGCTTATGAATCCCTAGTCTCTTCATTTATAAAATTAAAATTTTATTTTCCCTTTTTCAAGGATGCATATGAAAAATTCCATCCTACCTCCTCTACTTACCTCCCACTATTAATTAATGGTTGGGATGAGATTTTTAACTCAGGTGTTCTTTGATTTCAAAACCCAAGTTCTAGGCTCCTGTCCTTCTGGAAAACTCTCTCTTCTAGTTTTATGAGGTAATAAATAGTATATTGATATATTAGAATTTTAAAAAAAGACTTACAGAAATATGAATCTCAACAATTTGAAGCTATTAACTTGATGAATGATGTATAATGATAGAACATGAATTGTATAGCACCTGTTCATAATTTCCTGAATAATTGGACAGCTCATTCATTATCTTGGTCCTTTTAGCATCCTTTGGGTATTCTAAAGGCACAGTGGTTCTGGGACCAGCCATGTTAAAATTAACAGAATCCTAAATCATCTAACATGGCTTCAGAGTGGGATGGATGTGTTTCACCTTAAAATGGCTGGAAATTTTACATCTTCACCTAAATGAATGGATTAAATCTTAGTTAAAATTTTCATGTTCACATGAAACAATCCTCCCTTTGTTTTATCTAAGAGCTTTAATTTTCTTAAGTATTAAGGTTAGTCAGCATACTAGTTTTCCATTGATGCTATAACAAACAACTATAGTTGCTGAATGTATCCCAAATTTGTCATCTTACAACTGAAACCACTACAGGTTTCTCTAGGTTGGACCAGAGATAGCAAGTTTACACTCTGTCAGAAGGCTCTAGGGGCAAAAATCTCTGTCTCTGCCTTTTTTAGCTCTTTGAGCTGAATTCCTTGGCACATGGCTCTTTTCTTCATCCTTAAAGTGGAACATCTTTAAGTCTTTCTTTACTGCCATCATTTGTAGCCCTCATTCCAATTCCCAGCCTCTATATTACAAGAAACCCTGTAATGGCATTGGGCCCACTCAGAAAGCATAGGATAAGCTCTCCATCTTAAAATACTTAATTTAATTATATTTGCAAGTTCCTTTTGCCATGTAAAGTAATCTTCACAGGTTCTGGGATTAGGATGTGGACACTGTGGCAGATGAACTTACTATTCAATCTACCACAGACAAATTTTTCAATTTGACATTGTGATACAATGGAAATAGATTTTAGGGTGTGTCTTAGTCCATTTTGCAATGCTATACTATAGGCCTATAGACTGGGTAATTTATAAAGAACAGAAATTTCACAATGCTGAGACTGAGAATTCCAAGATCAAGATGTGAACATTTGGAAAGTACCTTCTTGCTGTGCCATCTCATGGCAGAAGGCAGAAGGGCAAGAGTGGGCCAGAGAGATCAAGAGTGGGGCACATACAAGGAAACCACTCCCATGATATGAACCTGCTCCTGCAATTTAGAAAACAAAACAAAACATTAATATCTTCATGAGGGTAGCTTCCTCACTATCCAAAATCCTCCCACTTTGCTGCGTTGGATAAAGTTTCAATGCATGAACTTTGAGGGACAAATTCAAACCTAGGAGAGTGTATTATTGGTGTAGAACTATTTGTGAACATTTTAGGAGCGGTTTATTTTCAACCAAGCTAATTGTAAATAGTCATCATTATACAATAAGTACTTTCTTTGGGAAAGTTAATAATAAACTAAGCAACAGTAATGAATTATGCTCCCCTTCCTTGAGATATGTACAATAATTGTTCTCCAAAGATATATTGCTATTCACCTCACTGAAAAAATAAATAGGAGTCTTTCCTCAAATGGTAAAGAATAATAAAAATAAAAGCATTTAATATTAGCCACTTGTGATTCAGGGGTTTTGATTTACAGTTTTAAAAGCTTTTCAGAAAACCAGGAAGTTGCAATAATATTTAAATCAATGTCATTCAGATGTCTTTGCAAGGCAAACAAAGCTCTATCAATTGAACAACCAAACCACTGTTCAAATTAATCAGTAGGAACTTGATAAATTCCACTGATGTAGAAAATTAGCACTTTGCATGTTTCCCAGATTTTGATTTCATTTGGGTGTCTGGTCATGAATTATAACCACTCTTCTTGGACTCAAGCTATTTCACTTGAAATCCATTATTTCTAGCAGAATTATGAGTCTTGTTAGGGAAATGCCAGCTATTTCCATTTTGAGCATCTGCACTGCAGTTCTATTATTAACATGGAGCTCATTTGAAAAAGGGAGAAGAATTAGATTTGTGTCTTTGGGGCGGTGGGGGAGGGGTGGGTGGTGGTGAGTGGCGCTTCAGTGAAACAAACAAGCTCACAAGGCTGCTTCCAATTGACACAGCTGTCATGTAAATATCTGTCCCTGCTGTATAGCTAAGGGATCCTGGGCTTAAAGACCTTGTAGCCATATGTAAACAATGCAGTGCTGATGACAGGTTTACAGCACCACGGAAAACATGCGCAGCTGTTTCATCCTCGTTCCTAGAGTGAGATACAAATGTTCGGGAGGCAGATCGCAGATGCTTAGGACTGAGTTTTCAGGCTTACCGGGCTAGTTCTGCTTCTGTGATGAGCTTTGCCTCACTGCCTCCTGGGTCATGCCATTCCAGCCCTGGGTGTGAACCCTTCTGTGCAGGCATGAGCTGAGTCTCTCCCTCCCTCCCTTCCTCTTCCTCTCCTCCAACTTCAGCTGGATTGTTTCCCTGTAGGGGAGAGGCAAAGCTTCTCTTTCACCAAGGGACAAGTGGAGGCGTGCTTGAGCCACACCTCTGCATGCTGCATTGATCACCTGACTCTCCAGATCAAAGAATCAAAGGGGCTAATGATCTACATTGGAGAGCTCATTGACTCTATTCCCTGTTATTGCTGTCTTCTGTTCACAGCTTTCTTTCCAGGGTTTAGCCCAGGCTCCTTACAAAAGAATCAAACTGGAAACCAAGTTTGGGCAAAGGTAAAGGCTTAGTAAAACTGAAAGTGCCTGTAGATGGGAAATGGAAAGCAATTAACCACGCACAAGTCAAGTAGGAGGAAAAGTTTTGGTCCCTTTCCCAGCTCTGGAATCAAACCCAGGTGACTGCGCACATTTTTCAGGCCAACAAATACCTGGTGTTGACATTTGGATATTTATCTGGATTCCCCAAGTAAACATAATATTTCACAACCTGAATTATTCAGAGTCCAAAATTATTTTATGTGTTCTAGTCACATTATGTATTTATGGACACAAGTCCAATAATAAGGCTGACTTGTAAACAAGTACTTTTTTTCTTATTTGAGTTCTTTTCTTAAATAAAATAACTCACTTAGAGTTTTCAACTCTGCTATCAAACCAAATCAATTCAAATCCATTCATAGCCGTTTTGTAAATATGAGATTATGGGCAAGTTACCGAAGCTATCTAAGCTTAAGAGTCCTTATTGTAAAATGGGGATAACTAGAGTAATTTTATCTAAGGATCCTTTTGAGCACTATCAGGACAATCCTTACAGTCTTTAGTTTAATTTCTGGCACACAAAATTCCCCTATTAAATATGAGCCATGATGATTATTCTTATATTTTGAAAAATAGTGTTGTAAACTGGAAACCCTTATGAAAAGCAAAAAAAAAAAAAGTTACCAATAATCCATCCATATATGATTTCCTAACTTCCTGTCCTGTAGCCTCCAGAGATTGAACTTTCAACTACAGTATCCTCTGAACTCCCTCATCTTTCCTGGATCCAAGATGCCATATGTTATCCAGGGAACCTCCTTTTCCTTCAAAAATCTAAAATTCTTATCCTAATCTTTCTCAAAAATGCTGCGGCAAGTTCATAAATAAAAGCAGCTCAGAACTCAGGTGCAGCATTTATGAGAAGGGAGTAGAAGGCTCTAATTGATGCATCAGACATTTTAGGTCATTTAGGAGTATGATTCCAAATGCTCAGCTACATTCTGAATTGAAAAAGCTTGGGTAGATAGTGAAAGGAATTTAAACAGTCAGAGAATGTTTTTCCTTTGGGACAATGTGTTCTGAGTTCCAACAAGTGATATAAAAGTCAGCCTTGGAACACAACACTTCCTTAAATTGATCAATTATTAAGGCTCCACAAAATAGGGCTTTTTATAAAAATGTTCTATGATTCCACAGAAAGACAAATCTACTTGCACTTCAAAATAAATAAACACATTTTCCTACATCTTTTAAAAATACACTTTATGTTTTAGAGAAGAGTGTTAGATTTTTATTGCTGTGATCAAAGTATCTGAAAAGAACAACTTAGAGGAGGAAAATTTATTTGGGGGTCACAATTTCAGAGGTTCATTCTATGGTCAGCTGATCCATCGATCTGGGCCTGAGGTAAGGCAGAACATCATGGTGGAATGACATGGCACAGGAAAACTGCTAAGCTCATGGCAGCCTGAGAGCAGAGTAAAAGAAAGCAAGAAGCCAGGGACAAGATATAATCCTACATTCTCCAGAAGCATCCCACCTGTTTTCAGTTACCACCTAGTAATCCATTCAAATTATTAATCCTTGAAATAGATTAACACAGAGATGAGGTTTTAGCTCTCATAATCTAATCACGTTGTCTCTGAGCATTCCTGCATTGCTTAACACACAAGCTTTTGGGGTACACCTGGTATGCACAGCATTACAGTTTTAGATTTGTGACAGAATTGGGCAAAAATATAAAGTTCTCATATCCCTCCTATTCCTGAACATGCACAAACTCGTTCACTATCAACATCTCACATCACAGTGATGCATTTGTTACAATAGATCAACCTACATTGACACATCATTATTACTCAAAGTCCATATTTCATGTTGGAGTTCATTCTTGCTGTTGTGTTATATGGGTATTACAAATGTGTGACATGTATCCACTGTTATAGTATCATACAGAATAATCTTACTGCCTAAAAAATCCTATGTTTCATGTATTTACCTTCCCTCCCCATTAACTCCTCACAACCATCACTGATTTTCTTTTTTCCCCCGTCTCCTGATTTTGCCTTTTCCAGAATGTCATAGAGTTGAAATCATATAGTAAGCAATTAAAATTGAATTCTTCCACTTAGTAATATGCACCTAAGTTTTCTCTATGTCATTTCATGGCTTAATACTTTATTTCTCTTTAGTGCTAAATAACATTCCATTTATCCATATAAATGGAAGTATATCCATGTCTGAATATACTTCAGTTTAGATGTTTACCTCCTGAAGGACATCTTAGTGACTTTCAAGTTTTAGAAATTATTAATAAAGCTGCCATAAATCTATGTGTGCATATTTTTGCATGGACATAAGTTTAAAGTTTATTTGGATAAAAGCCAAGGAGCATAATTGCTGTGTCATATGGCAAGAAAATGGGTAGTTTTCTAAAAAATTGCTATACATCCTCCAGGGTGGCTATACTATTTTGCCATATAGCAATTAATGAGAATTCTCATTGCTCCATGTTCTTGTCAGCATTTGATATTTTCAGTGTTTTGGATTTTGGCCAGTTAACAGGCATGTAAATGTATTTCATTGTTGTTTTAATTTTCAGTTTTCTAATGTTATGTGGTATTGAGCACCTTTTAATTTCACCTTGCCATTTCTTTAACTTTTTGGTGAGATATCTCTTCAGGTCTTTTGATAGTTTTTTAATTGAGTTGTCATTTTCTTATTGTATATTTTTATAAGTTCTTTATATATTTTACATAACACTCCATTATTAGATGTCTTTTGCAAATATTTTCTCCTAGTCTGTGGCATGTCTTCTGATTCTCTTGGTAACACCTTATGCAAAGCATAAGTTTACATTTTTTTTTTTTTTGCCCAGGTTCTGTTTTTATTTTTGGTATACAAAGTATATTCATACAGTTTGCATCTTCATACATGTACTTAGGGTAATGATGTCCATCTCATTCCATCATCATTTCTACCCTCATACTCCATGTTTCCCCTCCCACCCCTTTGCCCTATCTAGAGTTCATCTATTCCTCCCATTCTCCCCTTCCCAACCCTACTATGAATCAGCCTCCTTATATCAGAGAAAACATTCGGCATTTGGATTTTGGGAATTGGCTAACTTCACTTTAGCATTATGTTCTCCAACTCCATTCATTTACCTGCAAATGCCATTTTTATTCTCTTTTATTGCTGAGTATCCCACTCCTCAATCTATACCCAAAGGACTTAAAAACAGCATACTTTAGGGACACAGCCACATCAATGTATATACTAGCACAATTCACAATAGCTAAACTGTGAAACCTAGATGCCCCTCAATAGAAGAATGGATAAAGAAAATGTGGTATATATACACAATGGAATAAGTTTACATTTTAATGAAGTATAGCTTACTGATACTTTCTTTCATAGATCATTCTTTTGGTATTGTACCTAAAAGGTCATCATTAACCTCGAGGTCATCTAGATGTTCTTCTACATAATTTTATTGGAGTTTTATAATTTTTCATTTTATATTTAGATCTGTGGTCCATTTTAATTTTTGTAAGCAATGTAAGAAATTAGTGATGGTTGCTAGAAGTTAATGGGAAAGGCAAGATACATGGAATACAATCTGGTCTCTGATTAAATTTATTTTTTTTTCATATTAATATCCAATTGTTCCAGTACCATTTGATGAAAGATTATCTTTTTTTCCACTAAAATGTCTTTTCTCCATCATCAAAGATCAGTTGATTCTATTTTTGTGAGTTTATTTCTAGGCTCTATATTCTATCCCATTATTTTGCCAATTCTTATGTCAGGAACAGACTGTTTGATTTCTATAACTTTATAGGAAGTCTTAAAGGTGGGTAGTGTCATTTTTTTAATCTGTTCTTCTCTTTTTAGTATTATGTTAGCTAATCTGTGTATTTTGAATCTCCATATAAGTTTTGAATCAGTTTTTCAATACCCTCAACACAACTTGCTAGGATATTTGGCCAGGATTGTGTTAAAGCTATAAATCAATTTGTAGAAAATGATATTGAATCTTCCTATCTATGAACATGAGCTACCTTCCCATTTAATTCTTTGCTTTCTTTCATTAGTATTGTAAAGCTAGTATGTATTTTGTTATACAGAGCTAGCATGTATTTTATTAGACTTATACCTTAATGTTTCTCTTTTTCGCTGGGTAATATAAATAGTATTCTATTTTTAATTTCAAATTCCACTTGATCATTCACTAGCTTATAGGAAAGTCATTAACTTTTGTATATTTTAACCTTGTATCCTGTAATCTTACTATAATCACTTATTATTCTAAGAATTGTGTCATTATTCCAAGCAGGTTTTATATTATTGTCAATTCTTTGAGGTTTTCTGCATATGAAAATGCAATTTAACATCAATATTTTCTAGACTCTCAACACATTTCTGCATTTGTTAAACCCAGTGTTCTCCACATTATGCACAAGGTATAATTGAATAAACACTAGTTAATTGGTAATATGTTCTTTGGATATTTTAGGTTAAGGGTAGAAAAATAATTCACTAAGACATATTTTAACACCTTCTTATGAGTGCTAATACCTTTATTAACAATATAAGAGCCATCCTAGACCATTGATCAGAAAACTGCATCTAAGCAGTACTTGGTATTACTTTTATTGCATTTATTTTTATGGTAACCATACATTTCTGAAAGATGGTATTGATTTTCCACTGATGATATTGATTTTATCCTTACTTTTTAAATAAATGTTTATGTGTAAGCCTTAAGTTGATATAAAGTAAACAATTAAATGTGAAGATTACATGTGATCTGGCAAAGGTTATTAAAGTCGTGTACTGAAACTAAACTTTGGAATGAATTAGCCTGGTGCATAAATTAGATCACAGAGGTAAGATAGTTTTTAAATGCAGTGTACAGTTAAATATCATGAGCCTTGGTGAAATTGGTAAGTGTTTAAGGATTATTGGTTAGTAAACTCTAACTACCTTCAGACTGAAGACTGTTTTATTATTGCATAGTTAAACTTGATGCCAAACATAATGCCTGGCTTGAAGTATAAATCAATAAACTATGGAGAAGAACTGAGTGATTGAATGAATTCTGTGTTCCCATCTCTTTTCTGGCATCAAGCTTCAATTTCTAAAATTTCATTTCTACCTATCAAATACTTAGAAACCTAACTTGCCCCTTATTTGACACTACTTATTTAAAAAATCCTAAAAACCAAAACCTAAATAGCACCCTGTACTTCAAAATTACATCTCCTTTCTCCCCTAGCCAAAGTTCCCCTGCTGATTTTCGCTTTCTATTAAAATGACAAGGTGTAAAATCATACTGTCTTAGCCTGTGCTATTTCAACAAATACCAGAGACTGGGGAATTTGTAAAGAAATTTATTTCTTCTAGTTCTGGAACCTAGGAAGACCAAGGGCAAAGGGCCAGCAGGTTCCATTGTCTGGTGAGGATGCATCCTCTGGAGGGCAGGAATGCTCTTCCTCACAAGCATCAAGCAGAAGGGCAAGCAGCAAAGCACTGCTTGAAGCCTCTTCCATAAAAGTTTCATTTCCACTCATGAAGACTTCACCTCTTGATTCGTGGCCTAATAACCTTTTGTGGTCCCACCTCCTCATGTTAGGAACATTGGGAGCACTTGAGTTTTGAAGGAGACACACTCAAACCATGGCACATACTAAGTTGGAAAAAGACTGATGTGTCTGATTGCTACACAATTGATGGCATTTTAATAGAGGCCTCTAGGAGTCCAAAACAATGTCTAATGGATAAAATGCATTAGTAACATTAAGACAAGGAACATTCTACATGTACCTCTTACTTACCTATACAGAAAAGAGGAATATCATCCATTCATTCATCTAAATTTAATATTAAATTTAGAATTGCTATTGATCTCTGCAACCCTGGCTGGCTGGGCTTCAGAAGCACATTGGAAGCTTTATTAAACTACAAATTCCAAGTCCCCGCCTCTCAGATATTTGCCTTTCATTTTGCAGGTAAAGATATTATGATTCAGTAAGCTTCAATGACCTAACCAGGGTCATGTAGATGCCAACTGGAATGAAATTCCTCACTCACAGTTAACAAAGCTCTTTCTATTATAGAGACTACAGAGATTGAAAACAGAGCCAAAGCTTGTTTTTTTTTTCCCCTTTAGATTACTAAATTCTCAATTTTTAAGGAAAGGATACATATTACTTAAAAAGGGTATTTTGAAAAAGTTTTGGTATCTTGATCTGTTTTGCCATCATGGTTAATGGGAAAGGATCACACCCAAAATACACCTCTATTTATATAATTGGTTCATTAATGGAGCGTGTTTTATGGGTGTGATGGCAAACATGTTTTACACATCATTCCCATATAAAACACACGTCCATCATGTATTCTAATAATTGACTGAAGAATTAAGTCAACATACATAACAATAACTAATATTTTCTGAGCTCTGATTATGTGCTGTTACTATCCTAAATCCATCATGTTTTATGTCATAAAAAATTCAAGAAGTAGATGATACTACTATGATAAATGGATTAGTGAATGAAGAAATGAATGGATGAGGGAGTAATAAACAGATGAATATAAGAAATTTAATATTGGGGAATCATTAATTATAGATTATTGGAAACCACACCAAACATTATAAACCCACAGGAGAATTTTCCTGTAATTGCTAGCGAGAATTTCCAGATAAATATCTGTTCAATTGTGATGAAAACATAACTGAATCTGACTGCTAGAAAAATGAAATGTAGCTTACAAAATTACTAACATGAGATTGTTCAAGAAAGGGGAAATAATTAATAACAAGTTATATGATTATGAATTTTCAAAAGCATCTGAATTTAGCAATTCTGTTGTGTAAGGGACCTAATGAAACTAAAAATAAAGATCCTTTATATAAAAAGTATAAGAATCCCTCTATGAAAGGAGGATTTACCTTTCACTGAATAAATCTAATAATGTCAAAATTCAATTTACAATATTAGAGATATCTTATTTCAAGAGCTGAAGTTTTCAGATATTTCTAATTATAATAAGGTTCTAGCGAAACATAAGCAATGTCTGAACCTGAGAGGAGATTCTCAAGATATATTCAACTTCATAGTGTATGCAGTTCGCTTGCTTTTCACATTTGATAGATTCAGAGCCTCATATTCATTGTGAAAAGAGTGGTTATTTACTCTGTTTTATCTTGTGACTTTAATTTGAAGGTTTCCATATCCTTGTTGATACTGGTAATTTTCTGTAGGTGCTAGAAATAATGACTGTGTTTATGACACATTGAATATTTTTGTACTGTGCTCTCTCTCTAATGGGGTCACAAAGTATTTAAGCATAAGGAATTTGTAATTACGCTGCTATCTACAAACAAAACAGAATGCGTAGAATTTTAGTGTGAAATATTTACAAGTAAGAATTTTTTCTGTTCCTTGTGTTAGAGCAATTGGGTGGGATAAATTGAGTCTTCCTTAGTAGGACTTCTTCTAGAATAAGGTTTCATATAATATAGGTGTGTATAAAACCAAGAGAAAAATGTTTAGAATTGCTAATTTATTATGCATGCATTATTTTATATTCTGTAGCTCAATGGCAGCAAACTGAAGACCTGCCAACCTCTGCAGAATGCCATTGTACTGTTCCCTTATGGAATGAAATATAGTACAAATCTACCCATCCCAGTGTGTCTCTCCTAATGAGTTCTACTTGGTGAAATGCTTGTTCATTAAAAATCTAAGAACAGAAATAACAGGATACATGGGAATTGAATTTCCAGACCATCTCAACACTAATACAGCATAAATCATAGTCAAATCATATTTAATAAAGAGCCACGTGTACTCACACCATTTAGCCACAGTGCAGCCACTGCAATAAGTAACAAATTGCTGTAAATATATCCTGTCCACCTTAATTCCTAAGACATAAAATCTAGGCAAAGCCTTAATTAGATTGCAACTAAGGAGCAGGAAGTGACAGCCAGAGACAAGCATTTTGCTATCTTTTCAATACTGTTACTATACCCAAATTAAAAGCAAACTCTAATAAGAATGCTCTTCTTACTTAGCTTATTTTCATATATGTAGATATTTCTTTTTAATAAGCAACAAAGTTTTTATTCATATAAAAAAAGACAAGGAAAATCTTCATATTCTTTCAGGGAAATTTGCAATCCCCTCTCCCACCATTCAGCAAAGGTATTTTTAATAGAAATTAGCCATTACAGGATTTTTCCAAAGTATAAATCAAAGTATAAATTTTATATTTATGCCAAAAATATAAAATGTACTTGTTTTGATTGCCATGTAGTAAAAATGGGGAAAAGAAAAGAAGGAAGAAAAAATAAGTTAGTTGAATGTCTTCTAAGAATTAGATATTTTCATATCTACTTTTGTATCAAATAGTATGCTGTGCATGATATTATGATCACCCCACTTTAAAATGAAAGGTGAAGAATTGAGGGTCAAAGAAGGTAATAAATTCACGTATAGTCCTAGGCCAAGATTCCTTTGTTGAAATAAATATTTAATAAGTAGTTTTGGTTGCCAAGCTTCTTTTAGAGTGCTAAAGACACAGCAGTGACTCACAAAGTTCCGTCCACATAAATACAAAGTTCTAATAAAAATACAGATAATTATACCTCATGATGAATGCCAGAAGACAAATAAAGGGGGTATTGTTGCAATAGATTTCATGAGTGGAAAAGTCTACTTAGTTTGATAGACAGGCTAGGCTACTTGGAAGAAGCAATATTTGAGCCAAGATAAGGATATGCAGGAGTCAGTGATGTGGAAAGTGCTCCCATTTGTGTTCCAAAGTGAGAAATAAATTCAGAGTTTGAAGTAGGAAGATGATACGTTTGAGGAACGAAAAGACTAATCTTAAGGAAGTAAATGAGTTAAGGAGAGATTAGTAAATTTGAATAAATAGGTTTTGCCCAGGTTTTGTAGGACCCTTTAAAGCATAATAGAGTATTTGGTTTATTATAGATATATTGAGAAACCATGTTTTGTTTATTTTTAGATATTTTAAAATATTTCTTAAGTTGATTTTGGAAAACATATTGCAGAACTTTTTTGGTAATGACTGACAAATCTTGCAGAAAATCTTCCTGCTGAGTACAGCAAGAAAGCATGGACAAGACATAAAAAGTATCTGTTTGAATACATTGGAGAGCTAACAAAGCATGGAAATTATGGGTATTGAACCCTTTGGAAGAAGGAAACCCGGTGAATGAGTCAGATATCTGAGACAGCTTTTCTGCAAGAAGCATCTGTAAACCATAAGCATTTGGGGGAGAGAGAAGACAAGCAGAAATTTTAAAACCTTCTGTTGGTAGGAGAAGATTCTATTTTATTGTCTTCCCAAAATGGGGTGATCTAGTAAAAATTCAGGACCTTGGATTGAGACTCTTAAGGACTGTATTTTATTTGCAAGTATGAACCAGATCCTGTGGCAAATAGACTCCCAACTTCAATCTATCTTGATCCTAGTAATTTGACTAAAATGATCCGGGACAGTAGTTCATACTGTCTGTCAGATGAAAAGGTATGCCTTTTCTAGATAAAGATGACATTATCTTGGGCTTCAGATTATATTATGATTTTTATATTAATGACCATACTAGAAAAAGGGACAAAACAAAGCAATACATACTATAAGAAATAACAGATAACATAAATAAAGGGGACCCAGGTCATATAGACTTATTAAATACATGCTTTAAATGATGCAAGGGGCAATTTGAGAAATTTAAAGAGTATAGAAAATCATAAAAATAAACTAATGAAAAATCTAGAATTAAAAAAGAAACAAGGAGATTTCAATAAATTGAGAGTGGGCTTAAAAAGTTAGACAGAAAGGAAGAGAATAGAGAAAAGACAAGTAAGAGAAAACATCAAGAATAAAGGAAAGACAAAAAGATACAAAATCAAAAAGATACAAAATATGCAAAATAAAAGAATTATTGGTGATATAGTTAGATATAAAATATAAGAATGCACATTCCAGGAGAGAAAGTGGTGAAGAAGAAATATTTGAAGAAATAAATTTCTAAAAATGATGGACATCAATTTGAAGATTCACACAACCCTGTAACCCCCAAGTGGCCATCTTTGCACTGAATCTAAAGATTGAGACAAAGTAGATCTAAATAAATGAAAGTCTTCTTATGAGTCAGAAGACTTAATATAGTTCTGGCATTGTTATAATATTTTTGAAGATGGTAATACTCTCCAAATCAATCTTTAGATTCACAGCAAAGAATACAACACTGATGTGAAATTACAAAACATAAATATAAAACAAAATCACCTAAAGGAAACTAAAAAAGAATGACAATTTTCAAAGCTATAATACTTAGACTAATAGCTAGTGTCCCAACAAAAGAGTTAAATCCAGAAAAACTTAAAATGTCATCAAAGTAGTGAAAAAATAATGCTACTAGTGCTTTGCTACCTAATTTTTAATTATCTTTTAAAAAAGCAATAAAATTAAACATTTCAAGAAAAACAAAAGCAGAATATCCATTACTGGCATACTTACACCAAAGTAAATATGAAACACTTCTTTTCAGGCAGAAATAAATTGATTCTAGATGGAAGCCAGGAGAAAATGGATAAATCTAAATGAATATTGACAGACTAAAATAATAATAACAATGACACTGGGTTTCAATAAACAGTGAGAGATTCATTCCCAGAATGGTGACTTGAGGAATCTACCCAGACCAGGAACAAGACAAGGATATCTGCTCTAAAGGCTTCTATTCTGCAATGTACTAAGGATTCTAATTAAAGCAATGACCAAGAGAGGAAATAAAAATGCACTGAAGTTAGAAAAAAAACATCTTTCTCTATTTATAAGTAACATGAGCTTGTATATTGAAAATTATAACTAATAAGTAAATCCATTAGAGTTACAGGGTACAAAATGACATACAAAAATAAATTAAAGTAGTATATACTATGAATAAAAATGAAATAAAGCACAAGATTCCATGCATAATAGCATCAAAAAGAATGAAGTATTTGGGATGGAAATTAAAGAAATTAAATAGCTACAAAACTTATATCCTGAAAATTACAAAGCATTGCTGAGACAAAGTATATCTAAATAAATGAAAGTCTTCTCATGAGTCAGAAGACTTAATATAGTTCTGGCATTGCTATAATATTTTTGAAGATGGCAATACTCTCCAAAACAATCTTTAGATTGAGTGCAATTCTTAAAATCAGTGCTGACTTCTTTGCAAAATTTGGCAAATAATTCTAAAATTCATAGGGAAGTATATAGGACCCAGGATAGCTAAAACGTTCCTGCAAATGATGAAGTACCTACAATTTCCATTTTCAAAATGTACAATGGAACTACTGTAATCAAGATGGTATAGTATTACTATAAGAATAGACATTTAGATGAAAATTATAGAACCAAGAGTCCAGAAATAAATTCTCACGTTTATACTCAATTGAATATTTAATAAGTTTTCCCCAAGTTTCAGTGGGAAAAGAATAGACTTTGCAATAAATGGGGCTGGGAATTATATAAAAATAAACTCTAAGTGAATCATAATCCTAGATAGAAAAGACGAAACTATGAAACTTTTAGAAAAAAATATAGTCAAGAATTTACTGACCTTGTACAAGACAAATCTTTCTTAGATATGACATCAAAATCAGAAGTGACAAAAGAAAACAAACAAATTGGACTGAATCAAAATTAAAAACTTTTAATCTTCAAAAGGGAATCATCAAGAAAGAAAAAGGAACAACCACAAAGTGATAGAAATATTTGCAAATCATATATCTAAAAATGTCTAGCATCAAATAAATGAAGAATTCTTATGACTCAACAACAGAAAAATAAATAACTCAATTTAAAAACGAGAAAAGAACTTTTATTTCTCTAATGAATACATATAAATAACCAGAAAGCACATGAAAAAAGATTCAGCAATATTAGTCATTAGAGCAACAAATAAAAACCACATTAAATACTATTTCACATCAACTAGTATGACTAGAACAAGAAATAAAACTGGAAAGTAATAAGGGTTGACAAGGACATTCAGAAATTTTAGCAGTGGGAATGTAAAATGGTTCAACTCCTGTGGGAAACAGTTTGATTGGTCTCAGAATGTTAAACACAGAATTACTATATGCCCCCAAAATTCCACTCCAAGGCAAGCTCTCAAGAGAGTTGAATATACATGTCCACATGAAAACTTGTACACAGGTTTTCATAATAGTATCATAAACAATAGCTAAAAATGTCGAAAGGAGCTAAATGTCACATTAATTAATGAGCAAATAAATAAAATATTATATATATGAATATTGGTTAGTCACAACAAGGAATAAAATACTCATATGTGATACAGCGTAGACCAATGTTGAACAAAGTGGAAGTAATCTGTCACAAAAGACTACATATTCTGAATCTATTTATATGAGATATCCAGAAGATATCTGTACACAGTGAAAGTAGATTAATGTTTGCTTGAGGTGAAAGGTTTGAGGAGTGACTGCTAATGTCTGTCTGTAGGGTCTCTTTTTTTGAAGTGGTGAATATGTTCTAAAATTGGTTTCTGTGATAGTTTCCTAACTATTAACTCTTGAATACTATTGAATCATATACTTTAGATGAGTAATTTGTATGATATGTGAATTTTATTTCCATAAAGCTTTTATTATATTAAATTTTATTTTCAATATAAATATAGTATATAAGTATAAACACAAATGTATATGTACATACATGAATATGGGAAACATGAGAAAGAGAGGGAAAGAGACAGATAATTAAATTACACTGAAAATATTTTAAGTAAGTCAGGAAGGATATATATTTAGATCAAATGATCAAAAGAAGATAAGATACCAATTAGACTTCAATAATTCAAGAATGAATGTTTTAATATCAAATGTAACCATTAAAAGGAAAAAGAATATATAACATTTAAGTCAACGTAGAGAGAAAATTAAATAATTAAAATAACAATTAACAATAAGACAACAGAATAACTTAAAAACTTAAGACTAATGGAAAGTAAAGAATAATGTTGCTTTTAAGTGACTTTCCCATTACATTAATAGAAATGGACTAAATTTTCTAATTAAAATACCAAATGTGAGACTAAAAGGTTCAACTACATGATGCTTATGAAGAGCAAATCTAAAATATAAGGATATTGAAAGGAAGAAAGAAAATGATGGAAAAAATAACTATGCAATTTTTGGCCAAAAAGGAATATGATACATCCATATTGGTATGAGACAAAGTCTTAAGCAAAACTACTGATATAAAATACTAAATTTTACAGTGAATAATGGTTGTACTCATCTGTCATACATAGAAATTCTAAATTTGGATTTATCTAATAATACCAACTTAAGATATATAAAACAAATATGACAACACTACAAAGGGAAATAGACAAATATTCCCTCTTGGTGATAGATTTTTATACATTATTCTCAATAAGTCATAAAAATAAGCAGTCACAACATAATGTTTCATAAAAATTTGAAACATATAATGAGTGTTTATTACAGATGCAGATTACTTCAACAAAATGCTAGAATGTACACTTTATTCAAATATTCATGAAATATAAGAATTGTTCATATGCAGAGCAAGAAAATGAGTCTCAATTTTAGAAGATTAAATTATTCTAAATATGATTCAAACATCATGAAATTATACTAAAATCAATATCAAAAAGGTAAATATGAAATATGCATTCTTAGAAATAATCAATAAACTATTATATAACCTGAGGAGCAGAGAAGAAATCACAATAGAAATGATAAATATTTTAATTAAATTATAAGGAAGTCATAATATAGCAACCTGTGTGGGTAAAGCTAAAGTTTGCTACAAGTATAATATATAGACCTTGTATTTATTTTCTGTTCCTATAAGACAATCCCTGAGACTAAGTAATAAATTTTAAAAATAGGCATATTTTGGCTCACAGTTCTAGAGATTAAGTCCAAGCTTAGGTGGCCACATCTGATGAAGCCTTCATAGTCCCTCAACTCATGGCGGAAAGAAGAAAGGCAAGCACTTGTGTGCAAAAGAAAACACAAGGGTAGACTTGCTTTATAACAAACTATTTCCACAATTGCTAATCCAGTCCCACAAGAATAAGAACTCACAAAAAGGGTAATTATCCTTTGATGAGAGCAATATCTCCTGATTCCAAGTACCCTCTACTGGACCTCACTTCCCAACACAGCTGGATGGAGGAGCTGTATTCCAAACACATGAATTTTAGGGGAGACACTCAAGGTATAGCAGACTTAAATATCTAAAGTAAACTCCTCCCTCCAAAAAGTTCAATAATAAAGACACATTTCAGGCAAGAATTTAGAAAAAAAAAAACAAGTTAAAACCAACAAAGATATCAGAATATAATAATTTTTTTAAAAAAAATATTTATTTATTTATTTATTTTTAGTTCTCGGTGGACACAACATCTTTGTTGGTATGTGGTGCTGAGGATCGAACCCGGGCCGCACGCATGCCAGGCGAGCGCGCTACCGCTTGAGCCACATCCCCAGCCCCAGAATATAATAATTTTACGAGTAGAATATAGTGAAAAATCTGATGTGATCCATAAAGCCATCAGTGGGTATCTTGAATAACAAAACTGGTAAATTTATTCTGAGAAAAATTCAAAGAAATGAAAGATCTCTCTCTCTCTCTCTCTCTCTCTCTACACACACACACACACACACACACACACACATACACACATACACACAAAACACATACACAAAACACACACACACATATCAGGAAGATAAGAGAAATCTATGTCTTCCAGAAAATAAAAAAGATAAGAAATCTTATAACAACAAATTTGAGAATTTAGTAATATAGAAAAAGAAAATCTTAGAAAACAAAGGTGACATAAGAAGACATAGAAATATGAATAATCCCATATATGTAGTTAAAGACATTTGCTGTCTGGGTTCTGCTCCAAGGAAGGACTTGCCCCAGTTGCCAAGACTGAAATGAATGGGCATCTATCGGCTGTTAGTCACTTCAGAGAGGCCTCAGTTTCAGAGACCACCTTGCAATTCTGTAGTCATTTTCTATGACTGAGTAAACGTTAGTTAGTAACATTAGGTCCTATTTTAAATTTCATTTAAATAGATTATTAAGACATAATTTATATAACAGACTTAGTGATTTTAAAATGAACAATTCAATATATTCAAAATGTTTTATTGGGCTGGGGTTGTAGCTCAGAGGTTGAGCGCTTGCCTCACATGTGCAAGGCACTGGGATCGGTCCTCAGCACCACATAAAACAAACAAATAAATAAAAGATATATAAATATTTTACAATCAACACTTTTAATCCAGTTCCAAAACATTTCCCTCATTTCTAAGTAAAACTCCACGTGCACTGGATATTTTCTCCCCATTTCCTCCTGCCAGTTTTTCACAACCACCAATATGTATTTTGTTTCTATAGATTTAGCTATATATAGTTACAAATAGAATCATATGATATGTGATCTACTGTGTTTGTCTTCTTTTAAGTAGCATCATATTTTCAAGATTCATCTTAATTTGTAGCATGGATCAATATTTCATTATTTTTATGGTTGAAAAATATCCCATTGTATACCATAATTTTTAAAATCATTCACCTTTGGATGAGCATTCGGGCTCTTTCATTTCTTGGCTGCTGAGAATAGTGCTCTATGAAGAAGCTTGTAAATGTACTTTTTAAATACCTGTTTTGAATTTTGAAAGTTATATACCTATGGGTGGAACTGCTGCGGCATAGAGTAGTTCTGTGTTGAACCCTTGGAGAATGGCCAAGAATGTATGAAAATAGGCTTTCATACTCTCTGGTAAGAGTGTAAATTATCAAACTTATATTATTCAGCAATTTGGCAAAGTTTAGTGAGGACACAACTAGAACTGTCATCTGTAATCCAGGAATAGAGCCCTCCTAAGAGACCAAGCTGACAGCACATTGATTGGGGACTTCCAGTCTCCAGAACTGTGAGAAAATAAGTATCTGTTGTTTAAGCCTCTCAGTCTATGGTGTTTGGTTACGGCAGTCCAAGAAAACTAGTAAGACAACTTCTTTTTGTGCATTTGGTCAAAGTCCCAGGCTAACCAGTAAATCACATGTGTATTATGGTTCAAAGCACTTTGTAGTTAAAGGATAAAATATAAGAACTGAGATTGGAGTTGCCACCCATCAAAGTAGAGTTCCCTGCACTATGACAGATTTCTTATTCCCGGGGCCCTGATCCACTATTCTGTAGCATATTTGGTACAGGATGTGAGGAGGCTCACAGTGTTGCCCACACCCTAACAGTCTTCAGCTTGCAGAGTCAATGCAGACCTCAGGGCCTTCGTAGGGGCTTAAGAGGGTCTGTCTCCACTCTCCTACTCTGTCCTCTGCTACCTTGCACTCAGGAAAAACTTTGTATACTTCAGCTAACTCAGTGCAGTTCCATGAGGAAGAATGGCAAAGTGGGTGTGAAAATCTCTGTGGTGGGATGCTGTAGTTAGAACCTGTCCTCCAAATTTCATGTATTGGAAGTTTAATTGTTAAGTTCGTATGCTGATTGGAGATAGGATCTTTGGGAGGTAATCAAATGAGTTAATGTTATCAGGGTACAGCCCCCATGATGTGACTGGTGGCTTCAAAAAAATAGAGACCTGAACTAGCAAACTTGCTCTTTATCACCATGGATTGGCCTCTGCCATGCTGTTATGCAGCAAGAAGGCCCTGAGCAGATAGATGTTGAGCAAGTGCCAGCACCATGGTCTCCAGCATCCCAGCCTCCAGAACCATGGACCATTTATACTTTTGTTCTTCATAAATTTTATGTGTCAGGTATTTTGTTATATGAACAGACAATGAACTAAGACACCAAGGCTCTTCAGTATTCTAATCCCTTATGTCAAACCCATGCACTGTTAGCACAGCTTGCAAATTTGGAATCATTTCTCCTTTTTCCTCTTTTCTCTATTCCCTGGGATAGAGTCATAAGATTCCTCTCTTTAAAATTGTTCACCTCACTATTAAACTTTCTCCCTTTTTAGCTTTCTAATGGGTTAAAAATATTTTTTAGCACACTGAATTATTTCAATGTTAGTTTGAGTGTGATTAGTTTAATAATTTGGCACTTCCTAAAATAATATTTTTGGAGTTTTTACTAATTTCCTTACAGAGTAAATCTTTTATATTTCTCTCCTCTCTCTGTAATTAAAATGAAAGAGTAAAAAACTTATCTAGAAAACTTGAATGATTTTTGTACATATTATAACAATATTTTAACAGGCATTATTTTGAAGGCAAAGCTACAAATATTTCAGTTGCAAAATTACTTTTCTTCAAAATGCTTAAATATTTTTGGTAGAAATGAACTTACTATGTGACATTTTTATGCTTTTAATATTCTTTAAACATTTGTATAGGGAATATATTATTATAAAGCTGCCTACAGATAGCAATGACATCATTAAGTGGAGATAGTCAGGAAAGAGGAAAATTATTCCCTGTTAAACAAGAAAATCATGTCAATATGGCTTTCAGGAGGACATACCTAAACAAGATCCACCACAAACTTGGTTTACTTGTTTTTGTTTTGAAAATGTGGCCAGAAACTCAATGCTGAAACTTGGAGAAACTCCTGAAGACATAATGTAGTATGGGTACAGCCAGAGATTAGGCTAGTGCTCAAAACAACAGTTAGGAAGCCCATGATTAGCTTGTCATTTTAAAACAGAGTCAGAGGTAAGTGTCCATGTTCAACATCAGACCTGTTTTGCTTGCCTTTGTGTAGAGGAAGCTTATCACAATGCCTCGGACATAGCAGGCTTGAGTGATTGACAATATAATGACAACGTTACTGAACCACCTCTTCACTTTGAAGGAAGCATCAGCTTTTCTTCCAAAAGACCCATGCTATGGCACTGTCCTGAAGTTCTACTCTATCACTAGGTACAACTTAAGAATGCATTAAGATATGATAAAAGTTTGAAAATGCTTGGAGCTGCAAAGGACCTTAGTTCACACTCAAGTTAGGTGTATGAGTATGTACCCATTAGGGCTTGTTGAGTTTACTCAATAACACAGTTCAGTGATGACAGAGCCAAAAAAAAAAAAACTACCTAGACATGCAATTCTGTGTCCTTTAAATCATGATAGGTAAGAATGTAGGTTTTAAAAGCAGGTAGATAAAAATTCAAACCCTGACTCTGCCACTTAGAAGCTGGATGACTTTCATCAAGTTCAGGAATTTAAGGGATTTGTTTAACCTGATCTCTTAACCTCAGTTTCCTTGTTATCATGTATGAATAAAAACAGTGTCTACTTCTTTAGATTATTGTGAAAATTAAATATAAAAGTATGCAAAGCTCTCAGCACAGCACTTTCACATTGTACCTAATTAATCACATAGTAGTATTGATGTCACTGTTATCATGTACTCTCTTCAGTCAGACAGAAGCAAGGAGCTTGCTTCCCTGCATCAAAGATAACATACAGCTGATTAATTTCTCACAAAACAATCAGTAATCTCAATGCAGGATTATCATAGTGAAATTTGCTGTCCCAGTAGAGATTAAGGGAAGAGTTGTGATAACTAGCCAAAGAATGCTTTCTTAAGAGATGAAAAGTCTTGTTCTTTTCAATCCTAAATAATGCAGGAAATAGTGCAAGATAGGCAACATTCATGTGATCTTGGATTTAAAAAGACATAAGCACATAGTTAGCTCACACACCATAAAAATGGATCTCTACTGTGTGTGAGGGATTCCTGAAGAAAAAAACAATTCAGGTGTTCATACCATATTTTGAGAATGCTTTTATGCAAACTCAGTTGTTCTTGAATAAAAAAAAAGAGAACCAGATTAAATTTATGCACAGTATTGTTAAATAAAAATGTTGTTTGCTTTTGTCATAGATGCATAAATCACCTTAATATAATTTAATGAATTTAAGAGTTAATTTTAAAAAAAGTGAGACAAAATTTGAAGATGACAATATAGGAGTGACTAGGAAAAAAATGATCATTGAAGTCAAACAAATGAGGGAAATTGGCCAGGCATGATGGCACACACCTGTAATCCCAGTGGCTCCCAGAGACGGAGACAGTAAGAACATGAGTTCAAAACCAGCTTCAGCAAAAGTGAGGCACTTAGCAACTCAGTGAGACCTGTCTCTAATTAAAACACAAAATAGGCCTGGGGATGTGGCTTAGTGTCAAGTGCCCCTGAGTTCAATCCNTTGTTTAATTAATCAGAAGGGGGGAGATGCTGGGAGCCATTAGCCAAGTAGGTATGACAATTTCCTTGCCAGCGTACCCCATGTTGCTGACATTTTGCAGTGACATTGAATGTAGTTGACCTTGTCAAGGACCAGGGCGGATTAGGGTGTTCCCGGTTTAACATAATCGGGTTTAGGGCGTTCCCAGTTTAGGTTCCAGGTTTAAGGTTTAAGATTATTCCTGCTGGGAATAGGGCGTATCCTGCTGCCTGAGTTCCCCTTGAGTTCTCACGGGATTCAGACAGTATATTTTGGAGATAGAAGCCCAGTGAAGGTGAATTTGGGAGAGAACGTGGATTTGGGCAGAGAACGTGGATTTCCCCAGAACGTGTCTGTATACGGCTGGTGTGAGTTCGGGAATAAAGAGTTGCTGTTTGAATCTACAAGCTGTGTGGTGGCTCGTGATTTTGTGCCCAGCCAGACTGCGGCACAGCACTTTCACATTGCACCTAATTAATCACATAGTAGTATTGATGTCACTGTTATCATGTACTCTCTTCAGTCAGACAGAAGCAAGGAGCTTGCTTCCCTGCATCAAAGATAACATACAGCTGATTAATTTCTCACAAAACAATCAGTAATCTCAATGCAGGATTATCATAGTGAAATTTGCTGTCCCAGTAGAGATTAAGGGAAGAGTTGTGATAACTAGCCAAAGAATGCTTTCTTAAGAGATGAAAAGTCTTGTTCTTTTCAATCCTAAATAATGCAGGAAATAGTGCAAGATAGGCAACATTCATGTGATCTTGGATTTAAAAAGACATAAGCACATAGTTAGCTCACACACCATAAAAATGGATCTCTACTGTGTGTGAGGGATTCCTGAAGAAAAAAACAATTCAGGTGTTCATACCATATTTTGAGAATGCTTTTATGCAAACTCAGTTGTTCTTGAATAAAAAAAAAGAGAACCAGATTAAATTTATGCACAGTATTGTTAAATAAAAATGTTGTTTGCTTTTGTCATAGATGCATAAATCACCTTAATATAATTTAATGAATTTAAGAGTTAATTTTAAAAAAAGTGAGACAAAATTTGAAGATGACAATATAGGAGTGACTAGGAAAAAAATGATCATTGAAGTCAAACAAATGAGGGAAATTGGCCAGGCATGATGGCACACACCTGTAATCCCAGTGGCTCCCAGAGATGGAGACAGTAAGAACATGAGTTCAAAACCAGCTTCAGCAAAAGTGAGGCACTTAGCAACTCAGTGAGACCTGTCTCTAATTAAAACACAAAATAGGCCTGGGGATGTGGCTTAGTGTCAAGTGCCCCTGAGTTCAATCCCGGCACCAAAAAAAAAAAAAAAAAAAGAGTGAAATTAATACAGGGTAGTTTCTTAGAGGCATTCCAAATATGGTTGTCGACAAAAATGTGTGGAAGGAGAGAGGACAAGAGCAGTCTTAAAAGCAAGAGGAGAAGAAGTAGAGAATCAGTGGTGTTGAATATTACAGCACTAAAACCTACAGAATTTTCATGCACCAGATGCTTGGGGAGAAGAAGGAATGCTAGTAGTAAAATTAGTTTGGAAGCTGTATTTGCAGAGAAAGAATGTTGTTTTTATTTTTCTGGCATTGCATTGGTACATTATGCGCAGGGTAGAGGATTATGACAGAAATCATGCAGAGGAGAGGCTTAAGAACTCCAAGACAAATTTTGTGCCGAAGCTTTCCAATGGAAAGGTTGAGTTTTATCAAAATAAGACCATTGTTAACTCAAATAAAATGGCCATTGGTGACCTTTAAAATAAGGAAAAAGTCAAGGAATTGTATATGTTCATGAAATGTTTTGGAAAAGTTTCCAGTAAAGAAGAAAGATGAAATTATAGCTTGATAGGTGAAGAAAGAGAAGAAGGGAGATAAAAGAGAGGGTGAGTGGGAATGATAATTCAGAGATATTAACAAATGACAGACAACGATAGTAGTTTCCATTGATTGTATTGCTGAATTAGGAGGTGAAGCCAGCCAAACACGAGTGCTCTGAACTTCAGTTATGAATTCAAAATGAGTGGAAAATGTTCAGATTATCTGTTGTTCAGAATTTGGTTGTGAATGAAATAGGGGTGAATTAGAGGAATGTTGAGCACGTGGAAGCCCTGGCTGAGGCTTCAAAACTACAAATGGTATTTCCCAAATTAACTGGTATGATTTTAACAAATGACCCAGTAAGGCAGTGTCTATTATTATATTGAGCAATAAGACCTCATAATGGATCATTGAGTTGGAAGTTAATCTTTGAAAGCATATCTGAAGTTCCCTTCGTAACTTTAAATGCTGCCTCTAGACAGCATTTAAACAGGGATACTTTAGATATAGGTGAACATAATTTTAACATTTAGTCAAAATCTATGCTTTGTTTTTACAGAAAAAAATACAACTTCGATTTCGATGAACTCATAATATCTAAAGAGGTGTGCATGTTTAATATAGATATACACAATTTAGTATCTTTATCAATTAACTATTGCTGGATACCTAAAAACCAGAACATATTTTAACTTCTCCTAGCTAGACAGCGGACAATATTTATTATGAAGATACTTGAATTTGCATTTACTGAGTGCCCGCTGTATGCCAGATCTTATCTAAGGTTCTGATAGTAACTGGATGGGTAACTTGAAATTGTTGCTTTCAAAGAGAACTCAGAGTGCAGACAAAAAGATGGAATGAGAAGACATAAAATGTATGAGCCACTGTTTTTATAGTATGCTCTAGAAGCCACAGAACACAACATTTACATTCATCTAGGGAGATTTGGGAGCCCTATCAGAGTGATGATGTTCCCTAACAACCATAGGGTACCATCTTTGCATCAGCCACCGAGCTAAACTAAGAGGAGAAAGTGATGAATAGGCACAGGTGATCTCAGGATGTTGAGCAACACAGTGATGGTGCTGGAGGAATGGATACGGAGAGGTCACTCCCAACATGCAGGGCTAAGCAGAAGAAGAGGGTCACCAACCAGCAAAGTTATGGAAGAGAGGAGAAGAGCATCCAAGTCAGAGAGCCGTGTAAAAAGATCCCAACATAAACAAGAACATCATGTGTGTGGTGAACTGCAAGAAACTCAATGTTTCTGGCACATAGATTTTCAGGCAGGTAGGGGCTGTTGTATCAGGCATGGCTTATGCCCATTTTACAGGTAAGAAAGGTGAGTAAGGAAAAAACTGGATCAAAGCGGCAGGACCAAAATTCCAACCAGGTCTGTCAGATTCTCAGCAAATACTTTTTATATTTCTTCAGAAATAGTTTTTTTAAATGTATTTATAATAATCTCATAATGAAAAAAATATTAACATTGATTTACCTGCTTTTATTTAGAAGAACAAATACATCTCAGTATCAAGAATATATGGAACAAAAACTAAATGACAGAATAAAGGGGAAAACAACTAACAAAATATTTATGCATGTAATAAAGAAATGGTGCAAAAGTATTGTATTAAAATAGCTCAACTTACTTGTCTTTTGGTTCAGTTATTAAAATAGCATATCAAAATTGTAAATATTAGGTAAGAGATTAAGATAGTAGTAAGGTGTGTAACAATATCAACTAGAAACATATAAATAAGCTCTTTGAAGTCTTTGTTTCATGTCTCTGACTACATTGATAACTGACTCAACTTATGATTACATCATTCCATCTCTTTAAAATATCAAGGATATGGATTTTTTTTGCCTTGTTTCAGCAGGCTCCCAAACTCATGATCAAGTAACCTTCCATTAGCATCTTCATTAGCAAATCTGCCATGACCCATCCGGTTCTGATGCTTAGAAACAGTTCTGAAAGACCAGGTCATGTTTATTTTTCCCATTAAAGTAGCTAACAAATTGGGCATGAAGAGAAATTATGGCTATGTGATGAGAATGGAAACAAGGTAATTAAAATGAAATCATTTAATAGTGCTTACCTTAGGTGAGAGGAGAATGAACTTCTAAAACAGCCCATTAAGCCACAGCAGAAGCCAAGAATGCAACTAAATTCTGCAAATGCTGTATAATCCTGGAGCTGTCCCCGTTCAGCTAGGCAAGGCACCTTTTGGTAAAAATTGATTTTTATAAACCTTGAGAACTGAACACATAAACAGAAGAGCCAATATCATACTCATATCTCTCATGGGATGGAACATCCATTGTCAGCAGTGGATGGTATGAGTACGAGAACTTATAACATGTCTACTCAGGTATTTTCCATTAGGCAAAAGAAACTGGAAATGAAGCAACTAGATATCCTATGAACAAAACCGAAAAGATGGGTAAACTGATTATGGACTAGAGTCTCCTTGAAAGGTCTAGTCTTTAAGAAATTGACTTATGAGTCAAGGACAGGTTCTTGGTTGGACATAAATATTAAAGCTGTAAATGTACCATTTATTGAGTTTCTTGTTTTTGTTGTTACTTGTTTTCCAAAGAGCATTGCAGGTAGAAGGAGAGAAAAAGTCAAGAAACTTTAGGAAAATGCACCACACTCTCAACTCCAGCTTACCATGTAGGTTTCAATAGTCAACTTGTCATATATTGTAGAAAACTTTTAGGGAAGTTATTTCTAACCCATGCTACGTGGAACAAAAAAAAAAAATCAGAAGAGATTAAGCTTCCCTAATAACATAACTGTAAAGGAGACCAGCCTAAATGAATAGAATATCAATTTTATAGAAGGTCTTAAATTGAATTTCATTTCCTGACCCAGAGTTATATATGCATACAATTAATGGCTAATGAATGCTGAAAAATAGAGGTCCTTCCAGACTGAGTTTAATATAGGGAAGAGAATTATTTATAAAGGAACATACTATATAAAATTTGGCATGACCAAAATGCTTAAGTAAATTAAACTTGTGTGATTAAACCCGTAGATTAAATTTGTGTGCACTCAGTACATACCATAAGAGTAAGTGGCAGTTCAACCTAAGTCTGAACTTGTGGGGTCAGAATTGCTGAAACTTCATTGAATTGAGCATGAGTATTTGATTCTTCTCATGCTGCAAGCAGAGACCTAAGTATAACACAAAATCATGTACCTTACAAATTCCTGGAGATGAAATTAAGGAGAAATTAACAGAATAAGATCTTTATATGGTACCTGACATCAAAGGTTTGGTGAGGAAATTCTCAAAATGGTAGAGACTAACCTATTTATTCTTTATATATAGCATCCAACCTATACTAAAATATAAGAATAAATGAATAAATGATTGAAAGAATAAATGAACGAATGGAAAACAGAAAGGCAATTCTAGCATTGGTATCTGTTTTCCCCTCAAAGACTAGATAAAATTTTATCTACAATAAACACCTTACTAGGACTATGTTAAAATAGTGACTGTCAATTCTGGAGATACATTTCAGGATGATTAGAAAGAGTGAATCTTTACTGATTCTGTAATCTTGTTGGGCTGGGGTAGAATCTCTGTGGGCATGTCTGTCATTTGACAAAGTGCTCTTTGATGGTTTTTAGATGCTAGTCACTGTCCACTCTGGATGTGGATGCACTGCGTTAAATTTGAGCATGATAATATAATATGCAGTTTGATTGCAAAGTTAAATAATATAATAATTCTAAGAGAAGTTGTATAGTGGTTCTTTTTTCTTTTCACCACTCTGGGAAATATCCTTAGGCCTTTCCAACCCAGTCCATTGTCCACAGAGTCCAACTGTGGAATCCCACATCATTTTATTTTACTGCATTGGTCTATTTTACATGCCATTTTTTCTTTCACTTTCCTACTATTTCCTGTCAAAACATATCTGTGCTAGTCCTTCTTTTTGCTTTTCAAGATTAAGCAATCTAAAATTTTAATTTCCCTATTATGGGATGTTAAAGAGTACTAATGATTTAATTAAGCTCATCTCCCATACCCATTAAATAATTTTCATGGTTAAGTTTGAATATTTAGTTAAAAATAAAATTGAATGAGCCAAATACATGCTATGATAGTTTACAGAACTCATAGGATAGATAGCTACTGATTCATCAATAAATAGGTTCATTCCTGCCCTTAGGGTTTAAAGTAGGATTATTCTATAGTTGTGCATAACCAGATACCCACAGGTGGCAATTAAGCACTTCAAATATGGCTAGTCCAAATTGAGAGGGGAACTATACATGTAATGTACACACCAGATTTTGAATGCACAATATCAAAGGAGCAAAATATCTCACCAACATATTGTATATTTAACATGTGGAAATAATATTAAATAGATTATGTTAAATAAATTACATTATTAAAATCAATCTGTGTCTCATATTATATTTCCACTGGCCAGTGCATTCCTAGATCCTTGCTATTCAAGGCAAAGTTCCCTGACTGACAGCATTGCATTAATAGAGGCTTCTGAGAAATGCAGAATCTTGGACCTCGTTCAAGAGCTCCTGAATCAGAATCTGCATTTTAACAAAATGTCCAAGCTGCCTTCATATGACAGCTTCTGAAGAACTTTCGTGACTTCAGTAGGATTTCAGTACCGACAGGGGTCTGTTATTTCTCCATACCTTTGTAATCACAGTTCTTTAGAACCTATATAATATACCTTCACTTGGGGGCATAGTTAACACTTACTAAATATTGATCTCAGTAAATAATAAGATATTCCTTTTCTTATTTGTATAACAGTTTTTTTCTCATATTGAAATGACAATGGACTCACATACTATCCTTGTGACAGTTCTATTAAGATCTAAGAAATGTATTTGCTTTGCACACTACAAACAACAGGAGACGGTGGCCAGGTGAGTGATAACACCTATGATTTCATGAACATGCTATTTCCCTACTTGCAATAAAAGGAAAAATTGAGGTGGAAGCAATTGGATGCAAAAGTCCAACAGTGCTCTGAAGGCCTAATCGTCGGCCAGCTCTCCTCTGGGAGCAGAGTATATGAAGGTTGTTGTTAAACAGCACAGGCAGACAAGCTGCTGTTGCCTTTGTCTGCTTTGCAATTGGGGAATGGAGGAAAACCAAGTGATATTCTTTTCTCTTTCCTTTTTTTATTGTTGTTCCTGGTACCGATAGTTTTCATTTGGTTCCAGAATCCTAACACTACTTATGGAGGAATTTAGACTGAGTTTGTCGGTTCTGAAAGCAAAATATCATGCTAATGAATCACTAAAAGGAAGGCTGGTCTAATTATAGCCAAATGCGGCAAAATAATCTTTCTTGTGATTGCCCCTGATTAGGTATAGGCTGCTGTGCTCACTGCAGGGGGCTGCAGATTATCCCTGAAATGCAAGGTGCCCACTGACTGTCAGGAGTGGAAGGACTTGTAGAAAACAAAGTATTACATCAGTACTTTATTATTTTTGTAACATTATGTCTTTAATTTTTCTATACCCAATAGCTTGAACTTAGAATCATTCAATGAATGCTTACTGATGAATTGATCTCATGTTCAAAAAATAAATAATCTAATGTTAAGTATTCATGGAATCCAGGTGTGGTGGCACATGCCTGTAATCCCAGCAGCTTGGGAGGCTGAGGCAAAAAGATCATAAGTTCGAAGCCAGCCTCAGCAACTTAGTGAGTCACCAAGCAACTCAGTGAGACCCTATCTCTAAATAAAACAGAAAATAGGTCTGAAATGTTGCTTAGTGAGGTCCCCTGAGTTCAATCCCCGGTACCCCCACCCTCCACCAAAAACAAGTATTCAGGGAGAAGCCTCTGCAGTCACTATATAATCTACTACCAATAAAGGGTAAATTATTTTAAATCCAAGTGGAATCTCATGGAACTTCAATGGCAGGAGCCACAGTAATGAGGGGCTCATAGAGGTGGGTAGATTTGAAATAACTCTAGAGAACTCACTAGTACTAAAAAAATGAAAATCTCAACAAATGGAGTTTAGATGTCTAATTGTCTTTAATTATTGCTTCATAAGTTGGACAGCATCCAATCTGAAGATGTAGATATTCACTTCATTGAGCATGGAAGAACAGTTGGTTTTCATAAGGTATTTTGAGCAGGAACAAAGAAACTTCAAAGCACAAAAGTGGATTGGTTATCATCAGGTTGTGTTACTTATAAAGGTTAATGCAGAAGGAACTTTCTTACCATGTCATCTAAAATTGGCCTGTTTCAGGATCTGGCTACCATTTCTTCCCTGATTTCTTAAAAGGTCAAGTAAACATCTTAGTCTCAGATTGATAACATCCTGGAATTTTAGCATGATTGACTTTATTTGGGTTGTGTCTGATCTTTTCGGCTCAGTCCAAACCAATGATCTCCTGTAAATTTCATTTAACATGAGACTTTCAGAAACCTTCATCCCAGTAGCCTGCTATTGCTTTTCAGATACACCAAATAAAACAGCTTTTTTCTTTCTCACTGACTCTCCCAGCTGACTCCTTACTTTCCTCTGACTCCCTATCATAATCTTCCTAGCCATAGCCTTATTTCATGATCTTTCAGAGGGGGCTTTGCTACTTTCTAGCAATTCCTTCTTTCTTTTGTGGCTGGGATTTCCAGAGGAAATATGCTTAGCTAAGTCATTTTTCAAGTCAGCCCACCCCTTGTAGTGAGTCGCATCCCAGGTCAGGTAGCTATCCCCGGGATCATTGGTACAGATCTTTTCCTGATAAATGATGGGGGAGGGCCAGGCAACCTAACTACATATCTATTTAGCATACATGTTCTCTTATCAACAAACATTTATTTAGAACATTTGTTCTAGGGGTTGCAATTTTAAAGATGGGTGAGACAGACATGGTTCCTAATTTTTTTTTTTAAAGAGAGAGAGAATCTTTTTTTTTTTTGTAGATGGACACAACACAATGCCTTTATTTTTATTTTTTATATATTTATTTATTTATTTTTAGGTGTAGATGGACACAACACACTGCCTTTTTATTTTTATGTGGTGCTGAGAATCAAACCCAGGTCCCGCGCGCATTTGGCGAGCGCTCTACTGCTGAGCCACAATCCCAGCCAGTTCCTAAATTTTTCAGAGCAACCAGTGCTATGCAGAGAATTACAGTAGAGTAATAAGAAAAGAGAGTGAGTTTTCATTTTAAGGAAAATGAAAGCCACTGGAATGACATGGTTAAATAAATCAGCCTACAAAATATAAAATCATATTTAATAATTAACACATAAATTATAAATTACATACAGGGAAATGCAATACAAATTATTAAAGTTCCACACCCCACTGGGTCATATATAAGTCTTCAGGGGGCTGCTTTCATGGGATTAAAAAATTGAGGAAAGACTTTTCACCTTTGTATCAGTATGGTTATCAGAAACATATTCGTTTTTTCAAGAGAATGTGTTCTTTTAGACACTGCTCCTGCATACAAAACAGTTGACATTCCCCCTAAACTGAAAACTCTGTAGCCTAGGAGTCTGCTTCGTTAGCCTTGTGACCTCTCCTTTCATCTCATGTTGTCTTAGTTCATTTTCTGTTGTCATTATAAAATACCTGATTCTGGGTAATTTGTAAAAAAAATAAATAAAATAGAAGTTTATTTGGCTCATGGTTCTAGAGACTGGGAAGTCCAAGTGTGTGGCACCACCATCTGCTTGGAAACCTGTGAGGGTCTTCTTGCTGCTTCATAGCATAGTGGAAGGCATCTCATGAGATGGAGCAAGTGTGCTAGCCTGAGTCCCTCTTCCTCTTTTTTATAAAACCACTAAGGCCATTCTTGGGCCCCCACCCTTATGATCTCATCTAATGCCAGCTACTTTCCAAAGTCCTACCTCCTAACACTGTTGATTTGTGAGTTTGGAGATTTAAACACATGAATTTTTAGAGGATACTTCCAAACAATAGCACATATCCAAACCATTAGGCAATCCTGTGGGCTCTACCTTCAATATATATCCACAATCCGATCATTTTTCCCTCATCTTCACTGCTACTAATACGGCTCAAGTTGTGATCTTTTATTTCCTGGTTCAGTATCTGTACTCTTTGCCTGGCTTTTAATTTGTCCACCCCAACCCTTCTTCTGGGTATATTTCTTAGCACAGAAGCCAGCTTGATCCTTTGAAACTAGTGTTAGATAATGTCACCACCACTCAGATCAAAAACCCTTCAACAACTCTCAATAAAAGACCAAGTCTTTACAATGGCTGCAAGGCAAACTGGATCTCTCATCACTCTCTCCTGCAATTACCCTCACTCCTCTCTGCTACACTGGCCTCTGTGTCATCCTTAAAAATATATCAGCTGCATTCCTTTCCTGGGGCCTTTCCCTAGCTAGCTCTGTGTTTTACTCTTTCTCCACATATCTCCATAGCTGGCCTCCTTCAACTCTTTACAAAAATCTCACCTTTACATAGAGATGAGGGCTCAATGCAGCCTACTTTGGTGATCTTATTTGAAATTGTCAGCTGCTCCCATCAGTCCCTAGTACCCTACTTTTTTTTAATTATTGCATTTGAACATACAGCATAAAATATTTGTTCACAACTGTTATTTTTTATTAACTATCATTTCCAGATGCCATATAAATTTCAAAAAGTTAGTGATTTGTGTAGCAATATAATCCAAGTGTTTGTATCAGTGTTTGGCACATAGAAAGTTTCAATATATATTGTTGGATGAATGAATGAATAGACTCCTGCCTCATAGACACATCATCCTTCTGGCATCTCCGAATCTTGCCATATTCCATGGATAAATCTAGAGTGAGATGGGTCATCATGACTTCAGGGCTCTGTGGTCTCTGTTTTCCATCCGGGAAAATGAATCACATTTTCTTTCTCTCAGGGCTTCTGGGTTACTTTTGATAAAAACCATTTTAGAGAACCAAAGCCCAGGAGATTCTTTTTAACAGCTTAAGCTTTAAGCCTTGTCCAAACTTTTCTGCTTGGGATGGGAAGGAAAAATGAAGGTCAAACAGTAACTCATCCTATTACCATAAACATCTCTTTCTTTTGTAAAAGTTCTAATGGTTGTAAGTATTGAAATCAAATTTAGAGGTCTCAGTTTGGGGCCTATTGACATCAACTTAGTTCTCTGTGGTTTTATAACTAGGACACAAGGTATCATTTTTATTTATAAAAACCAGTTATTAATTTATTTCAATTGGGCATTTATGTTAGTAGATTGTGTTTCATGATATTAAATAATTTTTAAGTTTATATCACGCTGTCACATAAAACATACCAATTTTTCTGAACTTGTTTCCCAAGGTTATGTTTAAAGTATTATTTGCTTTTATAGCAATGAAGCATAAATGTGTTCAGCAGTGGAAAGCAATGAAAGATTTACTGTGGATAGGCAGATATCCATATGAAACTCACTTGCAACATTTTTAATGCTTTGTCCTTATTAAGAAGAAGAGTGATGTATGGCTAAAACAAGATGATGATTTTAAATTTTACTTTAATCTATATCTAGTTCCACAATTTCAAGGCCAAACTTAGATGCTAATTGCTGGTGGGATTTGTAAAAACATATTTTGATGTGTCAACTTAAATGAAATAGTTTGTCTTCCCAGGGAGAGAAGAAGAAATGAATGGTAAAGCAAAAGCCCTAGAAATGCAAAGCAATCTAATTATTAAAATGTGTAGGTCACTGAGCAGAAATATTAACAGTGGTAACTTAAAAATTATGACACACTTTATCAAGGATTGTCCTCATTAAAAATGTTAATGACAAAAATTTTGCCCACCTAAAGTGTCTAGGAAAACGTAACTCATGAAATATACTAAATACATGAATTTTTATAAAATGATCACATTTTTCATTTTTTTAAAAAAGTGGCCAAATAAACTTATTCTTGTGTAAGTGATTAATTAGCATCTTTGGAGCACAAAAACCTACTTTTAATTTTTACTTCTGTCTTAATTATGATTGAGTGCCTATTAGACACTCCTATACACCTGAGAGTTTAAGTTCTCAAGAAATGTTATGAGTTAGACGAGTCCTCAAATATAGATCCATGACCAAGTTGATCTTGAGCAAATAACTTATCCTAAGCTTAGGATAATTATAAAATACCTGATTCTGGGTAATTTGTAAAAAAAAAAATAAATAAAAAATAATTTGTAAAAAAAATAAATAAAATCACTGAACCAGATTATTGTGAGGATTTAGTGAAATGCTATATAAAACATATGCAGAGTAGTAGAATACAAGGTCAGTAAGTGTTGTTGGTAGTGACTGGAATTTTTTGTTGTTTTCCAAATGAACTTTGTGAATATAGCTTTGCAAACTTGCAGTGTCGTTTTCAACTCAAGTACAGAATTTTAAGTTTACTTCCATAACTTGTCCATTTATTGTTTCAGTCTATCTTTCCACACTGTTGATATTGTTTTAATCCCAAATTTATCATCCAATCTCTCTCTATTCCTCCCAGCTTTGTACTGTTTGCAACTGTCATGTCATCTAAATCTTTACCCAACTCATTTGTAAAAAATGCAGAAAAAACAGGGTAACATTCAGATACCTAAAGTTCAACTGTATGGATTGAACTGATGCAAAGCCAAAAATGATCATTCTTTAGGCAAAATTGTTCCATCTGTTATAGATCTTTTAATTGTTATTTCATAGGGTCAATATAACATCATATTATGGTTTGAATAACAGTAATTTTTATACATTTCTTGATTCTTCTACTAGGTTTCTTGAAACTCTGTATTTCTTATTATTGGGACTATGATTCATTCATCTTCATTATTAATTTATGTAATCCAAAGTATGTACCCAAGTGCCTTAGATATACACTCACTATATGTTTTCTAGATTGATAAAGTGAACACAGTATTTAAAGTGAAGATGGACATATCTTTGACATAAATATATGCTTCCAATTGAGGAAAAAGTCATTGTTTTGGTGCAATGCACAACTTCTGGAAGGGAACCAACCCACTTTCAAGATTAAGCATTGAAGGTGATATCCAGGCCATGCTCACATCTATTTCATTTCCCAAGCATCACATGCTTCTTTTTTACAGTTTTCTTGCCTTCTTCCACCTTATATTCCCCTGCTGTGAAGCTTAATTAAACCATGTTTGCAAAGTATATTGAATTCTTCAGGATAAAGATGCTATGGAATTGTGTTATGTGTATGGTGATGTGACATCTCTGCTCTCTCCTGGTTCTGACTATAAATCCCATGCTACTCTGAACAGGAAGCAATAAAACAACATGTAATCTGAGGTTATATAGAAATATAGCACATTTCCACTGGGTGCTCCTAGAAGACTTTAGGAATGTGTTTTCTTTTGAAACACATATCCCTTACAGTTTTTCTTGCTAAAGGGCAGGGAGGAGAAGTCAGAAACCAATTCCATCACTGAAAATAACTAACCTTGTTTCATTGAACTGTGATGAACTAATTCAAGAACAATGGACACCATTTTACCTTTTAAGAATTTACTTTCTTCAGCTGTGAAAAGCAGAGTCAAAACAAGTGACTTCTCACTTACCTTTGAGATCTGCTGAAATGTCAAGCAAATAGGGTAGTGTAATTTCTTATGGACAGATTTATATACACTGATGTATATGACATTACAATTCTAATTGGAGACATCTTAAAAGATTAGGATGACAGATGAGCTCATGATTTAAATATAAGTGACTGAGATCAGGATTGCAAAATTTAACTGACTGTCTTAAATATTAACTGTCTGGAATGTCCTCCCACTTAACTCTTCACAGAGAGACATCTTGGCCACCTCTCAAGTCCAGCAAAGCCAAGTTCCTTCTCCCAGGCTGTCCTGTATTATAGTTCACTCTTATACACTGCAGGTTTTCATTTTCCATCTAAGTTACTACCTACTGAGGATAGGCAGCACATTTTTTACTTCTTTATTCCTTTGAAGGATCAATGTACCTAGGCATTAGAGACCATGAGCACACAAAATTTAAATGGCATTTGTAAATACAGTCTCACTCTATCTCTGCAGATTCTACAACCAGGTACTCAACAAACTGTGGATCAAAAATATTTCAAACAACTTTGTCTTGACTTAATACTTGTGGTCTTTTTTCTTTTAATTGTTCCTTCAACAATAAGTATAAAGTGACTTACATAGCTTTTACATTGTGCTACATAGTATCAGTCATCTAGGGATGATTTTAAGCATACAAGAGGACTATGTAGGTTATAAGCAAAGACTACACCATTTTAGAGAAAGTACCTGAACACTCACAGATTTTTGGTACCACGTTCTAGACCCAATCCCAATGGATACTGAGGGACAACAGTACCCAATCACTATACCATCTGCATTTTGAAAACTAAACATGACTGACTTCAGATGCAGACATGATCAATGATAAAAAGGATCAACTGAGTCCCAAGCATGACTGCCTTTTACTCCAGATCTTTACCGCTTGGTTTCCAAATTTGGAAATCAGTGAAATGCCACCTGTCTTTTAGATATATTATAAGGATTAAATAAAATAATGTGAGCAAATCTTATACATAAAAGATATTTGAGAAGTGGAACTATCAGTGACATTATTATCAAAGTGAATGTGATTACTGTATACTTGCTTTTGTACATTTATATAACTAATCAGTAGTCTGATATGTGCAACAGGATGTCCTCAGGAGCACATTAAGTTTTTTGTACTGGTAAGTATTTTATTATCTTCTTTTTAACTGTCTCTATAATGAAACTTTGCCTAGACTATTGACAGTTTTCAAAAACATTAATCATCCATTGAATGAGTAGATGATAGTAATTTTTTCTTCTTTTTCATATTTATATTAATGTATTATAGTTATACATACTAGTGAGGTCTTTTTTTGACATAATCATAAATGCATATAATACAATTTTCTCTAAGGGGCACATTGAATGTTTAGCTTCTTAGGACCCAGTCCTGAAAAGGCTGACTCTGATGATACTTGAAAATATGCTTTGAAAAATGCTGCCTCACAGATGAATTGTTCATAACTCGTCCCTATTTTTGCAATACTTCCGATAGACCTTCCTCAGAGTCTCTGAGTTTCAGGCATTTGACTCTTTACTAAATATTAAAATATGGAAATATTTTGAGGTTGGCTATCTCAAAAGTGATGTAGCTTGTTGAAAAAAACCTGGAAGCTATTCGGTTGAAAAACAGGAATGAAAAACTATCTAGTGTAATTTTTCTGACCAAAGAAAATAATTGCCTTCTCACAGTCAGAAAATTACACAAACATTTTTGCCTCTCATAGTACAGCTGCCATTTTCAATTTCAAAGCATGGCTGAGGCCTTGGGTTATCCACATAATCTTTGAACTTCAACATTTGAGACAATTATTTTTAAGGCAAAAATTTTTTTTCTTTCTCTGATTGTCAGTATTGCTATACAACTGATATTAAAACTGCTATCAATAAATTGCTTTAACCAATAGTTTTCTTATATACTGTTCTTTAGCTCAACTTTTAAGCACTGGAGAATTTTAAGAGTAAATTACACAAGGTTAAGAGCACCAGGGTGAAACAACGTAGAATTATAAGTGATTTTTATTAATGTAGATTTTCAAATTATAAAATTATTTTTAACATGGGTCTTTAAACTGATTTTAGTGTTCAAATTTTACTATTTTTTTAAAATTTAAGCCAATAAGAGGAATGCTAATTGTGAAAAAATAAGCAGACTTTATTCTTGCCAGAATGTCATCTATTTCTTGATATAGTAGAGTACTGGTAAAAAAGTGTGTTGTTAGAGACAGAGATCAAGATAATAGTGGTTAAAGAAGATGAAGTTGCTTTCTCTATGGTGAAATTTGGGTCTATTAGGAGGCCCACAATCCACAGAGGTGAATATTCCTTCCGCCCTGTTACTCAGTTGTCCTCAATGTAGAACTTGCATTTTGCTGTTCAAGATGGATGTTCTTCTGGCTCCTGCCTAAATACCCACATTCTTGATCATGATAGTTCTGTGACACAGATATTATTGACTTTACTTAATGGATAGGAAACATAAATTCTTTAAAGGGAAGGAAATATGATGAGGTTCATGCAATAAGTAGTGGTAAGAAAACCAAGTTACAGGTTCCCTGGTGCTTTAGCTGTAATTACTAAAAGAGAAAACGAGATGGACTCAAAGGATTCCTATTTCTGAGGAAGCAATCTCCAGGGGACGTCCGCTGTACTCCTGTTCCACTAGAGAAAGCCAGTTTCCAAGTGGAAGAATCCCGTCAAGTCAGAAACAAAGAGACAAGTCATCTTTGAAGAACAAGAATAAGAATTTGGGAGCCATCATATCTGTTTCAGAATGTAAAATCTTCTAGTTTCTTTGAAATAATCAAAGTAGTCCCAACAGAGTCACAGATGGCACATTTGTGGCCAATAGTATACATATTTTTTTTAAAAAAATGATACACATAAAAGGGGACGCCCTATTCTTTCTTTTCCTCTTCATTTTTGTTTTGTATTACTGAACATAATTTCCTCAATTATAACAGAAATGAACTCTCTTTTTTTAAAACCAGTGTGCTTCCCCTCTAGGACTCAAAATTACAGTGCTATTTTGGAAGCATCATTTCGTTCCATGGTGGTAATTTGTCTAAATCTTTGCCTTGTGGCCTCAACGAATACATTTGGCAGGAAGAGTAGTATGATAGGAACAGGGAGAACTTCTGTGAACACCGTACCTTGGGAAATCAGCAATGATGTGAAAGAAATACATAAAAGCTACCCAGTGCAGTATGTATGTTTTTAATGGGACTTCATTAAAAGTATATACTTCTTAAAGCTTGCCGCAGCATGGCAGTGGGTTTCTACAGAAGAAGTACGAGAGCACTTAGAAGTTTTCTTTCACTTCCCTTCTTTTTAACTCACTCACTATAAGCATCGATAGAAAAAAGGAGAATAGTTGCTGGTTCATATGAACTTTGTAGCAGGATTTCTACCATTTTCCATTGATTTCCTGGGGACTTTAGAATCAAGGCCAAAGGGGAGCCCTGATTTATGAAGTCAGAAGTTGAGCCATTGGAAGAGTGGAGGTTCAGCAGGGGTTGCCTTCAAGGGCACTGTAGCCAAAAGAGCTGTACCTTCTTGAATGTCCTAGAAGATGGAACTAATGCCTTGGCTTAGGGGGAGGGTCCTGGATCCAAGCAATGCCTGGCATAGAGTTGGTCCTCAATGAATGCTCAATTAATGAATGAGCATCCCACCAGTGGAATTGAAAACCCAGAATTCAGGAAGTAGAACCAGAGTTCTAAATGTGGGAATTTAAAGTTAAAAAAAAATCAGAATTAAACAGGTCAACTAGAACAACAGACTGTGGCCACATGAGATACATGCTTATATTGTAGTAAAAAAGAAAATCTGATAATATGAAGTGTTCAGTATGAGGGACCCTTCAATGCTATAGGTGAAGGCAGACTACCAAAGTTTTTCAAAGTAGTAATATCAAAATAGTTCTTTTTCTTTTTTTAAACTTGTGTATTAGAATGGTTTTGAAGGGAGGGAAATGTAGGCATAACAATAAGTCAGGAATGTAGTCCAAGCTGGAGAGGAGGAGCACATGCCTGAGAATCTAATATCTTGAACTATACTCCAGATGTGCAGTTCATGAGCTATAGAACCCTGACTATTTTTTTTAATTCATTTTTTTATTGGTTGTTCAAAACATTATAAAGCTATTGACTTATCATATTTCATAAAATAGATTCAAGTTGGTTATGAACTCCCAATTTTACCCCAAATACAGATTGCAGAATCACATCGGTTACACATCCACATTTTTACATAATGCCCTATTAGTAACTGTTGTATTCTGCTACCTTTCCTATCCTCTACTATCCCCCCTCCCTCCCCTCCCATCTTCTCTCACTACCCCATCCACTGTAATTCATTTCTCTCCTTGTTTATTTTCCCATTCCCCTCACAACCTCTTATATGTAATTTTGTATAACAATGAGGGTCTCCCTCCATTACCATGCAATTTCCCTTTCTCTCCCTTTCCATCCCACCTCATGTATCTGTTTAATGTTAATCTTTTCTTCCTGCTCTTCCTCCCTGCTCTGTTCTTAGTTGCTCTCATTATATCAAAGAAGACATTTGGTATTTGTTTTTTAGGGATTGGCTAGCTTCACTAAGCATGATCTGCTCTAGTACCATCCATTTCCCTGCAAATTCTATGATTTTGTCATTTTTAGTGCTGCGTAGTACTCCATGGTGTATAAATGCCACATTTTTTTTATCCATTCATCTATTGAAGGGCATCTGGGTTGGTTCCACAGTTCTAGCAATTGTGAATTGTGCTGCTATGAACATCGATGTAGCAGTATACTCGTAGAGTGGTCGGCGTCTCTCAAGGCACACAGGGGATAGAAGGGCAATAGCTGGGTCAAATGGTGGTTCCATTCCCAGCTTTCCCAGGAATCTCCATACTGCTTTCCAGATTGGCCGCACCAGTTTGCAGTCCCACCAGCAATGTACAAGAGTACCCTTTTCCCCACATCCTCTCCAGCACTTGTTGTTGTTTGACTTCATAATGGCTGCCAATCTTACTGGAGTGAGATGGTATCTTAGGGTGGTTTTGATTTGCATTTCTCTGACTGCTAGAGATGGTGAGCATTTTTTCATGTACTTGTTGATTGATTGTATGTCCTCCTCTGAGAAGTGTCTGTTCAGGTCCTTGGCCCATTTGTTGAT
>NW_025999990.1:37341055-37352797 GCF_001458135.2 Marmota marmota marmota | reverse complement strand
TGAGCAAACAGCATTTAGACAGTTTACGGCTCCCTATGCCCGCGCAGTTGAAGATGTCAGAGACTTGATCTCTCTGCGCCTGCCACCATGTTAGATCTCCTCAGTAATATTCATGTTGCCCTTACAGCTTCCTGGCATAAGCAAGTTCTTGGGATTATACAAACTGCTGCTGCTGTTTCCAGTCCAGATTTCTAGGAATGAAACCCTGCCGCCGTCGCCTCCGTCTCCGGGCCGCGCTCACGGGCGCTGCGCTCGTGTGCGACCGTAGCAGAGCCGCCCTGGCCTCTGCAGCTCTTCAGCCCGGTGCCCGGCCCCTGGGGCCCAAGCGGCTGCCGCTGCGGCTCTCCGTCCCCCTCCTCCGGAGCACGGGTCCCCTGGCAGGGGGGTGCAGAACGACCCCAGAGCAGGCTCTGCCCGAAGGTGCAGCCCTGACTATTTTTTTTTAATTCGAGCATCAGTGATCTCATCTACAGAGACATAATTCATTAATTCACTATATTTGAGTCTACCTCATCATCAGTCTTTGTTCTAGAAGCTGTGTGATCAGGTGTACAATAGCAAGCATTTTCACAAAGTACTTCAAAATAGTGCTATTCAAGTAAGTAGGGGAGGGTACAAATGGTAAAAAGATAAACATCTCATGAAGAGGAAATAATCAGTATAAATACATTGAGGGAAGAACAAATTGCACATACTCAGGAAACTGAAAGAAGGTCAATATGTACTTGTGGATAAGGCAAAGAGTGACGAGAGGAGATAACAGAGAGCTGGCAAGGGCAAGTTCATGGAGAGGTGCACATACCATGCTAAGAAGACAGGATGTATTTTAAATGTGAGAAGAGGTGTATGGAGGGTATTTCTGTATTCACTACTGCTGAATAGAAAACAGGAAATGGATTGCAGAGGGATATGGAATGGAGCTAGGAGGCTCATTAAAAAGCTATTGCACATGTCTGGAAAAGAAACAATGGTGGCTTGAAATAGGGTTGATAATGAAGAAGAGAGAAGCACAGATTTGGAATGCGTTCAAGAGGTAGAATTAACAGGATTTGCTGATAAATTGAATTTGTCAATTAACAGAAATCAAAGAATCAAAAATAGTACCTATAGTTCTGGCTGAAGCAGCTAGCTAAGGCATTGTAGTCAGCTTTTTCATCACTCTGACCAAAAATCCTAACAAGAACAATTAGAAGAGGAGGAGTTTATTTTGGCTCATGGTTTCAGAGGTCTCAATCCATAGATGGCCAGTTCCATAATTCTGGACCCAAGTGAGGCAGAACATCACAGCAGAAGGGCATGGTAGATGAAAGCACCTCAGAACACAGCACCAGGAAGGAGGCAGAAAGCTCCACTCACCAGGGACAGAATACAAACCCTAAAGGCAACCCCCATTTCCTGTTTCCTATTCAGCAGTGGTGAATACAGAAATACACTCCATACACCTCTTCTCACATTTAAAATACAGTTGTTATCTCACTCTTGTCATTCTTTCAGGCAACCCTACCTGCCTATAGTTACAACTCACTTAACCCATATCAGTGGATTAATCCACTGCTTACGCTATACGTCATAATATAATCAGTTTACCTCTGAAAATTTTTGCATTGTCTCATACACAGGCTTTGGGGAATACCTCATATGTAAGCTAGAACAGTGGGTAAGACTGGGAGGCGTGGGTTGCAAAATCAAGACTGTCTTTGTGATTTCAGTTTAAAATACAATATTAGACATCCAAGTGGAGATGTTCAATGACATGTGTTTGAAGCTGACTCAGGGAGATGTTAAGGCTAGAAGTAACTATTTTGCAATTGTCAGAACATAGACAATATTAAATCCATGGGATTGGGTCAAGTCACTAGGGGTGGATAGAGAAATGAATGGGGCTGTAGCAAATACATTGGATTAGTTCACAGTCTCCATTTCTTGTCCTTCAGTGTTTCTTCCTGTATTTGCAGGGTCTGGAAAATCAGTAACCATGTTTTTCAGGTTCCTTTCATTTAGGTTCTAGGTGGAACTTAAGTTCCTCCAATCAGATACACTTGTGCACATTTAGAAGTCAGAATTGAGATATGTGAGGAGAGTGAGGCTGGGCATGGTGCTATTCATGATGTTCACGATGCTACTACTCTGGATTCAGCCACTGTAGTGCCAACTTCTTAACTCTGAAAGCAGCAGATACTTTTAAATCTTCCTAATCATGGGAGGGTCAACAACTTTTTTGATTACTCAGTGAAAGTGTTTTCTGGACTCTCAGACAAAAAGCTGATTTATTCAGTTCATTTAAAATAAAAAAATATTTAATCCCCCACTTAAAACAAGGCATCTATTCCTGCTTAAATTGGCCAAAGTGTATTCTTTTTTGACCAGCAGAGTGCCTTGACTCAATATTGCTTCATTCCAGCATTAAAAGGTTCTTCGGAGGGGGAGAAACCAGCAAACCAGTGAGATGAAAAGAAAAACCCAAAATAAAGATTTTATGGCAAAGGGGATGGCTGTGTTTCTTCTAGAGTATCATTTAGTTATGAGTTGTCACTTGAGAATTGAGTGATCAAATAAAAAAAAAGAAGCCAGGAAGATCATGTGTGAGCTTGCAAAGAACAGACTCTGCCAATTGGTGAAATCAAATGCTGCTGTGAGTGGCTTAAAGTGGGAACATGAGCTAAGGAAACATATTCAGTAAACATGGCAACTTTTACAGATGTTTTAATGTAAAGAATGTTTGCAAATCGGGGCGGGAGTAAACAGCAGAGTAGGTGTGGAAGAATAGGTGTTTCTGTATGTACATTTTGAAGATAGGTGCTGCTACTACACATGTGTAGGGAAAAGAGGAAGAAATGGGTGGAATAGAGAAGATGGTTGTAGGAGCAAAATATTCAAGATTACCAATATGCTGGTTACTCTGATTATTTCCTTTTCTTCCTTCAACTATGAGGGAAAGCCTTCAGCGGAGAATGAGTTGGAGTTGTCAGATGGTCTCAATGAATGAGTTGAGAAAGTTTTGAGAGACAGGAGGTATGCAATGGTAGTTACTGAGTATGGATAGCAATAAGCTGAAGAAGGAATATGTATCATGCATTTAAATCCTAGGTCATAAATTTGCATCAACATTGGTCTGAATGTTATGTGGATTTTCCCTCACCTCAGAAAGATATATTTCGCTGCTTGCATACAGACACAGGGTAGGCTGACAGTTATGTTTTAGAAACAGATAATAGAGTGGAAGGAGAAGTGTTATAGATATTTACGAGGAAGTGATTATAATTATGAAACATAGAATTCAATTTGGTGCATCGATGGAACTGAAGACTGATCTGAATGGAGACATGGAGTAGAGGAACAGGTTAGAGGAGATGGTGATCAAAGTGAAAGCTTCTCATCTGAGAATTTGCTATGATGAGAAGGTCAAGGGTTTGATCAACAAAATAAATAATCAAAACAGAGAAAATGTTTATTGTGTCGGGCAGTTGAGAAGCTGAGAGATTATCTATTTGGATGTTGAGGTTTCCGGGTACAGTGCCAGAAGTAGTAATAGGAAGAATACACCGAATTCAGTGTGAAAAATCATCCCTGAATGGTCAAGGATAATCAGGGTCAGTAAATGATTGTAGCCAGGCAGAATGTTGGGTGGATATCCTCCTTCTCACCAAATCATCTCAGAAAGAAGAATATATCGGCAGTTACTTGATAGAAATTAGGATTGCATGAAATAACAGAGGTAAAGTGCTTAAAAATGAATAGCACATCTGATGCTATCGTTATGCCACCAATAATGACTCAACCTACATGAACAAAAAGTCTAATATGTATTGGTGATGGGAATAGTCGTTCTATTTTTTCCTTTGTTTATTTCTTTGACCTAGGATCATAGACAATTAAATCTGTAGAGGACCTTGAAACTCATCTCACCCAAAGTTCTCTAATGGTTTGTTAGATGCATAAAGTATACCTAAAGAGCTTATTAAACATATAATTTCAGGCCTTCACACCTGATAATTCTGACACTGCAGTGGGACCTGGGAACCTGGATTTTTAATAGGCTTTTTTTAACAGATTCTAATACGTAGCCAAATTTGAAAAACACTGCTCAGCACATTACTTTATAGATATAAAAACAAAGACCATGGTCATAAGTGACAGAAGTAGGACTTTTAACAATATTTCTTGCGTTTATGCCCAGGACCTAGATCCTGACTGACAAGCACATAAAAGCACTTTGGGAAGTAAACTAAGTATTTATACCCTTTTCTTTGTTCCTATTTTCTCCCTAGGTGGATACAGTGACTATGGCAGTAAAGTAGTCAGCATAGTTCTATGCCATCAATCAAGCTTTACAATAAATTGTCAGAAAGGTGGTATGCAAAGTAGAGGCTTTGAATTATAATGAAGTAAGTTGGTAGTTGTTTCAATGATCCAGAGCTATGACTATATAGGCAAAAGTAAAATGAATTGGTGGACACAAAATTAAAAAAAAATAAAACTTTTTAGGACAAATGACAAGGCATTCTGGCTCAGTATAGTGTGAGTATCAGATTGACAAGGTCCATATGTGAAATTTAAGTTCCAGCAATAGGCAATCTTGCTAACCTTTCCTAACCTAAGGAGGCAATTCCAAAACCTGTCTACACACTAGAATCATCCCCTAGAAATTCTGACTTAATAGAATTTTTTATATAGTCTTGAATCTATGGAATAACTATTTAAATGTGGATTTGATACTGATAACTTATTGACTAGGAATCTCAGGAAAACTCTATCTTATAAAAGATCTTGAAACAACCCATTTTTAGCACACTGAGGTACGCTCAAGGTTCTGCAAGCCCATCACATGTAGACCACTTCCGGCCACATAACAGTATTTGGAAGATAAAGATGAACTCCTCCGGTGGGTTGCCAATAAATATGATAGTGGCTGTTTCAACAACCGAAGTCAGTATGGCCTGTGGTTTCAAATAAAATGGTGTGAAAGCAGTCACTGTGCATTGAACTTTAATTCAGGAGCTGGACACTACCTAGAATATCTTGTTCACCCAAATGGAAGAGCGTGATTTTCTGTGATGCAGTTACATCTGGGTAGGCAGTGGTATCACACATAAAGACATTTACTCTTCCTCTCTTCCTGAATATGTAATGGCAGCAAGGTACCACTGTCTAGCAAATAAGCCTGATGCTGACAGCTCAGTATGTTATCTGAGCTCTCTGTATATATTATTTTCCTGCTCTGCCAGACAAAAACAAATTATTGTAACTGGGAGAAACAGGTACAGAGAAGAATTATGACCCTCTACACACTCTTATTTTTTAATTTACAAGTAGAGAAACTTTAGGCAGAGATGATGCTGTCCAGGGTACCTCTAGGACACGATACAATTGAGACAGAACACTTTGGCCTTCTCCTGAGACAAATGATGGGCTGTTCCAAATGTTGTTCACGGCCCCAGAGGCTTTATTTCAGTATAAATAAGGAAGATGCCTTTAGAAATAATGTGTGAGGTAAATCTTCCCTAAGAACAAAGGATGCTACTGGAAAATAGGAAGCCTTAAAAGCCTGTAACTTTTACATGCACTCAATTATCTCTAATAATTACAATGTCCAGAGCCTGAGAAGTTGAGATGCCATTGTCCGTAGCAGTTTCACGGGTCTCATCCACAGGAGGCTTTGGTTTGCCATTCCAGGTCTGTGAATTCCTCCCATGGGACTACTGTTGGGTGGACCTTCGCAGGCTATGGAGGACAGGCAGTGTTTGAAAGTTGAGTTCAATATTACTCTGTGTTCAGTCTCATTCTTGGTGTTCTTGCTTTGCTTAGATCAAAATTTTCAGTGTAGTGATGAACCCACAAATGGTTATGGAATCAGAATAGGAAGGTTTCTGGCATTTCTAGTAGGTTGACTAGACATTTAGAATTAGACCAAATATCAGAATAAGGAAGATTTTTACTGCACTAGCTACCATAGAGATGATGAAAGGGTATACTATATTAAGACACGATCAATATTCTATGTTGCACTTCAATATGTACAAATATTACTATCTGCATGAAAATTTGAAATATAGAATTCCAGAAAGCAAATTTAGAGAAATAGTCATGAACTAATGTCCCACCTAATCTCTACTTGTAACTTAAAATTTTAACAAAATTATTTTCAAAATTAAGGTCATTTTTCATATCATTAAAGTAGTGTTATTCGTTTTCACATATTGATAAAGAATTATTGAGACTATGTATCTAAATTAGTCTTGCATTTACTAAAAGATGTATTTAAACTAAAATGACAAAAAGAATAAAATTAATAAATGGCACTGATGAAATACCAGAATCTGAAAATGGACTTTATTAAAAATGATTCCAATATCCTTCATCTTTTTTCTTCCTGAGACAACCTTAATGCAATTACTTTGCCTTAAGAATGGTAAAAATGGCCTATTTTCTACCTTTTTCGTGATCTTTACTAATAGCTCCAAGTCATATTCTCTCAAAGTATAGTCTAGGAAAATCTACATGATATTTAACTGGGAAGCTGATGATTTGTGCAAATTCCCAGACCAGTTTTATAAATTAGAAAATCAGGGAGTGGAGCCCAATCTATATGCTAGAAGTTACTTCAGGTGATTAATGGTTACACTCAAAGCTAAGAAACACTAGGTTTTCTTTATTTTTTAAATAACTTTTATTCTGTCTTTTTAAGATTTACAATACAATGTATTCAGTTACATGAAGACAGTAAAATTGGGTTTTCTGAAAGTAAACCATTATCTCTTTAAGTTGCAGAATTCTGACCAAGACTTAAATCCAGATGGTCAAATAAACAGATAAACATTTATGAAAACTTTATCACTCCATAGGACTTTTCTCAAATTTTTTCAACTTAAGCAATATTTCCCCAGCATTGTGTTTATCACCAAATAAAAAAATAAACTAGACACACTACACTGTCCTTGACCTTATAGTGAAGGAGATAGATCTATTTTAGATGCTGGGCATTCAAAGCTAAAAAAAACTTCTCCCTTCTTAGTAGTTCACTATCTCAAATCCTCTTAGCTGTGGGAGGTAGGAAGTGTTGGAAGAGTATGAAATAATTGCCAGAAAGAATTCCAGTGCTATTGAAGTCCTCGAATACTGTGGCAATCTGAATTCTTTTAAAGTCGCCAATTCTGTTATCATCTTTAAGTCAGTTGTGGGTTTTTATTTTTTTAAGTATAATGAGCATACAAACTAGATTCTTTCAGACGCTCAGATCTTGATTTTGAATGACACATGTAGACACATAATCACCACCACAATCAAGCTATAAAATATTTTCATCATCTCATGGAGATTCCTCATGAAGTTTTATAGATGATTATCTTCCTCTATTTCCATATACTGGCATCTTTGGTCTGTGTTTGGTACTGTTCTAGTATGGATATGAATTATCCTCCCCAAACTCCTGTCTAAATGGAGGAGATGAAACTATTAGATAAAGAGATCCAAAACCTAATCAGTGGATTAATCTTCCTGATAGGTTAATCCATTTGATGGATTAATAATTTGAATGGACTCAAAAAAATGACAACTCTAGACAAGTGGGGTGTGAATGGAGGAAGTGGGTCACTGGGGGCATGCCTTAGCATTTGTATATTTTGTGCCTGGAAGCTAACTCTTCCACTGCTTCCTGGCCACCATGAGTGGACTAATGTTCTTCCACCATACTCTTTAGCCATGATGCTTCACCTTATCTGAGGCCCAGAGCAACGGAGTCAGCCAACCTTTGAATTGAACCTCTTAAATCTTGAGCCAAAATAAAATTTTCTTCCTCTAAGTTGTTATTTTTAGATATTTTGGGCAGAGAGAGAAAAGCTGGCTAACATAAGTACCCATAGTTTTGCCATTTCTAGGAAGTCATATAATAGAATTATGTGACATTTTGTCATTTTAATCTGGTTTCTTTCACTTATCATAGTGCTTGGATCATTTGTGGAGTTTGATAGATTGGCAGGACACTTTCTTTAATGTCTTTTTACACTCTATAAATATATTCAAATTGTTTATGCATTCACTAATTGATGGTATTTTAAATGTTTCCAATTTGGGGGTATTTTATTTTATCTTTTGAAAAGGTTTACATAAAAATTGTCATATAAACATGTGCTCTTATTTCTTTTGTAAAAATACCTGAGCAGAGCATTGTTAAGTTATTTTTTTATTGGTTTTATTTTTGAAATACATGACGGCGGAATGCATCACAATTCTTATTACACATATAGAACAATTTTTCATACCTCTGTATATAAAGTATGTTCACACCAATTCATGTCTTCATACATGTAATTTGAATAACGATGTCTATCACATTCCACCATCCTTGCTAATCCCCTGTCTCCTGCCTTTCCCTCCCAACCCTCTTCCCTACCTAGAATTCATCTATTCCTCCCATGCTTTCCTTCTCTATCCCACTATGAGTCAGCTTCCTTATATCAGAGAAAACATTCAGCATTTGTTTATATGGGTTTGGCTAACTTCACTTAGCATTATCTTCTCCAATGCCCTCCATTTACCTGCAAATGCCATGATTTTATTCTCTTTTATTGCTGAGTAATATTCCATTGTGTATATATGACACTTTTAAAATTTTATCTACTGAAGGGCATCTAGGTTGGCTCCACAGTTTAGCTATTGTGAATTGTGCTGATATAAACACTGATGTGGCTGTGTCCCTGTAGTATGCTGTTTGGATGTGTAATCGATGTGATTCTGCAATCTGTATTTGGGGTAAAAATGGGAGTTCATAACCCACTTGAATCTAATGTATGAAATATGATATGTCAAGAGCTCTGTAATGTTTTGAACAACCAATTAAAAAAAACTATAAAATAAATAAATAAATAAATCCTTTGGGTATACACTGAGGAGTGGGTTAGCCGGGTCAAATGGGGGTTCCATTCCCAGTTTTCCAAGGAATCTCCATACTGCTTTCCATATTGGCTACACCCATTTGCAGTCCCATCAATGAAGTATGAGTGTGCCTTTTTTCCCCACATCCTCGCCAACACTTATTGTTGTTTGTGTTCTTAATAGCTGCCATTCTGACTGGAGTCAGATGTAATCTTAGAGTAGTTTTGATTTGCGTTTCTCTAAATGTTAGAGATGTTGAACTTTTTTTCAGTATTTGTTGATTGATTGTATATCATCTTCTGAGAAGTCTGATCAGTTCTTTGGCCCATTTGTTGATTGGATTATTTGTGTTTTTTTTTCTTTTCTTTGTGGTGTTTATAGCTTTTCGATATGTTTTTGTATTCGATTTGCCAGAATTTTCTTGAGAATTTTTGAATCCATGTTCATTAGAGATATTGGTCTAAAATTTTCTTTCTTTGATGTGTCTTTGCCTGGTTTTGGAATCAGGGTGATATTGGCCTCATAGAATGAGTTTGGAAGTGCTGCCTCTTTTTCTATTTCCTGAAATAAATTGAAGAGTATTGGTATTAGTTCTTCCTTAAAGGTCTTGTAGAACTCGGCTGTGTAACCATCCGGTCCTGGGCTTTTCTTGGTTGGTAGGCTTATGATGGCATCTTCTATTTCATCACTTGATATTGGTCAATTTAAACTGTGTATATCATCCTGATTCAATTTGGGCAAATCATGACTTAAGAAATTCATCAATGCCTTCACTATCTTCTATTTTATTGGAATATAAGTTTCCAAAATAATTTATATCCTCTGTATTTCTGTAGTGTCTGTTGTGATATTACCCTTTTCATCACATATGCTGGTAATTTGAGTTTTCTCTCTCTCCTTCTCTTCGATAATATAGCTAAAGGTCTGTCAATTTTATTTATTTTTTCAAAGAACCAACTTTTTGTTTTGTCAATTTTTAAAATTATTTCTTCTGTTTCGATTTCATTGATTTCAGCTCTAATTTTAATAATTTCTTGTCTTCTATTGCTTTTGCTGTTGATTTGTTCTTCTTTTTCTAGGGGTTTGAGATGTAAAATGAAGTCATTTATTTGTTGACTTTTTCTTCTTTTAAGGAATGAACTCCATGCAATGAACTTTCCTCTTAGAACTGCCTTCATAGTGTCCAAGAGAGTTCAATATGTTTGTATGTATGTTCTCGTTTACATCTAAGAATTTTTTTTAATCTCCTTTTGATGTCTTCTGCAATCAATTGTTCATTCAGTAGCATATTATTTAGTCTCCAGGTGTTGGAGTAATTCTTATTTTTTATTTTGTCGTTGATTTCCAATTTCTTTCCACTATGATCTGATAACATACATGGTAGTATCTCTACTTTTTTGTATTTGCTAAGAGTTGCTTTATGGCGTACTATATGGTCTATTTTAGAGAAGGATCCATGTGCTGCTGAGAAGAAAGTGTACCTTCTTGATGCAGGTTGAAATATTCTATATACGTCTGTTAAGTCTAAGTTATTGATTGTATTATTGAGTTCTATAGATTCTTTAATCAACTTTTGTTTCAAAGATCTATCCAGTGGTGAGAGAGGTATGTTAAAGACACTCAAGATTATTGTGTTGTGATCAATTTGACTCTTGAACTTGAGAAAAATTTGTTTGATGAACTTAGCTGCACCATTATTTGAGGCATATATATTTATGATTATTATGTCTTGTTGATGTATGGTTCCCTTGAGCAGTATGTAATGTCCATCTTTATCCCTTTTGATATCTTTGGCTTGAAGTCTACTTAATTTGATACGAGGATGGAAACCCCTGCTTTCTTCCGCAGTCCGTGTGAGTGGTAGGATTTTTTCCAGTCTTTCAATTTCAGCCTGTGTATGTCTTTTCCTATCAGATGAGTCTCCTGGAGGCAGCATATTGTTGGGTCTTTTGTTTTAATCCAATCTGCTAGTCTATGTCTTTTGATTGGTGAGTTTAAGCCATTAACATTCAAGGTTACTATTGAGACATGGTTTGTATTCCCAGCCATATTTGTTTATTTTTGTTATTTAACTTGACTTGATTTTCTTCTTTGGTTAGTTTTTCCTTTAGGGTACTACCTCCCTCTGCTGATTTTCATTGTTTTTTTTTTTTTTTGTTTCCTCTTCGTGGAATATTTTTCCAAGGATGTTTTCTAGTGTCAGTTCCTTTACTATAATTTTTTTAACTTTTGTTTATCATATAAGGTTTTTATTTCATCTTCAAATCTGAAGCTTAATATTGCTGGATACAAGATTCTTGGCATCCACTTTCTTTCAAAGATTGATATATGTTGTTCCAGGATCTTCTAGCTTTCAGGATCTGGGTTGAAAATATGCACTCAGCCTAACTGGCTTCCCCCTATATGTAATCTGATTTCTTTCTCTCGTCACTTTTAATATTCTCTCTTTATTCTGTATGTTAAGCATTTTCATTAGAATGTGACTTGGTGTGGATCTGTTATGATTTTATACATTTGGCATCCTATAAGTCTATTGTATTTGGTTTTCCAATTCATCCTTCATTTTTTTTAAATTTTTTATTGTTGGTTGTTCAAAACATTACAAATTTCTTGACATATCATATTCCACACTTTGATTCAAGTGGGTTATGAACTCCCACCTTTACCCCATACACAGATTGCAGAATCACATCAGTTACACATCCATTGATTTACATATTGCCATACTAGTGTCTGTTGTGCTCCGCTGCCTTTCCCATCCTCCACCATCCCCCCTCCCCTCCTCTCTCTCTACCCCCTCCACTGTATAACCCTGAGGGTCTCCTTCCATTACCATGCAATTTCCCTTCTCTCTCCCTTTCCCTCCCACCT
>NW_025999990.1:37328396-37339110 GCF_001458135.2 Marmota marmota marmota | reverse complement strand
CTCTGCTCTGCCCCTACTCCAATTAGGGTGATGTGTGTACCACGCCGGCAGGCTCCTGGGCCTGATCCGCCGGTCTGTCGCAGGTCTGCCTACCTTGCATGCGCAGGCGGCGGCTCTGCCCTGCCCCTCCTACCCCGCCTGCGGACCGCTGTGCCTGATCTGCAGGTTGGTCACAGGTCTGCTCACCCTGCGGGCACGGGTGGCGGTTCCGCTCCGCCCCCACTCCAATTGGGGTCACCCATCCTTCATGTTTGGAAAAATTTCTGGTATTATTTCATTGAATAGATTGTTCATTCCTTTGGTTTGGAACTCTATGCCTTCCTGTATTCCAAAATCTCTTAAATTTCATCTTTTTATGCTTTCCCATATTTCTTGAATGTTCTGCTCATGGTTTCTTACCATTATCTCTGTGTGGTCTATATTCATTTCAAGATTATATATTTTGTCTTCATTGTCTGATGTCCTATCTTCCAAGTGGTTTACTCTCTTGGTGATACTTTCATTTGAGATTTTAATTTGGTTTATTATTTCTTTCATTTCAAATATTTCTGTTTTTTTTTTAGCACCTCTATTTCCCTGTTGAGGTGATCTTTTGCTTCCCGTATTTATTTATGTAGATCTTTGCTGAAATGATCTTTTGCTGCCTGTATTTGCTCTCTTATATCTTCCTTGAGTTCACAGAACATTTTAACCATGTATATCCTAAACTCCTTCTGTGTCATTCCTCCTGCTGTGGCTGCAAATTATTCTAATGATGTGGTGTCTTCATTTGTTTGGGGCACTTGTCTTTTCATGTTGCTTGTGTGTCTTCTTTTCCAGCTCTGTGGGTCTAGACTGTTATCTTTCTTTTTTATCCTATAGGTTTGTAGTGCTCTTGTAGGGTTCCAAGACCTTCCTCTCCTTTGAGGGGAAGGACAAGGTTAACAGATCCCAATATCAACAATATACCACCTATGAACAATTTGTTATTAAGATGTTTACAGTTTAGTATCAATGTACAGAAATGTTGGATTCAATTATTATCTAAAATATAATTAGTAGTTTTTTTAAAAGGTTTACAGTTTCTGACAGTGCACAATAAACTGGGGGTGGGGCTTAGGATGATATGCTGAGGAGGTAGGATGTGAGTATATAGAGTTAATATATCTTAGGATGTATGAAGGAGAAATCTAGTGGAGAAAGTTAGTAGCAAGACAATAGACAGGAAGTAATTTAGGGTAGGCAAGTACGTGGGATGACAGTAGAGTACAGAAAGCAAACACACATATGTATTTAGAAAACTACAGATGTTAAGAGAGTAAAATTTGGAGGGGAAAGAAAAATGAAAGAATAAAAACGAAAAGAAAAAAAGAGTATATAGAACACCTCTATATTATATTATTCAGATGACTCAGTCCTCAAAGTTCTATTTCATACAAAGTTCTTGGTTTCACATATGTTGGGGATGTGAGTGCCGGAGGATGGAGGGGTAGAAGAGAAAAAAACCAACCAACTAGCCAACAAACAAACAACTAGAAAGAAGAAGCCAGGGTTGTAGCTAGCTTTAGGGATCCATTTCTTTCCTGCTTTTCTTCTCATCCAGTAGGTGGCGTCGTCTGTTGTAAACTGGTGTCTGCCCTCTGGATGGTGGAAGTAGCCTGGGTGAGAAGACTGGTCCTGGCACAGGGTGCCTGGATGCGGGAAGTGGAACCCACTAGTCCCTACAGAAAGAGTGCACCTCATGGGTCGGGTCTCTTTTTGGGACCGCTCGCTTATATGACATGAGCGCCCAGTACTATCTCCCTCTCTTGCCTGGAGATTTCCCAGTTCCTGGTCTCTCCCTTTCTCCTAGCAGTTCCCAATTGAGGAAACTCTCACCCTGGGCCTCCCATGGGCTGGGCAGCTCCCTGGTCGCATTGCACACCTGTGTTGGGCAACTACTGTGTTGGGTTACCCCCTGGGGAGGGGGGAAGGTTGGAAATCTGGTACCTGATTGCTGGAGATTTGATCTGGGAATTGCCCCAGCTAAATGGCAAGAATGTTGAGTCAAGATGGCGGCGGTCTGCTTTCAGCATGGGGTGTCTGGTGAGGTGGAGGGAACCTGGTGAGGTAGGAGGAGCCCGGGGATGGCGTTGTGCTGTGGGTAGGTAGCAGCTGAGGGACTTGCTTGGGAGCAGAGTGAAGTCTTGGCCATCTGTAGATGTTTTGATAGGTGACTCTTCTAAGGCGCCCACCGAGTCTTGTGTGGACTGGAACTTCAGGCTTGTTTCCTGCTCCAAGGCTGGGTGTCCTCCTGTAACACTGAGGCCAGGAGTCCCTCATGGGGTCACAGTGCTGGTGATTTCTGCAGAGAGCAGCTGGACAGGAGTCCTCTAACACTCTCAGAGATGTAGTATTCTGACTAAGCTAGATTTGCGGGTCTGGATGTGCAGGACACAAGGTGGCTCACTTCCTTCCTGCTGCCATGTTTTCTTCTGAGTCAGCATTATTAAGTTATAACCTGAATGTGTGATTAGCTTTTCAAGACAGTTCCACTTTTCCAAAGTGTATGTACAATTTCACAATCCAGCCAGCAATGCACAAGAATTTCTATTGCTTTACATCCTTGCCAACACTTTGTATTGTCATTTTGATTTAAAATAACCATTCTAATGTGAGTAGTAGTATCTTTGGTTTCCATTTGGATTTTCTTAATGTCTACTAAAACTAAATACTTTTTTTTGTGCTTATTTGACTTTTATACCTCTTTTGTCATAGAACCTGTTTAAATCATCTCTCATTATGTTTAAAGGTTTCACTTCTAATATTTGAAATATGAAAATTGATAACATACTCCCATTGGTATTCCTTTATTGGGCATGTGTTTTGCCTTATTTTAACCAATCGTCTAATTTGATTTTATTTTAAAAGTGACTTTCAAATAATAGAATATTTTAGTTTCAACAAGGTCCAATTTAACAATGTATTTATTATGGTACATGTTTTTATATCCCATAAAAACTTTTACCTAACCTAAAACCAAAAAGAGTCTTCTATGGTTTCTGATAGAAGTTTATTTTTTACATTTTAGTCTGTGAGTTGTCAGAGGTAGTATGAAGTGAGGGCCAAGATGAATATTTTTAATATGAATGTACAGTTGTTCCAGTGACATTTGAATAAAACACTACATTTGTTCATTGAATGGCCTTGGCACATTTCTCAAAATACAGTTAGTCTCATGAATAGTGATCATTTTTCTAAACTATTCTTTCCCATTGATCTATGTGTCTATCCTTTGCCAATATCTCGCTGTCTAGATTAATCACTCTAGCTTTTTAGAAGACATTGACATCACATAATGTGAGTCCTTCAACTTGGTTGTCCTTTTGTCCTGGCTTTTCTATGTTATTTGATTTCCATATAAATTTTAGAATCAGGCTTGTTGATTTCTCAAAAAAAAAATTGCCCTTATTTTGATTGGTATTATGTGGATTCTATTGATCAATTTGGGATTGAGTTGACATGTCTAACAATAATTAATTTTTCAATTAATAAGTCTGGTATATCTTGCCATATTTAAGTTTATTTGATTTCTCTCAATCAATTTTGTAGTTCTCTCCATGCAAAATATCCCTAAACTTTATCAGATTTATTCTGAAGTAATTCTCTTTGGGAAGCGTTATTTTAAATGGTAGCACTTCCCAAAGAGAATTACTTCAGAATAAATCTGATAAAGTTTAAAAAATAGATTTTGTATTTATATATAGGTAGCATAAAGAAATAAAATAGACCTTTCTTGTTTTCTGTTTGATTTTTTATGCTGCGACTTGCCTAAAATCAATAGATCTAGTCATATTTTTAATAGAGATTTTTGAAACTTTCTACACAGACAAAATATCTGCAAATTGAGGACATTTCATTTCTTCATATTCAATCCATTTGTCTTTTACAATTTTTTTTTACATTATTGTACTGATAAGGACTTCTAATATGATGTTGAATAAGAATAGTGAGATCAAATATCCCTGCATTATTGTAGGGGAGACATTTCAGTTTTTAACCCTTAAAAAGTTGTCTATTGTATGTTTTATATAACATCCTCAGCAATGCATTTTGGATGTTCATTTATTTAATAAACTCTGTTCCCATAATATTACTATTCAATTTTTTCTTTTTTACATTTTAAACACTTTAAAGGTTTTTCATACTTTAGAAAAACCATTTTCCCTTTTCATTTTCTGGTGTATTTTTTTATTAAAGATGTTAATATGATTAATTCAATCTTCCTGGTCAGATCATTGGGGGTTAAAGAAATCAGATAAATTATATTATACTCTAAGTAGGTTGTTTTTTTAAAAACATTAATTTCTTTTAATGAGTTATATATGACAATAGAATGCATTTATGCACTTTGATATATCATACATAAATGAGATTTAAAATTTCTCATTTTTATGAGTGTATATGTTATAGAATCACATTACTCATGCAGTCACATATATACATAAAGCAATAATATCTGTTTCAACCTACTATTCTTCCTATTTCCACATCCCCTCCTTTTCCCCTCTTCTTCCCTTCCTTCATTTCCCTCTACCTAATCTAAGGTAACTGTATTCTTCTCTAGTGCCCTGTCCCCATTATTGTGAATTAGCATCCATGTATTAATGAAAGCATTCAGCCTTTGTTTTTTTGGGATTGGCTTATTTTGCTTGGCATGATATACTCTAACTCCATTTGTTTACTAGCAAATGCCATAATTTCATTCTTTTTAAAAACTGAGTGGTATTCCATTGAAAAGATATATACCACATTTTCTTTATGCATTTATCTATTGAAGGACACCTAAGTTGGTTCCATAGTTTAGCTGTTGTGAATTGAGCTGCTATAAATATTGATGTAGCTGTGTTACTACAATATGCTGATTTCAAGTCCTTTGGGTATAAACTGAGGAGTGGGATAGCAGGGTCAAATGGTGGTTCCATTCTGAATTTTCTGAGGAATCTCCATACTGCTTTTCATAGTGTTTGTATCAATTTGCAGTCCCACCAGTAATGTATGAGCATACTTTTTTCCCCATATCCTCACCAACATTTATTGTTGCCTGCTTTCTAGATGATTACCAATCTGACTGGAGTAAGATGAAATCTTAGAGTAGTTTTGATTTGCATTTCTCTAAATGTTAGAGATGTTGAACTTTTTTTCAGTATTTGTTGATTGATTGCATATCATCTTCTGAGAAGTCTGTTTAGTTCTTCAGCCCATTTATTGATTGGACTATTTTTTTTTGTTTTCTTTTTTTGTGATATTTATAGCTTTTTGAGTTCTTTATATACCCTAGATATTAGTGCTCTATCTGATGTGTGAATGGTAAAAATTTGCTCCCAAAATGTAGGCTCTCTATTCACCTCATTGATTGTTTCTTTTGTTGAGAAGAAGCTTTTTAGTTTGAATCCATTCCATTTATTGATTCTTGATTTTAATTCTTGTGCTATAGGTGTCTTATTAAGGAAATTAGGACCTAATCAGACATGATGTAGATTTGGGTCTACTTTTTCTTCTATTAGACGCAGGGACTCTGTTTTAATTCCTTGATCCACTTTTGTGCATGGTGAGAGATAGGGATTTAATTTTATTTTGTGGATTTCCAGTTTTCCCAGCACTATTTGTTGAAGAGGCTATCTTTTCTCCAATGTGAAATATAAGATAACTGTAATTATGTGGGTTAGTCTCTATGTCCTCTATTCTGTACTGTTGGTCTACGAGTCTGTTTTGGTGAAAATACCATGTTATTTTTGTTACTATTGCTCTGTAGTATAGTTTAAGGACTGGTATAGTGATGCCAACTGCTTCCGTCTTCCTGCTATGCATTTTGTTAGCTATTCTGGGTCTCTTATTTTTCCAGATGAATTTTCTATTTCTATGAGGAATGCCATTGGGATTTTGATTGGAATTACATGAAATCTGTATAGTGCTTTTGGTAGTATGGTCATTTTGACAATATTAATTCTGCCTATCCTTCAGGGACTCAGCCACAACAATGTTTATAGCAGCACCATTCGCAATAGCTAAACTGTGTAAGCAACCTAGATGCCCTTCAACGGATGAATGGATAAAGAAAATGTGGCATATATACACAAAGGAATATTACAGAATTAATTTCCATTTTCTCTCTCCTTCTCTTTGTTAGCATGGCTAAGGGTTTGTCAATTTTGAAAGAACAAACTTTTTGTTTTGTCAATTTTTTTCTTTTGTTTCAATTTCATTGATTTCAGCTCTAATTTTAATTATTTCCTGTCTTCAACTGCTTTTTGTGTTGATTTGATTTTTTCCTAGGGCTTTGAGATGTAATGTTAGGTCATTTATTTGTTGACTTTTTCTTCTTTTAAGGAATGAACTCCATGCAAAGAACTTTCCTCTTAGTACTGCCTCCATAATGTCCCAGAGATTTTGATATGTTATAACAACGTTCTTTTTTACTTCTGAAAATTTTTAAATCTCCTCCTTGATGTCTTTTGCAACCCTTTGTTTATTCAGTTGCATATTATTTAGTCTTCATGTGTTGGAGTAGTTTTTATCTTTTATTTTATCATTGATTCCTAATTTCATTCCACTGTGATCTGATAGAATGCAGGGTAGTATCTCTATGTTTTTTGTATTTGTTAAGAGTTGTTTTGTGGCATAGTATATGGTCTATTTTAGAGAGGGATCCATGTGCTGCTGAAAAGAAAGTATATTTGCTTGTTGAATGATAAATATTCTATATATGTCAGTTAAGCTACATTACTGATTGTATTGTTGAGTTCTATAGTTCCTTTTTTTCAGCTGTTATTTTGAAGATCTACCCAGTAGTGAAATAGGAGTATTTAAATCACCCTGAATTATTGTGTTTTTTTGGCCAATTTGACTCTTGAACTTAAGAAGAGAAGAAGAGTTTGTTTGATGAACATAGACACTCCATGATTTGGGGCATATATATTTATAATTGTTATGTCTTCTTGGTGTATGGTTCCCTTGAGCAGTATGAAATGTCCTTCTTTATCCCTTTTTATTAACTTTAGCTTAAAGTCTACATTATTTGCTACAAGGATGGAAACCCTGCTTGCTTCTGCAGTCCATGTGAGTGGTAAGATTCTTCCCAAACTTTCACTTTCAGTCTGTGTATGTCTTTTCCTATGAAATGACTCTCTTAGATGCACTATATTATTGGGTCTTTTAAAATCCAATCAGCTAGCCTATGTCTTTTGATTGGTAAGTTTAGGCCATTAACATTCAGGATTATTACTGAGGTATGATTTGTATTCCCAGACGTTTTTGTTTATTTTTGTTATTTAACTTGATTTGGTTTCTCCTTTGATTAGTTTTTCCTTTAGTGTAATACCTCATTCTGCTGATTTTCATTGTTGGTTTTTATTTCCTCTTCATGGAATATTTTGCCAAGGATGTTCTGTAGTGTAGATTTTCTAGTTGTAAATTCTTTTAACTTGTTTATCATGGAAGGTTTTTATTTCATCATCAAATCTAAAGCTTAATTTTGTTGGATATAAGATTCTTGGTTGGCATCCACTTTCTTTCAAAGATGGTTATATGTTGTTCCAGGATCTCCTAGCTTTCAGGATCTGGGTTGAAAAATCTGCACACAGCCTAACTGGTTTCCCCCTATATGTAATCTGATTTCTTTCTATCATCACTTTTAATATTCTCTCTTTATTCTAAATGTTAGGCATTCATTAGAATGTGACTTGGTGTGGATCTGTTATGATTTTGTACATTTGGCATCCTATAAGCCTATTGTATTTTGTTTTCCAATTAATTCTTCATGTTTGGAAAAATTTCTGATATTATTTCATTGAATAGATTATTCACTCCTTGGTTTGGAACTCTATTCCTTCCTCTAGCCTAATAATTCTTAAATTTGGTCTTTTTATGCTTTCCCATATTTCTTGAATGTTCTGCTCATGGTTTTTTACCGTTTTCACTGTGTGGTATACATTCTTTTCAAGATTATATATTTTGTCTTTATTGTCTGAGATCCTGTCTTCCAATTGGTCTAATCTGTTGGTGATGCTTTCAATTGAAATTTTAATTTGGTTTATTGTTCCTTTCATTTCAAGGATTTCTGTTTCATTTTTCTTTAGAACCTCTATTTCCCTATTGAAGTAATCTTTTGCTTTCTGTATTTGTTTATGTAGCTCTTTGCTGAAATGATCTTTTGCTGCCTGTATTTGCTCTCTTATGTTATCCTTTAATTCACAGAACCTTTTAATTATGTACATCCTGAACTCCTTCTCTGTAATTTCATCTGCTGTGCTGGCCATGGATTCTAATAATGTGGTATCTTGATTTGTAAGGGGCACTTTCTTCCCTTCTCTTTTCATGTTGCTCATGTGTCTCCCCTTCTAACCCTGTGAATCTGAGGCATTACCGTTTTTAACCTTTAGGCTTATAGTGCCCCTGTAACTTTCCAATACCTCTCCTTTGAGGGGAAAGACAATGTTAATAGATCTCAATATTAACAATATACAACCTAAAATCAAATAGTTGCTATTAAGATATTTACAGTTTGGTCACAATGTACAAAAATAGTGAATTCAATTATTATCTACAATATAATCAGTAGGTTTGTAAAAGGGTTTACAGTTTCTGATGATGGACAAACAACTGGGGGTGAGGAGTGGGAGCCACACCAACAATTCCCATCTCCTCCAGTCACACCCTACCACTTTAGTTACCACTCAGTTAATCCCTATCAGGGGATTAAATCACGGATTGGGTTAATACTCTCAGGACCCAATCATTTCTCCTCTGAACCATCTAGCATTGTTTCACATGTGGGCTATTGGGGAGTATCACATCTAAACCATTACAGCAGTTTTCAAGTATACATCTCATTATTGTTAACTATAGTCACATGTTACACAGTAGATCTCCAGAATTATTCTTCCCATAAAACTCTGTGTGCTTTAATGAACGTTTCTCCAGTTCCTTCCATCTCACTCCCAGGCCCTCATAACCACGCTCTACTGTCCACTGTGAGTTTAATATTTTCAGTTTCTACATATAAGGAAGATCATGTGTGCCGCAGTCCTGCTGCAGCAAAATAACTGGGGGGTGACGAACAACTTGTGTACATCGATAGAGCAGGAGTGGGAGCCGTTTATTGTAGGACAGGAGGGGTATATATACATTCCACACAGCTTATCTTAATTAACATAAACTAGATACAGCAGTCAACCTATAAGGAATCTCCACACTTAATGGCTCGCTGGCATTACTTCATAAACCACTCCTCCTGGCTAAATGCCAGGTGTCATCTTGACTTGTTTACAGACCCTAACAATGTGGTTTTTGTCTTTCTGTTCCTGGATTATTTAATTGCTAATGTCCTCCAACGTTGTTGCCATGACAGGACTCTCTTCTTTTCAAAGTTGAATAGTAGCTGGGCACAGTGGTGAACACCTGTACTCCCAGTGGATAGAGAGGCTGAGGCAGAAGTATCACAGGTTCAAAGCCAGCCTCAGGAATTTAGTGAGGCCTAAACAGCTTAGTGAGACCCTGTCTAAAAATGAAAAAAAAAAAAATTAAAAAGGAAATAGGAGTGTGGCTTAGTGGTTAAGTGCCCCTGTATTCAATCCCTGGTACCAAAAAAAAAATGTTGAATAGTATTCCAATATGATATATTTTTTTATCTATCTATCTAGCTAGCTAGCTAGCTATTCATCCATCTATTCATCAATCCTTCCCATCTTTTCTTTATCCATTCATCCACTAATGAATGGCTATTGTGAACAATGCTTCAATGAGCAATATCTCTTTAACATTCTGATTTCATTTTGTCTGATCATATACACAAAAGTGGGACGCTAGATCATATGGTAGTGCTATTTTTAATTTTTTGAGGAATCATCACACCAATTTATTTAATGGCTACATTACAACCTTATTTTGTATAAAATGGTTGTACACATTCAGACCCATTCACAAGATCTCTCTGCTCTGCAAATCTATTATTACTTTAGTCAAGAAATACTGTTTGGAAAATGATCTGGGTTCAGACCTGGTTTTGCTATTATAACCATGAACAAAACTGCTCCAGGTTTCATTTTCCTCATTTGGTCATGATTACTTTAAACATTAAATGAAAAGTAATTATAGATAGATAGCACTTAACGTGGCACAAAATAAACTCTTAAAATACATGTAGTTTTAATTATTTTCTTTATTATGCCAGGTCCACAATTTTAATTACAATAGTTATGAATAAAAAAACTTCTAATTCCATTTTCCTACATTTCATTCTGCAATATTCCCAGCTAAACACCATATGGTCCCCGTGACTAAGTTCTGGTAAATGGTATAAAAGCGCACTTCAAATGTTTCTCACTGGAAAAGAAGATTGCAATGTTCTCCCCTTTCACCCACCCTCCTTTTTTAGAATAAAACATAAAAATGTGGCGTGGTATTCCACAGCCATCTCGGACCATAAGGGGAGGCTGAATATTAATAGCTAGGGCAATAAAGATAAAAGAAAATAGACTTGACATGGGTTAGGACTTTTCTTTTGTCTCTGGATTGGTACACTAGTGAATACTAGAGTTTCTGTTAATATTTTATTTTCAGTGATGTGTTTGAATCTCAAATTCAATATAAAATGCTTTCTAAAAGTTGTTTTTTTGGTTTTTTTTTGTATATTTTATTTTATTTTTTTTTTGAGAGAGGAGAGAGAGAGAGAGAGAGAGAGAGAGAGAGAGAGAGA
>NW_025999990.1:37305062-37327489 GCF_001458135.2 Marmota marmota marmota | reverse complement strand
TTTTATTTTTTTTTTGAGAGAGGAGAGAGAGAGAGAGAGAGAGAGAGAGAGAGAGAGAGAGAATTTATTTATTTATTTTTAGTTTTTCGGCGGACACAACATCTTTGTTTGTATGTGGTGCTGAGGATCGAACCCGGGCCGCACGCATGCCAGGCGAGCGCACCACCGCTTGAGCCACATCCCCAGCCCCCTAAAAGTTGTTTTGAGCTTGAAGTTTCTTTACATCATGAGCAAAATGTAATATTACTTCCTATTAATCTAATCTAGAAAACCAACATTTGATCTTTTCAATTAACTTTCATCAATTAGTACATGGTATTTTAATTGGTACCAACTCTGAAAGGAAAAATAAACAGAATATTTATCATTATAGAGAAAAACTATTCCTTGGAAACTTCTCTCATATGTACTTGATATGAACAAAAAGTGTTAAAAATATCTTTTCAGTTGATTTTGCATCCTGAATCTTTACATAATTTATCATTAGTTTCAATCATTTGTTTTCTTTTTTGGTGGGTCTTCTATAAACAAGATCATGTCATCTGCAAACAAGGACAGTATGACTTCATCTTTTCAAATTTGGATGCCCTTTATTTCTTTCTCTTGCCAAATTTCTCTGGCTAGAACTCCCAGTAATATTCTGAGTAAAAGTGGCAAAATTAGTATCCTTGTCTTATTCTAGAAAAGCTTCCATTTTTTCCACGTTCAGTATGATATTAGATGTGAGTTGGTCATGCATGACCTTTATTCTGTTGAGATATTATTCTATACTTAATTTCTTCAGAGCTTTTTTTTAATATCATGAAGATATGTTGAACTCTATCAAGGGCTTTTTATGCATTTATTAGAAATGATCATATGGCTTTTGTGCGCGATTGTGTTAATGTGGTGTATCACATTTATTCATTTGTGTACACTGAGCCATCCTGCATCATCCCAGGAATGAATCCCATGCACTTGTAGTGAATGATCTTTTCAATGTGCTGTTAGATTTGGCTTGGTTTTATTTTGCTGAGAATGTTTGCCTTTATATTCTTCAGAGATATTTGCTTACAGCTTTCTTTTGTTGTTGTTGTTGTTGTTGTTGTTGTTGTTGTTGTCTGTGTCCTTATTTGGTTTTGGTATCATAGGATGAGTTTGAAAGAATTTCCTTGTTTGAATAATTTGAGAAAAATCGGTGTCAGTTTTTTTTTTTTAAATGTGTTTTATAGAATTTAGCAGGGAAGCCTTCAGGTCCTGGACTTTTATTTGATAGAAGACTTTTAACTGCTGATTTAATCACATAAACATCATTAGTATTTCCATATGCTAATATCAAGCTATCTGAAAAATCAATCAAGAGAATCGTTTCATTTACAATAGCTAAAACAAATAAACAAAATACCTACAAATAAATTTAACCAATGACATGAAAGATCTCTATGATGAAAACAACTAAACATAAGGAAAGAAATTGAAGGGATACAAATAAATGGAAAATGTTCCATGTTCATGGACTAGAAGAATTGATATTGTCAAAATGTTCACACTACCCAAAGTAATCTACATATTCAAAGCAATCCATGTAAATTGTCAATGTCATTTATCAACAGGATTAGATAAACATTCTTACCAAACACACATAACCACACACACACACACACAAAACAAAAACTCACACACAAAAAAAATAACCAGAGCAATCTTGAACAAAAAGAACAAATCTTGAGGCATCATCACACTCTTTGCCCTCAAAATATACTACAAAGCTATAATAATCAATACAGCATAGTGTTGGCATAAAAACAGACACACAGACCTACTAAAGAGAATAGAAATCCCAGAAATAAGTCCATGAAATTACAACCAGATGATTTTTACTGAAGCAGCCAAGAATACCTAATGAGGAAAGAACAGCCTTTTCAATATATAGTGCTGGGCAAATTGGGTGTCCACCTGTATGGGAAGGAAACTAGACCCTAGACCCTTGTTTCTCCCAGTTACAAGTATTCACTCAAAACAGCTTAAAGACATATATGTAAAAACTGAATTTAAGAAACTACTAGAAGTAAATATAGGGTAAATGCTTCAGTATATTGGCTTAGGCAATGATATTTTAAAAATATATTACCCTAAATGCAAAGGAAACAAAACAAAACAAAAATTGACAAGCAGGACAACATAAAACTAGAATTTTTTTTACAGCAAAGGAAACAACAGAGCAAAGAGACAACTTATGGAATGCTAGAAAATACTTGCAAACTGAGAAAAGATTAATATCCAGAACATATAAGGAACTCAAACAACTCAATACCAAAAAAAAAAAGCAAACAATCCAATTAAAAATGGGCTAAAGATCTGAATACACATTTTTGCAAAGAAGACATATAAGTGGTGAATGAATTTGTGAAAAAAAACATTGCTCCTTATCATTAATCATTAAGGAAGTGCAAATCAAAGCCACAGTGAGACTGCTTCATCCTGGTTAGAATGGCTATTATCCAAGGACGAAAAATAACCAATGTTGGCAAGGATGTAAAGTAAGAGGAAATATTGGTAGAAATGTAAATTACCATAGCCATTATGAGGAAAAGTATGGAGCTTCCTCAAAAAACTAAAACTGGAAGTACCATATGATCTGGCAATTTCACTACTGGGTATATATTCAAAGAAAATAAAAATAACATATTATAAAGATGCTTGTGCTCCATGTTGATTACAGCACTATTTACAATACCCAGGATATGAAATTAATCTGAATGTTCATCAACAGATAAATAGATAAAGGAAATGTGGTATATATATATATATATATAAAATGGGATACTATTCAGTCATAAAGAATACCAGATCCTGTCACTTGTAACAACAAGGATGGGTCTGAAGAAGGACATTTTATAAGCAAAATGTCCAGCACTGAAAGACACACCACGTGATCTCTCTTATGAATCTAAAAAAAAAATCTCATAGCAGTTGAGAATAGAATGGTTGTTACCAGAAACTGGGGGAGTAGAGGAGAAGGGAGGGGTAGATCATTGGGTACAATATTCTTTATGGGAGGAACAAGTTCTCATATTCTATGACACAGTATAGTGAATATGATCAATGATAATGCATTTTATATCTCAAAATAGTTAGAAGAAAGGAATTAGGATGTACTCAAGACAAAGAAATGATGAACATTAAATGTGATGCATATGTTAATTACTGAATCCATCACTACCCAGTGTGTACATGAATCAAAACATCATGTTGTACCTCACAAATATGTAGGAATATTGTGTGTTGATCAAACAACTTTTTAAATTAAATATTTTCAGAGAAGAAAATTTTAAAAAGAGCACTGCAGTGGGAATCTACCTACTAAGCCTCTAATTTATAAGTCAATTTTATGAGTTTGGCAAGTCATCCAACTGCTTTGGCTTTCAGTATTCTCAGTGACCTTAAAGACATCTTCTGGCACTAAAACCCTGTTCAGGTTGTATAATTCACATAGTCGTGCAACCTGGGAGAAGCCGTAGATATTCAGAATATATGGCAAGTGTTGTATCACGATTGAACCGTTTAACTAATGAAGCTACCGTTTTTCATCTTTGATCATTAGCTCAGTTTTTCCCACTAACCATGAATAAATGTATTACGATTTCACTTTCATTGGAAGACTAGTGTTCTACTCATAAAAAATTATTAAACTTCCTCCATAAAGAAAATGAATAAATAATTTTTTCAGCATCGCTTCAAGGCTAAGCCATATAAAATAGATGGACTTTCAGTGAAGAGAGCAAAAAACAGGTAATGCAGTTTTCTGAGTTTTAGAAATTAAATTTTCTATTTGGCATTTCACACTGATCACTTAGCCAATGGTAATTTAAAATCCTTTTTTATAATGGAAATTAAACCTCATCTCATGCTAGCATTCATATGTCTTAGTATTAACCATCAGTCATAATAACATACCTTCATTTTTTTTCCTAAGTCAGGACCAATTTTACCAGATTAATTATTTTACCTAAAGACATGGAGTTTTTAAAGGATCAAAGTATTCATGTGCTGCCTTGTAGATGCAAAATCCAAATAAGGAAGGCACTGGTCACATCATCCCTCTGCCTCAAGACTGAAGGCACATGTTGGCCCTGCTTTGGCCATTACACTTGAGCTCTCTCTCAAGATGGTGGCCAGAAGGGATATAGTTAGAGATTAAGCACCTACTGCAGTGGCCCTCCAAAGATAGCATTTTGGGGTTCCTACATTGAGATGCCTCTGATATCTTGTGTCAAAAAGAATTTCCACTATGCCTATCTTATCCTCTTGCCCCTGGGAATATGCTATTAGATAACAGTGAGTGAAGCAAAGACATTTAATTTCAGATGTTATCCCATTCTACTTTAAAGAATCCTATAGAATTCTTTTTTAATCAATTATAAGAAGTTGATTTGTTGGCAAACACCTTTTTTGGGTCATTTCCAATTAGATATATGTAGACATTTTGTCAGAGATTTAGAAGTCTGTATCTTTTTATATCTCACAAAATTTAATCATATTAAAATTTGAGATTCTAAGATTTTATTGTTCAGCGATAAATTGTCAAAACCATTGTGAACAACTTTAAGTAAACACTGTTACTTTAGAGATTTATTGCTCACTTTTTGAGTAATATATAGCAAATTATATGTATAGGTGGAGAGAATAAAGCACAGTCTATATTTCATCCTCAGTCAATGTAATCCAGTGGAGGATTACATTGAGAATAATCATTACAACCTCTGGAACTCAGAGAAACCCAAGAATTGCTTTGCTTCAAGCCAGAGAAAATGTCACAAGAAAATAATATTTGATTTTTAATAATGAAAAAGAGTTCACTACTCTGAGACCTCTTGGTCTTTGAAGTGATTCCTAAATTTATAAGACCCAAGTATGCCCTGAAGACTGTCCAGTTGGCTCTGAGCCATCTCAGAAAGGTAAGAAAGAAATGAATACTTATGGATCAGATTTGTTGCCAAGATTTGAGTTTATTTGCTAATAGCTTTACATGCATAAACATGTGTAAACTTGGTAATAAACATAAAAGATGTATTATTCTCATTTTACAAATAAAAAAACTAAAACTATGTAGAACATATATGGAAATTAACAGAGCCAGCATTTTGCAGAGCTCTGTGCAGTTCAAGCTCTTTTCAAAAGACCTAAGTATTATCTGTAACCCTAAAGCTACCTCCAGGTTTCTCATCATCTGTGCCAGTAGAACAAAGGTAGAGAGAACCTGAAATTCGAAAGTGAGCAGTAAAACTTAGGGTTTATTTCAGAGTTTTAAAATCAGGGAGTTTTGGGTTTAAATTTTTGTCTCTGTTACTTGCAAGCTTGGACAAGTTACTTAACATCTCTAAAACTCAGTTTCTCTGCAAAATGTGAATACTAAAAACATTCACTTCCTCCAAGGCAGTTGTGTGAGAACTACATTTTAAAAATGCATATAGAAACACTTAACTCTACACTTGACACACATATCTACTTAATAAATATCAGCCAAAATTCATCTTTAGCAAATGAATATGCTCAGAACTGTGGAAATGTGTTTGGCTTCCTGACAAAATTTAGATACCCAGGAGTTATTCCAAATCTCTTTGCAAGAACCCAGGTTTTCCCAAGGACTTGTTAGAATTCCGGGCTCAGATAAAATCTAGTGTTTTAGTTGTAGGAGAGAACAGATATGCTGTAGACTTCCTGGATTATCCAAGCCTTTCTAAAGATCAAGAGTGGTAAATAGTAGCCTGGGAGAAGTCTTTGATGTCCATCCAAGTCACAGCTCCCTGGTACCCCGTGGTAAGGAAAATCCATTTGAATAGATGTCACAAAACCTAAGAGTCAACTGCATTTCATTATGACAACTCATTGTACCTAGTAATATAATTCCGTCCAAGTGGACTCACTAGAAAGTAAAGCACTACCCCAGATTCTTAACTGGTCCTCTATTCCGTCCAAAAAAATCAGGGAAGAGATCCAGGGATTCAGATCGAATGGCATCTGCTGTGTGATTGATAGAAATGTTCGAACATCTAACAGATGCATGCAATACATCCTGGGGCTTTGCAATGTGTGTAAGTGACCATATACAAATTAAAGGGTTTAAACAAATTAGTTTTCTGAGAAAGTTGTGACTTGACATCCTTAGAGAAAAACAAATTTGTTTTTACTTAGAACGGGCGATCTCAGAACTCTCTGTTAGTAGCAAAATGTAAGGTCATGAAAAATAACTCATTTTGTGTGTAGAAGGGTATGTATGTATGTGCCAGTATGAAATAATGCCATTACAATTTTATATGCCAATATTATCTTCTGTTCTATTGCTTCTTTGGGCATTTTTCTCCAAATAAACCTTACATCTAAATATCAGTATAATTAAGTGAATGGTTTTCCTTATATAGATGGCTAATTGCTCTAATGCTATCGTATGAATGATGGTGATCATAAAAACAGGAAAAAAAAACATTAAATGGCACAGGTGCCTGGTTTGCTTAAGGATGGATTCTTACAGGTATGTGTTTGTTGTGCTACATAATGCTTTTCAATCTGCTGCAGTCACTTGAATCATTTAGCAGGCATAGCTAGGAGGAAACTCAGATTATCCAATTCAATCTTTCATTTCAAAGTTGAGAAAATTGACACTCAGAGAGGTTGTTATTTGCTTAAGGTAAGCAAGCTAATTAACAGCTCCCCTAGAAACAGAAATGTCTTCTACAATACCCAGCTCACCAGGAAACTTTTCCAATTCTATAAACCTTTGAGTAATTTGAATAAAAGGCCTTGGGACAAAGCAAACTCATAAAAATCTCCAAATTTGTAACTCACACATCTTAGACATCAGAAAGACTTTTTCCCCCCTACTTTAAATGTGTTAAGATTGGCATTTGCTTTGGATACTGAGTACCTACCTACTTACCTTTTGGATAATATGCCATCAGGAAATGCCAGTTTTATGATATATCTGTTTTAAAAAACTAACAGCTGTCTCCAAATTCCAGGTATCATAGATTATTCCTAGCAAAGTTTTCATTTCTTCCACATTTACTTTGTAGGCTTCTGGTTTTTGGCTACCACAATCAATGTGTATACCATTAAATTTCCCTCCTGTGCACTCAAATAATTAGCTGGATATGTTTTTTAAAGCACCTATCATAACTGTAGTTTATTACTTGTAAAATCATTTGTTTAATATTTAACATTTTTTCTTTTTACAAGACTGTAGGCTCATTGAGGAATACCAAAGATTCCTTTATACCTTGCATAGAGTGTTGGCACATAATTGGGTATCAATAAACACTGTTATATGCATAGAAAGGACATAAACTGATTTTTGTTATTAGTAGCAAGTAAACATACAGAAATAGGAAAGGTATACTATACCACTGATAAAATCTCTCTAACATCTTCCACAAGCTCACATCTTCATTTGTAAATATCTCAATTTTTTTTCATTATGTGTTATCAAAACTATTTTGAAGTCATAGGAATAACTAAGACTTGATTAAACTTAATTCTTTAATACTGTTTGTCTGAGTTTAAGTTCACCTTGCTTGCTTGGGGGATACTTTTTAAAATCCATTTTACTAGAACAAATTTAAGAATAAAATTGGAGAATAACCTGAAGTGTATTTGCAACTAAAAATGGTCAGTTCTGTGAGCATAAAACTTTATTGCTCTAACCTTCGAATTTCTAAGGACTGCCATGGGTCAAAGAATACTGAGTCAAGAGATTTCTAAGTCTGGCAAAGGCTAGAAAATGTGGTGTTAATAATAGATGACTCTCTATACCCAGGTTGAAAACTCAAGTGAAGTAAATCAACTTAGGGATATAATGACACTATGTGGTGGGAACCTTGTCACAAAAAATATCTGTCTTATCCAGGACATTATTAAAGAAGGGAACTAGCTAATCTATCAGACCCAGAGTTATTGCTAGGGAGCATCATATGACAAAACTAGCAGTGGCAATAAAATAAGAATTCTAGAGCAGTGTCCTTTCAGGGAGGACATAGGCAAGGGGAAGAGTGTGGTAGATTAGACTTGGTTTTTTGTCCACCTACCTCTAATGTCCATCATCCCCCTCCTGCTGAACTCCTCTGGCTGGAGGCTTAAACTTCTCATTGATGTCAGTATCTTCAACAAATTCCACTTAAGCCACTGAAATGTGAGCAAAAGTTGTGTGTGTCATTTTGGAGCACAAACATGACTCATCTGGTCATTTTTATTTTTATTTTTCTACAAGATTGTGAGTGTTTCAGGAAGAGGCTGTTCTATCACTCAGGATTCTGGAGCAAGAGGATAGGAAGAAAAGCTTGGTCAACTCACTGCAAACATAGAATCTGAGTGAGAAATATGTTTTGTTGACTTAATGCACTGAGATTTTAGAACTGATTCTTACCACTGAATATTTAACATAAATTGATAGATACAGACCGAAAAGCCAGTCTCTTTCATTACTTTCTAGTATTTGGTCAAGATTTTCTCTGAGAAGAAGTGAAAGTGATGAGAGGGGAAACCAAAGCATCTTGAAGATGAAAGATAGAGCTAAATCTGAATTTTAAAAAATTCCAACAGAGGTTAAAAAGTAGAGCAAATCCAATATAGAGAAGAAAAATTTTAGAACAGGACTTCAAATTTAGGTAGTGAATCATAAGGGTGAGAGACATAGCCACAAAATCTTGGTTTTGCCTTTCTTTTTAATGAGGAAAACTATGCATATATGGTCCTGAATGACACTCACCATTTGTTTAGGCTAGAAGTCTTAGTATTGTCCTTGCTTCTGTTTTTCTTTCTCATGCCATGCATGTATTAATTATCTGTATTTTAAAACAAATCCAGAGTTCTTGTAGGTGGCTAAAAATGGCCTCCATGTATTAATCAAGTTGTCCAAATTTCTTCCCCAAACAATTTAAAATAATTTCATAAGTATAAAATTCCTACCCCAAAGCAGACTCTCCAGATGACCTGAAAACAGAGAAACAGAGAATACTGAAATGCCAAAACAACTGTGAATAGAAACAGAACAATTAACAAAATCAAGACACTTTCTCTTCAAAGTTCTGCCTCCCAAGTCTACTGCAAAGCTTTGCAATGATCAAAAATAGATTAAAAATAAATAAAAATTGCCAAAAAGCTAAAGAGGATCACTGGCAAAGTATAAGAGTTTGGGTAACCACAGGAAAGATCAAATGCACATAAAATCTGAAATTATGGACACAAGTAGCCAGGTAGATCAAGAACTCACTATCAAAAAAGAGATTTCAAAGTACAAAGTACATGTAATTTAAAGGAATAGAGGGTGCATAAAGGTCCAGGAGGGCAATTTAAAGAGATTTAGGGTTGTGTATCATTTAAAAACACAGGTATACTTTTAAAAGGCAATCTTTGAAAACCAAAGGAAGAGAAAAGCAAATGCCTTCTGATAATCTGGTGGAGAGTCCTAAAAGATAAAGGAGAACAGATTATTCATAACATCTTCTCCCACCAACAAAATAAAAAACAAACAGAAGACCCTTGAGGGGTTTTAATAGGCTGACAGAAAAATTAAAATACATATAGAATACCCCAACATTATGACAATGAACAAAAAGGAAGAAAAAGGCTCAAAGAACTACTGCAAAAACCAACCAACCAACTAGCCTAGGAAATAAATTTTTAAAAAATACAAAGACAAAAATTTCCTTTAAAAATCATCCTGAATCAAACAAAAAAGAATTAAGTTTATACTCCAAATGAAATTAAGCACACTCAAAGAAGCATTTGAAGATATGAGTATTCAACTCATATCAGAAATACAAAATTAAAAGAGCCCATGGACCAAAAATGGGGAGAAATGAAAAAGATAGTTGATTGTGCCATAATTACCTCATTAAGGAAGAATAAGTTAAGAGTATTTAAGGAAGAAGACAGTCAAATAAAAAAAAATAGATCATTGAAGGGTTTGAAGTCCAAAGCATTAGAATATCTTCCTAATTTTCAAAAATCAACAAACAAATCCAGAACATTGGAGGCAGAATTTTTAAACACCTGAATGAAAATGTAAACCAAGGAAAATGTATCCAAACTGTCTTTCAAATATAAAGGCTATGAGATTACATTGTTCGATAGGCAAGATCTAGGGAATTGTGCATCCATCATTCCTCCTAGAAGACTCTATTAGAGAAAAACCTTCATCCAAGAAATGATGACTGAAAAAACTGAGGAAAATACCAGTAGTAGCATTTTACAATCTACAGATATTGATATAAGATTAAAATAATAGTAGGGGTTGAGGAGGAAGACTAATGTATAATGATATTGATGGCAAATTAGAAGTAATGCTATGGAGCAATGGAAGGACACAGGAAAATGCAAAATACTCATTGCCATAAAGTAAAAAAGGGGTAAAGGTCTTAAAGAATGTATATTTACAGCTGGGCATGGTGGTATGCATTTGTAATCCCAGCAATTCAGGAGGCTGAGGATTGCAAGTTCAAAGCCAGCCTCAGCATCTTAGCAAGGCCCTAAGCAATTTAGTGAGATCCTGTCTCGAAATAAAAAATAAAATGGATTGGGGATATGGTTCAGTGGTTAAGCAGCCCTGAGTTCAATCCTCACTTCCAATAAAGAAAATACCCATTTTTTAAAATTTTTTATTGTTGGCTGTTCAAAACATTACATAGTTCTTGATATATCATATTTCACACTTTGATTCAAGTGGGTTATGAACTCCCATTTTTACCCCATATACAGATTGCAGAATCACATCAGTTACACATCCATTGATTTACATATTGCCATACTAGTGTCTGTTGTGTTCTGCTGCCTTTCCTATCCTCTACTATCCCCCCTCCCCTCCCCTCCCCTCCCCTCTTCTCTCTCTGCCCCCTCTACTGACCTTCAGAAAATACCCATTTTTAAAAGAAGGAAATAAGAGTACAACTCTCATAAAAAAGGAAACATCACACACACACACACACACACACACATGCACTCCCCTAACTTAGACATAAAGTCATCATCTTATTTAATGGGAAAATAACACAAAGCTTTTTTTTAGTAAGATCAGAATAAAAGGTAAAGCTGTTTTTATCTTCTATTCAACATTGTAATACAGATGTTTGCCAAAGATGTTTAACAAGAGAAATCAATTAGAAACATAAAAATGGGAAGACAAGAAATAAAGCCACCTGTGTTTTTACTGGATGTGATGGCCAGCTGAGAAACCCTTGAGAATCAATGATAAATCTTACTTGAATAATGAAATAATTCAGTAAAGCAGCAGTATATAAAATGAACAAATAAAATCAATAGCCTTCGTGTATACAAAAATAAACAGTGAGAGAACACAACGGCAGGAAAAATCCTATTTATAAGAGCAACAAAAAAAGATACTATTTAAAAATAAATTTCACAAGAGATGTGTGAAATTTATATGAGGAAAGTTTAAAATATGCCCTAAAGACATAAAAGTAAAATTGAACAAATGGAAAGATAACCCTCTGTTCTTAGATCAGACAACTCAACTTTATAAAAATGTCAGTCTCTCTAAGTTAATTTGTGGATCTAGTTTAATCCAAAGAAAAATACCAATAAGCTATGTTAGGGAGTTATAAAAATTGAAAATAAAGTTCAGATGAGACAAATATGTAATATTTATCAAACAAAGAAAACAAACTAGGACAGGTTCTAACTGTATGACATACTAAAACTTAACTTTTACAAAGCCTTTAATTAAACAGTGGTACTGGCACATAAATAGAAAGTAGACCAGTGGAGCAGAAAAGAAAGTTCAGACTTAAATGAAATCAGATCTAAATGAAATGAAATTTAGCACATGATAATGGTGGCATTTCAGATCCCTGAGGTAAAGATCCACTTCTTAATAACCACTGTTGGTTGAATTGGGAAGAGCTAAATTAGATAAACTGTACATACTATATATAAGAATAGTCTCAAAATAGATTAAAAATCCATTTTTTAATAAAAATGTAATCAAATAAGCATAAGGAGAAAACATGAGTGAATTCCTGTTCACACTTGTTTTAAGGAATGCTAACTATAATTCAAAATTCAGAGGGAATAAAAGATTGATGAAGCTGGGCACAGTGGCACATTCCTGTAATCCCAGTGGCTTGGGAGGCTGAGACAGGAGCATCTCGTGTTCTAAGCTAGCCTCAGCAATGACGAGGCACTAAGCAACTCAGTGAAACCCTGTCTCTAAATAAAATACAAAACAGGGCTGGGGATGTGGCTCAGTGGTTGAGTTCAATTCGTGGTACCCCCCCACAAAAAATATAGAAAGGTTGATGAATATGATTACATAAAATTTAAAATTTCACCTAAGAAATCATAGACAATGTCAAAGGACAACTGACCATGAGGGAGAAAATAGTTTCAGCAAATATCACAAAAAGTGAACGTCCCCAATATAATCAAGAACTCTTAAAATTTGAGGGGCTTGCCAGGCATGGTGGCGCATGCCTGTATTCCCAGCAGTTTGGGAAGCTGAGACAGGAGGATCACAAGTTCAAAGCCAGACTCAATAACTTAGCAAGGCCCTAAGCCATTTATAGAGACTCTGTCTCTAAATAAAAAATTTAAAAAAGGCTGGGAATGTGGCTCAGTAGTTAATCACTCTTGAGTTCAATCCCTAGAACCAAAACAGGAAAAACAAATAAAAAAAATAATAATTGAAGGGCTAGTGAATCAAAACCTGATAGAAAAAAATAGAGAAATTGTGAAAACAGGCCATGGATTTTCAAAAAAGATATAGAAAAGCTCTAAAACCTATGAAAAAAAATACCTAAAGTTTAATAATTTGAAAATGGCAAATTAAAATAATATTGAAATAACATTTCTCCATTGTCACAATTGGGAATTTTTTTTAAATCCACATAACATTTGGGCTGTTGGTAAAGATACTCCCTTACATTTCAGACAGGGTATAAATTTAACCTATTTTGTAGTAAAATTTGTCATTGCATAATGCAACTACAAACGTACTTCCCTTTCAATGTAGTAATCTTTTAGGAATTCACATTGAAAATGTCTTTTCAACAGTAATCATATATATGAGTTTTAAAAGGAGAGTACAAAAGAATATCTATAGTATTCCACCCTTCTTGAAAACAGAAGAAACTATAAGCAATCATGCATGTACTTATTTGCAAATATTAAAATACAAGGATAAACCAAAACACGAAGAGACTAATTTGAAAGGGAGTGATAGGACAAGGTAACAGAGGTAAGGACAAGGTGACATGTTTCTGAAATTTATCTTTTGCTATTGCTGTGGCTCTTAAATACGTAGTAAAGTTTCACATATACTTTATGTAAAATAACCAAAACCAACTAGAATGTTGGAAGAACTCAAATGCACCAACTCTGCTATGAAGAAACAGCCTAACCACTGAAGGGGACAGAGCAAAAAGAACCCAACCTAAGTAACTTTGGGAAAATACCATTTTTGTCAGTGTCCTGAAAAGCTGAAGACTAACAGAAATAAACATGAGTGTTGTAATCAAGTTTGGGGGATGTGTTAACAATTCCAAAACTGTTTTGTATGTATACTAGAATTGAACCAAAAAAAAAATCCAAATATTTTGTAGATATTGAGAGCCAGATTTCTCAGTAGAAAGAAAGTTTCCAAGTAAGGAAATAGGATAGATTGGAGTGAATCCTATGTTAAATTCTGGTTTTTGGATTAAAGTTGGAGATACCAGTATGGAATGGTGTTATTTAATATAAATAACACATGTGTTAAGGTATGGTTTGCAATATCGTTCTTCCTCTGGCTCACTTTGACTTCTCAAGTATAACCATGGAACAAGCGTGAAATGAAACCCCCTGAGTTCAGAGGGACTGGCCAGAATAGCCCAGGTTGCTTTGCAAGTCACCTGGTGAATCACAGGACCCAGGAGTGTAAAATCCAGGTGAGCTGCTTTATGAGTTCCCTGGGCTATAACACAAGGGAGCATGCGCAGAGAGGTCTACAAACTGTAGGCAGCTTTTCCATGGGTCTTGTGTGACCAATTGGCAATGAATCCTAGGTTTCTTCTGTCCCTTGCTGCCTATCTACAAGTGATAGGCCTACTTCATGTGTTTTGCTGTGGGTGTGGGCTTGGTCTCACCAGACTCAGGCGTGTTGGTAACCAGAGCTCAGTGAACCACTTCACACACTTGAGTACATCCCTGTATGTCAGTGCTCTTTTTACTGAAAGGACCAAGCAGATGAGACCCAGCAGCAGTAAGCACACCAACTAACCTAGTGTTCTGATTATGCTTTTGAAACACCATTTTCCAATAAAAGGAGTCAAGACTCACTGGAGAAGTGGTTAATTCCAGGACTGAGGGAGAGGAAAGCACAAGATGAGATTGGAACATCTTTATGGTGCCAGAAATAAGAAAATGACCAAAATAAGGACAGGAACTTGTTCAAAAAACAGAGTTGCCAACATGAAAAGAACTCTCAATGGTCAAAATCAACTACTTAGAGCAAAATGAATAATTATTGTATAGGACTTAACCTATCGAATAAGAAAATTTTCCATGAGTCTATGATTAAAATAATCAATAAATCGGTAGGGGAAAAGAGATCATTCTTCCTTACAATAGAAATCTAATTAATAAATTTGGAAAAGAAATAGAAAAGTCACTATTAGACAAACACCACAGTAATAATTGTTGTAGATAGGGTCTTCTGAAGGATATTCAAATTAGTGGGCAGAAGTTTGATGAGAAAAAGATTTGCCTATCATAAAAATATTAAGTTACACATAGAGAAATTGTAAAATACCAATCTAACAAGTGATTAAAATTGACATGGCCAGTAATTAGATACATTGGCATCATGAAGCCTCTTATAGGTTGGATCTGGAATGCCTCTCAAAACCTAATGTGTTGAAGACTTGTTGATCCCTGATGCAGCATCAGAAGCAGGGCTTTGGGGGAAGTGATTGGACCATAAGAGCTCCAACCTATCAGTGATTTATTCCTTTTGGTGGATTAACAATTTGAATGGATTACTGGAAGGAGAGGGAAAATGTAGGCAGGTTGGGCGTAGGTGGAGGAAGTAGGTCACTGGGGATGTGCCCTGGAGGACTCTATCTCTCTCTGCTTCCTGGCTGCCCAGAGCTGAGCAGCTTTCTTCTGCTGTCCCCTTCCACTATGAAAATAGTGCCTCAGGCCCAGGCAATGTCTCACAATGGATTGAAACCTCTGAAATTATGAGCCAAAATGATTCCTTCCTCTTTTAAGTTGTTCTTTTCATGTATTTGGGTCACAGTGATGAAAAGCTAACCACCATAAAGCCCTTGATATGATAGGTTGAGAAGCACATGTCTGCAGAATTCTTGACTAAAATGCAGAAGCTCATCACAATCATGAGAAAAACCTCAAACCCAAATTGAAGGACATTCAAGAAAATAACTGATGGGTACTATTCAAAAAGAGACAAGCTAAGAAATAAGGATGATACCTGTGACATTTTGGAGAAGACTAAGAAGAAAAAAAATAATAATAAGGTGGTTTCCCAGAAAAGGAAAAAGAAAATTATAGAAGTGGTGACATTTGAATAAGGTCTGGAATTTAATTAGTAGTACATGGGTATTCATTTCTTGGTTTTGATAATTTCACTATGGTTACTGTTAGGTTTTAGACATGAAGTGTTCCCCAAAAGCTCATATGTGAGGCAGTGCAAGAAACGTGACATGAAATGGTTGAGTTATGAGAAATTTAACCTAACAGAGCATTAATCCCTTGATATGGATTAACTGGGTGGTTAAATGTAGGCGGGTAGGATGTGGCTGCAGGAGGTGGGTCACTGGGGATGTGCCTTTGGAGCTTTATATTTTGTCTCTGGCAAGTGGAGCTCTCTCTGCCCCCTGGTGCCTTGTCCTGAGCTGCTTTCCTCTGCCACAGCCTTTCACCACGATGCTCTGCTTCAGCTTCGGCACAGACCAAAGGACCGAGACCTCTGAAACCATGAACACTAAATAAACTTTTCCTCCTCCAGAATTGTTCTTGTCAGGTCTTTTGGTCACATCGGTGAAAAACCTGACTTAAACAGTCATAGAAGATGTTGACATTAAGAGAATCTGGGTGAACAGCGTACAGAACTTCCCAGCCTACCTTTGCAAATTTCTGTAAATCCAGGTCATTAGCTAGGAAGAAAAAGTTAAACAAAACAGATCTAGAATCTGAATACTCCTCATCACCTTTATTTCCACCACCCTGGCCTGAGCCATCTCTCCTTGAATTCAGAAAGAGCCTCCTAAATGATTTTTCTGCTCCTATGTTCCACCAGTCATCTTTTTTTTCTTTCTTACAAACATCTTTTAAAAACATCAGTCATATGTCATTTCTCTCCTCCAAGTTCTCCAATGACTCCTTATTTCCATCAGAGGAAATCAAAGCCCTTTCAAAGGCCTCTGCTTCACAAAACCTGACTCTCCATTCCCTGTCTGACCTCACTTTCTGCTTTCTTTCTTTTCTGACACTCTTCTCCTGGCCCCATTTTCCTTGAATACTCCAAGCCCACACTGTGGTCACATGGCCTTGCACTAGCTGTTACCTGTTTGGAACCTCCTCTCCACCTTTGCACCCCTACACAGCATCCCTCCTCTGGCCTTAATTCACATCTCTCTTTCTTGATGAAGTATGCCCCACCTGCCCTATGCAATGAGGTCACACAGCATGTCCTCCTTTCCTCCTCAGATTTTCCTTCTCCTCTATAAATCTTATAAACCTGCTAATATGCCAGCTAGTTCCCTCACTGGTTCTTTACTTTTTCCTATCTTTCTTCCTCCATCTATGCTACTTCCTCCCAGTTTAAGCTCTGTGAGAAAAGACACATTTGCTGTTTTCATTGATAAATTCTTTGAATACTAACAGGTATATAATTGTCCTCAGTTTTTATAATCTCAAGTAATTAATAACTATTCATTTACTATTATTATGAACCAAAACCAAAATTACAGGTTAATACTTTGTGATTGAGTCCACCACCTCTTACTTTTCAAAGTGGATGTCCGTGTCCTGCAAATAGCACAAGTTCAGTTTTCTTTTCTTTCTTTTTTATTTTTTTTTCAAGATGAGCAAACATATCCAACCAGATATTTTATTATGTCATGCAACAGCTGTTGTGAGTTTCTGGGAAATTTTTTTATAACCTCTCAAGCTGTATTCTGTATCACATTGCTAAAACGAGTTGCTTACAACTAGGTCTGAGTGGCCACAATGAATAGTCAAGGCAAAAATGCACAAAAGTTAATTCAAAATGGATCAAGGAGCTTGATATCAAATCAGAGACATGCCGTCTGACAGAAGAAAAAGTTGGCTACGATCTACATACTGTGGGGTCGGGCTCCAAATTCCTCAATAGGACACCCATAGCACAAAAGTTAATAACTAGAATCAACAAATGGGACTTACTCAAACTAAAAAGTTTTTTCTCAGCAAAAGAAACAATAAGAGAGGTAAATAGGGAGCCTACACCCTGGGAACAAATCTTTACTCCTCACACTTCAGATAGAGCCCTAATATCCAGAGTATACAAAGAACTCAAAAAATTAGACAATAAGAGAACAAACAACCCAATCAACAAATGGGCCAAGGACCTGAACAGACACTTCTCAGAGGAGGACATACAATCAATCAACAAGTACATGAAAAAATGCTCACCATCTCTAGCAGTCAGAGAAATGCAAATCAAAACCACCCTAAGATACCATCTCACTCCAGTAAGATTGGCAGCCATTATGAAGTCAAACAACAACAAGTGCTGGCGAGGATGTGGGGAAAAGGGTACACTTGTACATTGCTGGTGGGACTGCAAATTGGTGCAGCCAATTTGGAAAGCAGTATGGAGATTTCTTGGAAAGCTGGGAATGGAGCCACCATTTGACCCAGCTATTCCCCTTCTCGGTCTATTCCCTAAAGACCTAAAAAGAGCATGCTACAGGGACACTGCTACATCGATGTTCATAGCAGCACAATTCACAATAGCAAGACTGTGGAACCAACCTAGATGCCCTTCAATAGACGAATGGATAAAAAAAATGTGGCATTTATACACAATGGAGTATTACTCTGCATTAAAAAATGACAAAATCATAGAATTTACAGGGAAATGGATGGCATTAGAGCAGATTATGCTAAGTGAAGCTAGCCAATCCCTAAAAAACAAATGCCAAATGTCTTCTTTGATATAAGGAGAGTAACTAAGAACAGAGTAGGGTCGAAGAGCATGAGAAGAAGATTAACATTAAACAGGGATGAGAGGTGGGAGGGAAAGGGAGAGAGAAGGGAAATTGCATGGAAATGGAAGGAGACCCTCAGAGTTATACAAAAGTACATACAAGAGGAAGTGAGGGGAAAGGGAAAAATAATACAAGGGGGACAAATGAATGTCAGTAGAGGGGGCAGAGAGAGAAGAGGGGAGGGGAGGGGAGGGGAGGGGGGATAGTAGAGGATAGGAAAGGCAGCAGAACACAACAGACACTAGTATGGCAATATGTAAATCAATGGATGTGTAACTGATGTGATTCTGCAATCTGTATATGGGGTAAAAATGGGAGCTCATAACCCACTTGAATCAAAGGGTGAAATATGATATATCAAGAACTATGTAATGTTTTGAATAACCAACAATAAAAAATTTAAAAAAATGCTAATGCTTACTGTTTGATTTTTTTGTAATGAAGAGCATAGGTAGATTTCACAAAATTTTATTAGACTTTGACCTTGTATAGATATCAGCAACAAATTGCTATTTTTAGATTTATTTTATTTTCCAAAGAAAATACAAACTTTGTTATTATTCCCAACAGATCCAAAAAGGCCATTCCACAATCTGACATGAATTTTAATTGGCCCTTTTTCACTTTTTAAAGGAAATAGAAACAATAGCCATCATGTGCCATTCACTGTCAGAAACTGGACTTTTTCAGAAATATCAGCCAGAGTAACTAATGAATATCTATTACATATTACAATGGACAGGTTTTTAAACTTACTGTTTCTATTTAGTTATACATGACAGCAGAATCCATTTTGATATAATGACACAAGCATGGAATATATCTTATTCTAGTGAGAGTCCCTCTCTTATGGATGCACATGGTGGTGGGATTCACTGTGACATTTTCATATCTCTACATGGGAAAGTTATGTCAGATTCATTCCACTGTCTTTCCTTTGCTTATCCCACTTCCTTCCCTCCATTCCCCACTAATTTACTGCATTCCTATTCTTCCCCTCACCACCCCCTCTTGCAGGTTAGCTTCCACTTATTAGAGAAAACATTCTATGAACTATGTTTTTTGTCTTTTTTTTAAATGAAAAACATAGTAAGGGTTGTGGCTAATGTTGCCAGTGGACCCCTCATTTCTAGCATGCATTCACACTTCTAAGCAACCTGGTGTTTTGTTTTCAATTCTTGGTTGGTTGCCCCCTTTAACCTTATCAAAGCAGTTAAATTTCTTCAAACTGTCACCCAGAGCCATGTCAGCATCTTAAAGACAGCCACTGCTGACACAGCTCAGCAAAACCAAATTGATCTTTCACCCTTGGGGGGCACACCACACAGCGAGCCTGTGCCCCACTATTCAGAGCTTGACTTCAAGTTCCACCCATTGTGCCTACAGTGGGGAAGGCAAACTGTGCGGCTTCACAGCAATATTTAAAAACTACTTTCCTATATTAACACTTTGGCTCTTCTCTGGGCTTTGTAGCTGCCTAAGGGAGTGAAGTTTGGATTGAGGGAAAAAAAAGAGGCAAATTCAATATATTGTATGTCTCGTAGTTTAAATGATAACCAGACAAAGTATGCTATTGCCAATTCAGATGACATCAAGGTGTGCTATATGAGCTCCAAGGAGTTTTTCTTATCAAACTCTCATTCCTTCTTTCTGTCCTTCTCTATCTTACAGTTTCCCTGGCTTGTCCATGCTTGAAGGACTATGGGATACTTTTCTAGGAAGGACTCCTCAAACAAATATATAGTTAGTTTTCCAAATCTGTGGCTTCTGCATCCAAAGATTCAACTAACCTTGGATTGTAAATATTTTTTAAAAAAATATTTTTTAGTTGTAGTTGGACACAATACCTTTGTTTTATTTATTTATTTTTTATGTGGTGCTGAGGATCGAAACCAGGGCCTTGCATGTGCTAGGTGAGCATTCTACCACTGAGTCACAACCACAGACCCAGATTGAAAATAATTTTTAAAAAAAGTATTAGATTTGTACTAAAGGTGTACAGGCTTTTATCTGGTCATTATCCCCTAAGCAATATTGTATGACATCGATTTACATAACGTTTACATTGTATTAGATTTTACAATTAATCTAGAGACGATTTAAAGTATATGGGAGGATGTGTGTAGGTTATATGCAAAAAGTTACGCCATTTTATATGAGGGACTTGAGTATTAATAGATTTGGATATCCTCAGGTTGTCCTGGGTACTGATGGACAACTGTATATGCCTCAGTTTCTTTACTGTCATGATTAAATGTTTCCCCCTCCAAACAGATTTATTGAACATAACAAAATTCTATATAAAGTGACCTGAACTGGTGGCTCAAAACAGGATTTTTTTTCTTACTGATATCTTGATAGGTTGGCCCTAGAGTGTTAAAGAGCAACTATAAAAAAAAATAGAAAAGTGTCCAAATGTACATGAAACAAATGGCCTTACTCCTTGAACTTGATAACATGCCTTGACAAGATAATTGACATAGGTAGGATGGGGTCCCTAGACAGGCCTTTGGAGAGCTAGTGTGAGATGTCAGGAGGCCACTGGGTGGCTGACACTGGAATGCATCCTGTTCCTGGATAGTAATGTTACCATTATCTGATTCTAGACACACCCAGAGGAATGGCAGGGGCATTAGAGTTTAGGTTAGCTGCTGGGCTAGGACAGATGTCCCCTGAGCATGAGTGACAGGGGCCCCCAATAGCCTAGATCAAGTCTCCAAACAGGATCCCAACAATGGACGGATTCTTAATATATCCTCCATGTGTTTCTCCAAGGTTCCCTCCATTCTTCTTGCTATCCACCTACTTTCTTATTTTATTTTTTTAGTTGCTAGAAGGTCTGAATTGAAGAGTGGTTTTCAATTTCCAATAAGCAATCACACTTATGTCTAACAGTCATTCCAAGATTTTTGCACAATGCAGTATAACCCTAGGATACTTTTTGGCCCTACCGCCATGGATCTCTTTCTAGAAGCAATCTTGTACTATAAAACCTTACTTAAAAAATAATTTGTCATTGGTTTACAAATAGTTCTGCATAAATATTTGCTTTTCAACATACTATACCAAGTCATTTTGTACATTATAATAGATGCCCATGTTATCATAAGCTCTTTTGGTATAATGGAAACTTGCTTGAATTCTACACTCATTTATAAGAGTTAGGCTCTGGTGTTGGAATTAAAAGATAATAAGGTAGTTCGTGCTCTCAAAGAACCCACAGTGTGGTCAGAGGACACAGACAATAAACAACTAATAAAAACGCCCTGTGCTAATTGTTCTGTGTATGCAAATAGCTTGATGCACTTTTTCCAAGGGTAGAGTACCATAAATTCCCACTCTACCAAAATCATGATGCTCAAGCATTGGCTTAATGTTCAAAGGTCAGGAGCCCCCAAACATGTCCTGCAAGCAATAATAGAGATGACCTTCAATGGCTTTATTTGTTCATAATTTCACTACAGAAAACTGCTAGATTTCATAAGTCACAGGAAAAATGACAATTTATTTCATAAAAGTCCCATGCATTTAAAAAAAATCAACTACATTAATGCCAACTATCATTAAGCACCCTCTCTAGCAGTCTATGCCACTGCCAAGTGATTGAATTTCCACTACAGTTTTTACTGTCAGTGATATATCCCTTCAGGAATCTTCATCTGATTTCATTTTCATTTCCTAATCAAATGACAATCACTATTCTTTCTGCAAATTTTCATGAGATGTATAAAAATATCATTGGGATATTAGTCCTTTTTACTTATTCTAGAATTTGCAAGAATGTTCCACGGGCTTTTTTTGTTTGTTTCTCTTTAAAACTACTTTAACCAAATATAACCTTTGCTGTGTGAGTCTTACATGAACTTTTCATGTATACCTGGCCAACTGTAAGGCATGCACTCATCACTCAGTATATCTTCTTTAAACACTGCACACTATGTAAACATGACATTGCAACAAGTTTAGAATAGCCATTTACTTTCTTGATGTGTCCTCTGACAGGACTCACAGGGAATCTCAGAATTTTTGTTTGTGTGTGATAGCAGACAAGAGATGATACTGGTGTTCCAAGTCCCATTCCCCAGTGTTGACGACAGAACACCAGAAAAATGCTGAGGTAAGAGCAGAAAGTTTTATTTAAAGGACGAGAGAGAGAGAGAGAGAGAGAGAGAGAGAGAGAGAGAGAGA
>NW_025999990.1:37242437-37304395 GCF_001458135.2 Marmota marmota marmota | reverse complement strand
ATCATGGTATCTGGGCTGGGGATGTGGCTCAAGCGGTAGCGCGCTCGCCTGGCATGCGTGTGGCCCGGGTTCGATCTCCAGCACCACATACAAACAAAGATGTTGTGTCCGCCGAAAACCAAAAAAAAATATTAAAATTCTCTCTCTCTCTCTCTCTTTAAAAAAAAATCATGGTATCAACACCAGACCCTTTAGATACAGATTAAAATAGTGAAAAAAAATCATATCAAATGAATTTAAAAGTTTTAGGCACTCATCATAAGTTCTATGTATTTGGATGAGGTTGTGATTTATGGGAAGGAGCTGTCTGGAGAGTTGGATCTTTTATGGCTTTTTATACTTATTCTGGATTAAATAGACGTAAGTAGAGAAGAAGGAAGGAAGAAAGGGAGGAAGAGAGGGAAAGAAGGAGGGAGGCAAGAGGAAGGGAGGGAAAGAAGAGGGAAGACAGAAAATAGAGGTAGAAGAGAGAAGAAAGAGATGGGAGAGAAAGAAAGGTAAGATAGAAGCTAAAAGAGACATTTTAATAGAAGAGTGGAAGTGAATAAATATATAACCACAGAAACACTTATGCGTACCCTTAGAATTTGTTAAATTATGATGACCTCATTACTCTGCACCCTTTAACACACAGGAAGATGACACACACATTCACAATCACACAACCACATGACCACACTGAGTGGATCGACTCTCCTTTGGGAAAGTCTGTGAGTCTTCACATTTTTATTAGATTTCTCTGTCCATCACTCAAGCAGAAACCACTCTTCTTACCTTTACCAAGGCAGAGAGAGACCCATCCCACCATCTTTGTAGTCAGGTGTGGGCATGACTGATCATACAGTGTATGCACACTTGGACATTCTTTCTATAATCCTGTTTCCAAGAGCGTTTGTCTGTGCTTGTGTTTATGTGTATGACAATATATACCAACACAGAACATTGAAATTTACTGTGCATTTTCTTTAGATAGATATATCCAGAATTGTACTGACTCATTTGCAAAAAAAAAATGTAAAAAAATTAATGTCTCATGCCAGTTGATAAGCTGATTAGAATTCCATGGAAGAAATAACAACTGTATTGTTGTAGTTTTATGCTAAAAATCATATATAAGATTTTTGGGGGGCAACATTTGATAGCTAATATGATTCTTTTCTAAAACACAAAAATGAGTGTTAGGGTTTGCATATAATTTATCCCCCAAATCCAGGGGGATTTCAGGGTTGAAGATAAAGCTATTAAATAAGTATAATATGATCAGCATAAACAGGTGTGTTATGGCAAAATAGGACAGGATGTGTCATCATTCAAGCTAAAGATCATTATGTAAGAAAACTCCTGTGCCAACTTGAACTTAATATTAAGTCATGAAGAAATGAGGGGAGATGCACAGGTAAGCAATATTAATGGCAATGCTTGATTTTTTTATTTCTTACTTTATTGCTGACTTTTTGGATTTGTATGGAATAATCATTGTTCCTACTCTAGTTTTAGAAATGAATATCAACATCTCTCTCCACTAGTTCCTCTGGCTCTTCCCTCTGCCCATGCTCACACTTCCCATGACATATGGAGTAAATTGCATGAATCTGATACTGTGTTCATAACTGCCTTTCTAACCCCTGGAGAAAATGTGCAGCCCTGACCAGCAGTTACTGAGTTGGTCAAGGGAGAAAATTGCTAAAATAGATCTATTCAAGACATCAGAGTACAATCTATTAAAGACTCCTTGTAAATGCTTCAATACCCAGTAACCAATAACTATTCCATGCTTAATTTAAGTTATAATTGTTTTCACTTTATAGTATGTAATCCAGAATATTAAATATTGGGCAGACACATAAAGTTGTGACACATAAGGCTATGAAAACATCTAATTACCCTTTATAAATATTTAATAGAGAGAAGCCAGACTTGGGCTGAGAATTACAGGCTTTACAAATTACCATGGTAACAATTAGTGTGTTACTCCAGGTACAGGTATTAATGAGGAATTGGGGACTTCTTATCGATGTAGTATACAATTTTAATCAGTCAAATGGATATAAAAGTTACACTTGAAAATAGGATGCATTTAGTTTTTATATGTAATGTTAGTGTTTGCCCCATTTGATTTCACTAGACTTATTTTGTTCTCATAAAATGCAATTCGTCATGTACATACATTTACACGGTACAATAAACAAATATAGTTTCTGCCTTCACAGGTAATCATGAGATTATAATATTTTCTCTCTAAATTATATCAATAGAGTTAACTTCGCTTAAGAATTCAGTTGGATAACAGACAAAATGATATAGATTATCCATGGATGAATATTTAATTTTACACCTGCTTTTAGTCTTTGTTAATGTTTTTTGAATATAGTAAGAATTGCCAAATCATCTTCCATTACCAAGAAATACATTATATATCAACATTAATTAATTATCCATTCATTCAACAAATATTTAATGAGCATCTACCTTGCTCTAGGTATTGGAAATTCCACAATGAGCCAGAAGATGGGATTCTTGTTTTAGTATATCTTACATCTTTTTTAAAAAATATCTATTTTTTAGGAATAGATGGGCACAACACAATGCCTTTATTTTTATGTGGTGCTGAGGATCTAACCTGGGTCCCGCCCATGCTAGGTGAGTGCTCTACTGCTGAGCCACAATCCCAGCCCCATCTTACATCTTTTTGAAGGAGATCAATGATACAAAGGTGATGGATGATACAAAGACACATATTTTATTTTAATGTAATTTTAGAGAATGATAAGTTCTTAAGCTCTATTAAGAAAAACAACAAGAGCTAATCCTAATAGAGTTTTATTTGGTTAGGGAAGGTTGCTTTTAGTGTGTTTACTGTGATATTCTGGTCAGGACAGTTACAGAATGTGTCTCTAAGAAAATGGCAGATCCATAGACCCTGGAAAGGTTCAGGGGAATGCTGGAAAGGAAGGATAAAGCTGGGGGAAAGGAAGTAGGAAGGAAATGTTGAATGTTGTGAAAAGGCAAGAGTAAGAGCTAGAAAAATAATTCAAAGTAGATAAGGATCAGATCATGAAAGGTGGTCATGGGAGTGATCAGAGATCTCTGGTAATTAGAACAATGGCTCCAAGACATGCTCCTGTTCTAACCCCAGAACCTATGAATGTGGCACATTAAATGTGAAAAAGTGGAGACTTTGTAACTATGATTAAGTTAAGGATCTTGAGGAAAGGGGATTGGCCTGGTTTATCTGGGAGGGCCCAAGCTGATCACACAAGACTTTAAAATCAAAGGACTTTTCTTGACTTGGTCAGTGAAAAAAATGTGCTGAGGGAAGCTGGGTTGCAATGACTGGCTTTTAAGATGCAAGAAGGGGACAAAGCCAAGGAAGGCAAGTGGCCTCTAGAGGCTGAAAAAGACACACACACACACACACAACTCTTTTGCAGGCTCCAGAGAGCAATGCAGCCCTATGGATACCTCTATTGTAGCCTGGTAGCCCAGTGAGAACTTTACTAGATTTCATACCTACAGAAATATAAAAAAAATAAATTCATATTATTTTAAACCATCAAGTTTGTGGTGATTTTTATAGCATCACTAGAAACTAATACAGAGTTTGATCAGGGGGTGATAGACTGTGCATGATTCAATTTTTAAGCATGATCTCTCTGGAATTAGGTGGAGAATATACCATAAGAGTGGCAAGATGGTGACAAGAAGACTAGCCAAGATCCTATTGCTTATTGTTCAAAGAAACGATAGTTTAGACTAAGGTAACCAAAGAGATGGTAAGAAATAGAAACCTTTGGGATAAAATTTAAATTAAAAAATCAGCATAAAGATTCGTTTTCAAAACAATGAGGTTAAATAAGACCATCTTACTGAACTGCTCAATGTGATAGCCACTACCTACATGCAACTATAAATTAAAAATAATTAAAATCAAATAAAATTAAATATTCAATTTTCAAGGCATACTAGTCACATATAAAAAGAGTCACATATACCATATTGAGTGACTACCATATTGGACAGTACAAATAGAGAACATTTCCACCAACATGGAAAATTTTACTGGGCAAAGCTAATAGAGGAAAGACAAGATAGAAAAGAAAAAAAAATGTCATGAACAAATCCCTAGATTATTTCAATTCTCAGACTGAGGGACAGGAAAGGGAGTCAACAGAATAGAATGAGAAAAGTGGTTAGTGCTTACCTCTTCTAAGACTTAAAAATATTGAAACACAAGTTGCTATACTTATAAAAATGTAATTCTAGATGTGATTAACATTAAAGTTATTTCTACAGAGATGTAAATGTTGAATCAGCTAACAACTGAAGATACTAACTTTCTCTGTGACCCTGGTTACTGTTAAGTCTCTTCTACAAGAGACTGCTCCAAGGAAGAGTCAGGAAAGAAGACATGTAATAAGAGAAGAGGTGCCATGGAACTGGGGTACAGCGTTACATCCTTCATAATTTCATGTTATACCGTCTTTGAAGTAAAGGCCAAGAGGAGATGAGAAAAATGGGCTGATGAAAAAGGAAAACAAAATTAACTTGCGAAATGGCATCCATGTATTAGTTTCTCTGACCATCCCTGGACTCATACAAAGAAGCTCAAATTAAAGTTCTCTCCTTTTGCTCTTTCTACTTGTTAGAGAGCTTATTCTTTTATGTTGCTATTAAATGATCACTGGCTGAGGATTTATCAAATGTCTACTGTTCCTCAGCTCCAAGAAAGCACTCAATGTCTTAGAAGCAGTTGACCTTTGATACCACACTATTGGATGGTTTTGATGTGTCCTTGTAAAGGCTGGAATAGGGCAAGAATCTTACAAGGAGTCAGACCTTAGGTGACAGACTAATGGGACTCCGAAAAACTGGAAGAGAACTTTAAGAGGAACTTGGAAATTCCAAGGGCAGAAAGTACAGGTAAGGGGAGAGCAGCAGCATTTTGATTGTGACAGTGTGGTATATTCAGCAATCTAACCATCATCTCACAGATTCACTTCATTCTTAAAAAACATTTTTTCCTTTATGAAATAATGTACAAAAAAAGAGACTCAAGTTCTCTTCCTATAATTACTGCCTTGTTGATGCCAAGTAAAGTATGTTTTTTTGAGTATTTATTGAGCACTTACTCTTCATCAAGTCCTGTCCTTGGTGGAAAGAATATAATTATTGTAACACAGAATTTTTCCCTAAGAAGTTTACATTCCGTAATCCACAGAAGATTTAATGGTACAAACATCATGCTCTTATTTTAACCAGAGGATATCTTTCCATTGCATTCTTAAAGAGACCAAAATTTAAGAGTGAATACTTCATTTTTCATAGAATCTAAATGAGTAAATGATAATTTTTTCATGATTTTATGAACATATTCTTGGATTAAATCCCAGGCACGGGGATAACTCCCTATATTTTCAACTTTTATGGGAATATGATGGGAAATTCTCCTATTCTGATCAGAGGCTAGAGAATATAACCCTGTTGCTTAATTCATTAATATATTATCAGCAATGCTATTCCCACCTCAGAATATACAAAACTATATTATCCATGGATAAGAATTTAAAGGTACAAATTTTACATCACAGTAAATCGCATATAGCTCATCTTAGCCCTGATTATGAAAAAATACTTTTATTTTTATCTCTCCACTTCTAGCCTAAGTCAATCTGAGAGGAGAGTATCTTCTCTTATTATCTACTTAGAGTAAACATAGAAGTTTCTTCTGCAGTTCTTTTCCTAAAATTCTGCAACTGTTCATTGTTGATGTGAGTTGTCATAGGGACAGAATTTTAAGAAGATGGGGGGACCTTTGTATTTAAAAAAGAACAGGTAACATCAGTTAGATAGTATGAGATAAACAAGCTGAATTTTTTGGCACAAATTGCTATCTGTGATTATCCTAGGACCATGGCACAGAAAGGAAGGTTCTAGTAGCAAAGACTGTGACCAGCTTCTCAAATACTTCTACTGAAAGATATTCCAGAAATAAGACCACTGGACTGCCATTAGTAGAGTTATATTCTAGTCAAGATTAGTAAAACTAGCTGTGTAACATTTAGAGTGACTCCCTACCCTCAAATTTTATTATTTTTTTCTATACTTTTCCCTCTCTATCAGTGGAAGAAATCGTAATGGAAAGTCTGTACAAAATATTTCCTGACCCAACAGTTAGTTACTTAGACCTTGTAAATGTTCAAGATATGTTCTATACATTTTGAATTTGGAGTCAAACTGCTTACAGACTCTGTGTAGATTTGTTCTGTAGGGAAACCAAAGATTTGCAGAAAAATGGAAGAGAGCATCTGTGGCTCAGGAATACTCTAGGGGAGTCCTGGCAATGTTGGCTTCTCCAGACAGCTTCTGTCTTCTTAAGAGACCTTCCAAATCATCCCACTGGCTTCTGCTCTATTGCAACTAGATTCTCTCTCTCTCTCTCTCTCTCTCTCTCGTCAGTGATTTTCTCAGTGACATAAGAAGTACAGGACTTACCAACAAGAATTTTGGAATCTCAAAAATCTGGGTCCAAATTCTAGTAGCATTTCTGCTGATGGTATAGCCTTGGTGAATTTCTTCATCTTCCTGATCATGAGTCCCTGAATGCAAATGGAATAATATCATCTACTTCATGGAGTTGTTCTGAGGACTAAAATTAACAGTTCAGTAATGTATTCAGTGAGGTGATCAATACACAGTGCTTGTTGTTATTTTAATATGTGAATCATCTTCTTCTTGGCTCATTATGGAAGGAATGCTTCTGCTCCACACTGTCTAAAAGATAACACACTATCAAATATTTTGACCAATTTAACATGATTTTGTTTATCCATAATATTAATACATACGTTAATGATAAATATGGGTAGTTACATAGTTATAACTAGTGGAAATTTTAAAGAGTCTCAAAACTTTAGGCTAAGATACATTCATACTCTTTCTGGGCAGGCAAATGGAACAGACCAAGAATGACTTGGTTCTTCACTGACTTCTCCCTGGGGTATTCCAGAATTCAGTATATACTGCCTCTTGCTTTTAGGCTTCTATTATCATAATTCTCTTCCCCATGCTTGCCTCCCTAGCCCATGGACACATAGAGGACAAATGCACATGTGAACATGTATAACTAAGAAGAAAAAAAAATGTTGACAACATTGGGATGAAGCAAAGAGCCCAAGAAAACCTGTGTTCTAGTTAAGCTTGTTGATTGTGAGCAACTCAAACCTGTTCAGATTAGGCCGGGCGCGGTGGTGCACACCTGTAATCCCAGTGGCTCAGGAGGCTGAGTCAGGAGGCTTGCCAAGTTCAAAGTCAACCTCAAAAATGGCAAGGTGCTAAGCAACTCAACAAGACCCTCTCTCTAAATAAAACACGAAATCGGGCTAGGAATGTGGCTCAGAAGTTGACTGTCCCTGAGTTCAATTCCTGGTATCCTGAAAAAATAAATAAATAAATAAACTCCAATAACAAGAATCAGGGGGAGCATCTTCCAGTGCCATAAAGTAAATAGGTACTATAAATAAATAAACAAACAATCCCTACAAATGTCAATGAGACATGGCCAACTGAAGAGATCCCAGTGAACAGAAATAGAAAAATGTGAGAAACAAAATTAATAATATAGTATTAGATAATAACCCCAAATATAAAATAACTGTGTATATACACATGTGTGTATATATATATATATATATATATATATGTATTATATATATATATATGTGTGTGTGTGTGTGTGTGTGTGTGTGTATCCATTTTATGTATATAAATAATTGGATAAATAAACACAGAGGACATAATATAGATAAATATCCCTGCAGAAGAATTCCAAATGTAGATATTATAATCTAAGGGAGAGAGATTGTAGGCCCTCCTCACTCCTTGGCTTTGGACTATACATAGTCACTTGTTTCTGAGTACTTTTGAAATGAAGGGGAAGCAAAAATAACAGAAGAGACCTGACAAACACCACCTCACTTAGGTGGCTCAGGTGACATTATCAACAGTAGGTCATGCTGACAGCATGCGTTCTTCACACGATGTGATGAGGTGGCACTTTCCCTTTGTGACCTTCCTCCCCAAAGCATATTTCCCCAGTCCAATCATGAACACATCTAATAAAGCCTAACTAGAGACCCTCTATGAAACACCTAACTTTTATTCCTCAAAACTGTCTAGGTCATCCAAAATGAAAGGAGCCCAAGAAACTGTCGCAGCCAATGGGGAGCCCGAGTAGACATGAAGGTGAAACATAACATCATGACCTCCATATAATCCTGGAACAGAAAAACAACATTATGCAAAAGCTAAACTGTACTTCAGTTAATAATACTATGTCACTATTGGTTGATTCATGGTAATAAATGTACCACACCAAGGGAAGCTGTTAATTATAAGGGAAAGTAGGCACAGGTTCATAGGAAACCAATGTATTATCTTCACAATTTTCTATAGGTCTAAAACTATTCTAAAAATAAAATATTTTTTAAGTGGAAGGAGTAAAATCTGGCTAATTATTGGAAATGAAAGGGAATATCAAAAGTGGACTCCTAACCATTCCATGGAAACCAGGGCTGGAGAAGACAGAGCCTTCAGATACAAGCCCGCCCTGGGCAATGATTCTCAGCTGTTCTTTGGCTGACATATTCACAGTCGCTTCATCCACTAACCCTGCACATGCCCCACCATGGAGAACATTCATACCTTTCAGTCATTGCATGAGCTATACCAAGCATCTTAGCTGCTTAAATTTCAAATTTCTGTCTTCAACTTAGATATAGATTCTGATTAGCAGATGTCAGCTGGCCAATGACTTGTCTGTCTTTAAAACAGGCCTGTAACATTAGGTACCGATGTCATTTTGGGGAAAGGGGATGAAAGGCCATGTGAGAGCTTCTTGTAGGATCTTTTCTTGTAGGAGAGGAAGGTATTGGAAAATTTAGTACATGTAACAAAACATAATATAAACTTATATCTATATATAAATTATAAAGCATCATATAAATACAGTATTGTGCTGGTTGTGGTGGTGCATGCCTGTAATCCCAGCAGTTTGGGAGGCTGAGATAGGAGGATCATAAATTCAAAGCCAGCCTCAGCAACTTAGCAAGATCCTGTCTCAAAATAAAAAAGGGGCAGGGGATGTGGCTTAGTGGTTAAATGTTCCTGGGTTCAATCCCCAGTACCAAATAAATAAACAAATAGATAAGTAAGTAAATAATTGAATCTATATCAGAGAGTTCCGCATCTATGGAATAAAAAATATTTTAAAATTGCATCTGTGCTAAACATGCACAGACTTTTTCCTCATTATTATTCCCTAACAATATAGTATTGCAACTATTGCATAGCATTTACATTGTATTAGGTACCATAAATAATACAGAGATCTTTTTAAAGTTTAGGAGAGGAATACATATATGCAATTACTATGGCATTTTACAGAAGGGACTTAAGCACCTGCTCATTTGGTATACATGGGGAGCCCTGGAGGCAATCCTCCACAGATCCTAAGGTGAGGTATGAGTTTATAAAGAAATACACAGAAATTGTTATCACCTATATATTGCCATAGTACACTATGTAACAAGCACAAAATCTCAATATTGCCAGATAATAAATATGAGTGGAATGTATTGGTCTGCAGAATTCAGCAGACATGGGCTAGGCTCAGCAGAGTTGGACAATCTCTGTCATCATCTGTGGTTATCACCATAGAAATCATGTCTGGTAGTTGACTGGCTACCTCCTGGGGCATGAGGGATACTCTCCTTTAGCAGACTAATCTGGGAATGATCTCATGGCAAAATCACAGGAGTAAAATATGAGATGGAAATAACTGGAACTTTTACAAGCCTCTACCAAAATCATCACACGGTCCAGTTGAGAATTAAGCATCATGAAAATATACTTCCTGAGTGCTAACAACTGCTATGTCACCTTGCAGCGGGTGTGAATATGGTTGGGCTGGTTAATATAATCAATGCATCACATAAATGAAATATTTAAAGTAATCAGATGGTGAGATTAATTCAAGGAGCCCACCCAGAGGAAACGATTTTGGACATGTGTTTAAGCCAAATTATAGGAGAGCACATATGGATGTATTCATCATTGGGTCTGATTTAAAAGTATTTCTACTTTTGCTATTATGGATAAAGGGATCAAAAGAGAACAGGATGTAGCAGCCTCTATGTCCTGGAGTGAAATTATGATTCAGTTATTAACTGTGGTGCTCAGTAGCCCACAAGAAGTAATGCCGCATCCTTCGATGTGGCCTTATCTATTGTGACAAGGCTCCAGGGAACTCATGCGCACGAAATTCATTTCATGTCTCATTCACAGAATGCCTGAGTTTCGAAAAAATACCTTTATGATGTTTCAGGTTTCAGTTACCTAGTGTGTGATCTCACAAACTCACAGTCTTCAAAAGAAAGAACATTAACTTCTCTTCAGAAGCTGGAGGTTCTTTGTTACGAGAAACCCAGGAGGCTTCATTGCAGGAGAAACATACAGGAGCACACAGGTCACTTTTGATAAAATGTTATGTACTCTGAGGGCAATAGAAATATGTATTTTATGCAAACTCACAGTTGAATAGATGGCACGGGTTTAGATAAAATAGATTCAAACCATCCTTATGTATAATACATTAACAGATAGATCATAGTATTCTCATATCACAGGCTTCTTAAAATACTTCTTATACATAAGAAATAAAGTATGGTGACCATGGCAGCAAATAGATATATAAGTGTGTAACTAAGAATAAGAATATTTTTAGAATCTCATAGGAAAATAAAATCACACCCCACTTTCATTAAATAGGAAGGGGTAAGAATACACACAAATCCTGAACTAATGTATAAATTCCTCCCATTCATACTCATTGCTTTGGCTGTATATTTCCAATGCTGTTATCCAATTTACTCCTTTCCATGTTTCCAAGTTATATTAATTAAATATGATATTGTTTGTTTTCACTTCCAACTGTCATTTGAGAATAAGGCTGACATAGCAAATGACATTGTCTTTGCAAATGTCATGGTTAGAGTTCAGAGCTCTTCCCAAAAGAGGCTGGTACAAGTCTCTAAATCCATCTCATTGTATTTATATGGTTAATTCCACGTGAGATTAGATTCAGCAATGGGAGGAGACTAATATATCCACCTTGACTATAATGGTTAATTTGAATTGTCAACTTGATTGGATTAAGAAATACCAAGGATTAGGAGGGTTATGGGTATGTCAATGAGGATGTGTCTAGGAATGGTTGGCATGTGGGATAGCCAACTAAAATGGAGACCCTTCCTAAGTGTGGGCAGCACTGACCAATAGGATGATGGCTTAGAAGGACTGAAAATTGGAAGAACAAGGAAACAGGGGAAGACACAAACTCCATTCTTCTTGACCAGGTTCTTGATTGCTGCTATGGTCCTCTGAAGAGATCAGACTCTTGCTTCTTCATTCTTCCAAGTGAATTCTCCTTTAGTCTCAGACTGGGGTAGCACCTAGTCTGAGTTTTGGTGCTTCAGTCTCTTAGACTGCACAGCTACTGACTGGTTCTAGCTCTCTATCCTGCAGACAGCCATTGTGGACTATCCAGGTTCTGGTCGCCTAAGCCAACCTAATAAGACCCCCTTTTATAATTTTTAAATTCTGTTCCTCTGGAGAACCCAATTCACTTACCCAGTCCACATCCCTCACTGCTTGCCTTGGTAGGTCTAGCCAACTCCTAGTTATCCCACAAATTGAACCTCTTGCAAAATTCTTCCTTAGCCTACTACTGTCATTTCTTCTCAGTGTTCTCATTAATCCCTGGGCATATCCCAGTGAAAGAGTTGTTCATACTGCACCATCATCTATATTTAGTTGTCTGCCTATCCCACACACTGGTCTATAAGAGAAAAAATTCAACCACAGAGAGAACAACTAAATTATGATTTGCCTGAAACTGGCATCAAAGTCTCCCAGCACAGTATTTACACATGGTGCCTATTATTTTGGTGGACGTGTGTACACTCCGAGAGTAAGTGGGTAGGTTAAAGAGGGACTTAGAAAGTAAATGCACTTGGAAATAAAAAGTCCATAAATGCATTTCTTCTTTTATTCATGCTCCTCATCCAGAACATTATCCAATAGTGGTGGTTGTTCATCAGAGCCTATTTGTAGCAACAGTAGTACAACAGAAAAATATTGGTCTTAAATAACATGTCTCTGAAATTCTTGGGCTGGGGTGATGGGGTGAAAGCAGCAGTAAGCTGCTGACAGAAGAGATTTTTATTTTTGGCACCACTCAGAGCACCTAGGAATGAAGTTCATTTATGCAGGCATCTTGTTCCATGAGGAGAGCAGGGGGGCCCGGGATCTGAAAGCTATAGCTTATCTTTGTTAAATTACGTAAAATTTCTGAGCCCCAGTCCCCATTCTTGTCACCCACAAGTAATAAGAACTACCTCTCTAGCATACTCCATGGGGTTGTTGTAACATATTTCAAGATCATGAGCCTTGTAGCCTGGGATACACCTGGAGATGTGGCAGAATCCCTTCAGCTACTGGAAGCCACAGAATAAAGTTAGTTTATCTTTCAGCATATTTTTTTCCTCCAGGGAAGAAGGGACATGTTAATTTTGCATTGAAATAAACATGTATATTATATGTGTAGAATGCAAAGTGCTCATGAATATTTATGGCACTTCAACAAATTTCATACTTGGATCAGGAAGCAATAGAGTATATCTTGAATTACCCAAGGGTTTGTATTTACTTTCTCTACTACTAAGTCAGAAAAGTTGGGAAAGCCCTGATTATGTTCAGTGATTTCAAACACTTTCAAATATCATATAACTCTATGAGATGGTCAGAGCTTTAAAATTATTTATTTATAATTTTTTTTTCTTAGACATGAATACTATGGCTAAGTACGACTGATAGATCCAAACCCAGTAGTGGCTAGTTTGTCTTATTTTATAGATTATTTATGGAATTCCTAACGTATATTTACTTAATTATTTCCCAAGGCATCCCATTAATTTTTTTTTCCTGCCACCTATAAATGTAAAGTGCATTGGTGTTTGTCAGATCCCGTCAAGTAAACAAATAGAAATGGGGAAAAAAGGTTTTTCCGGCAGACTCTCACACATGCAATAGTGCCGACAACTAAGCTTCCAGAAAAAAGTAATTGCAACTCAGTTGGTGTGCAAGAATTTTCCAAAACAGCATGCACAAGATGTTATTCCACGTTTGCTTTTAGAATTTAAGAAGCAGTTCCATGTGGGTGTTCTGTGAGAACAAGGAATTGCCTGTTTAATTTCATACAACCAGAAAACTCCTGTAGTATGTGGTCATGTTAATGCTGCTGTTTAAAAGACTCAATGTTTTCACTCAATCACACATACCTACACCCACACCAGCCACCACACAGTGCCCTTCAATGAACTATCAAAGTAAGAAGAGATGACATTAAAAGTCATTAAGCCCAAGTGTGAAGAAATACTGAAGTACAGAAGTACTACAAATAGAGAAGAGGAGTCAAATCTAGAAGAGAAATCATGAAGAGAGGAAGCAAGGATTTTTCAAGGTAGAACTAATATTTGATTCTGAAAACACCTGACAAGAGGTATTATCATAAGCAGATGAAAAGTGTACTCGCATTTCCCCATGTTCCATTCTCAACGGGCTTCTAATTGTACTTGTAATCATCTCTGTTTCCTATTCCCTGTGAGAAAAGTTTTTGGTTGTTTGAGATTATTGGTGGTTTGTTTTGTGTGTATGTGTGATTTTTGTTTTGGAGCTGTTTATTCTAAGAAAAAAAAAACATGGACAGAATAGGAAGACCATATAGTACCAAAGTCTAGAAAATTTTTAAATATAAATAATTTGCTCCAAGTTTTGAAACTAGAAAGTAAGTCCTAGACAACATATTTGTGTATACATACATAAACATATATATGTTTGACAGGACTTTTATAGATGACAAGGGCTAGTCAGATACTTGAAATAAATTTACTTTAAAAGTATATATAAAATAATAATATAATATGGAAAATAATAACACAAATATTTTTAAAAATTTACTTATATAAAATAATTATGTGTATAATCTTTTTCACAAATTTATTTCAAAGATCTAACTAGCCTCTGACATCTACAGAAGTCCAGTCTTCTGATTTATCAAAAGGCCCTGAATCAGCTGCAGATTATTACATGAAAACCCTTCCATTTTGTTCAAGACCCAAAGATGAAAGATACCTTTTTCCCCCTAACAAATTATTTAACAGGCTCGTCTTGATTCAGTGATAAAGGAATACTCATACTTGTTAAGTACTCTGGGCTTGAGGATAAATGCTATGGTTGGATATTATTTCTATTCAAGCATACAAAACCCCAAAGAATTGATTGGTAACTGAGGGATTGCAGTATGTGAATGAAATTCCTCATACAATTTCAGTGGTTTGCCTGATGAAGTGGCTTGATCAAATTGTCTATGAGATACCTACAATTCCAATTACCAAAGACTATTTGGTCTTTGAGAGATTTTCAACCACTGTTATGACTTCAAGATGGAAAATCTAATGCCACAGACTAAAGATACCAATGCTGCCTCCTGTTCTCTGGTCTTCCTCATCTCTCAGGACAGATTGCCACCAACATTCTGGAGGAAGAGAAAGAGCATTACAGAACTAGGGGCAACTTCACCTAAGCCACATGTTTCTAAAGAAGTTTCTTTTGGATGGATAGGAGTATGAGAAATGCAGGTACAGTACATTTAAAATTAATTTGAGCCAGCATACTCAAAAACATCTAATTTAGTGGGCAAAATAATCTTTATGAATTTTGAGTTTTCATTGAATAAACAAACCATTTCAAAGAGATGCGCGCTGTAAAATGAGCCAAATATGTGTTCAGGTTAAGATTTGAATCTTTAAGGATCAAATGCAGAATGAAAAAAATATCATTCAATCAAGGCCACAAGTAGTCTGGATTTATATTACAAATGTCCCTCCAAAGATGTATTAGTATTTTTTTTAAGGTTTCAGATTGATCTACTCAACATGACACTGAAAAGATGCATTCAAAATAATCAAGAGTTTTAAGTGCAATTCAAACATAAGTGTCATTGGAATGACAATAATAATGAACTCAGCATGCTATCTCTGTGGGATATCTTATATTCATTTCCTCCCACGTTTACACACGTTCATCCCAGGGTCTTAGAAGAATTCAGGTGCTTTCTCAGGTATACAAATATTACCACAGTGTTTCCATTTCCACAGAATTGCTGGCATGGTGGGGATTTGTGGGATTTAAAAGTAAGATTTTATTTTAACAAGAGAACAACTTGTATGGCTAGAAAGGAGGGAAAGAAAGGCCCTAGAGTAGTGATTTTTAATTTTCTCCTGTGAACAAGACCATTGTGTGGGTATGTATGTGGGAGACACATGCCCAGATCTCTCTCTGGCAGACTGAGACACCACGTGCTCCTACTAAGTCAAGGTACTTGGTCATCACTTCTTTCTAATACTTCAAATCTCCTTCCATCATGTAAACACACATTTCTATTTTGCCAAATTATTGGTTCTTGCTACCTTTTCTCATTTTTTCCAGACTGCTTTCCTTCCTTCCTTCCTTCCATCCTTCCTTCCTTTCTTCTTTTTTCCTTCTTTCTTTCTGTTAAAGTATTTAAAAAAAGAGAGAGAAAAAAAATTTGTGATACTTGCTGAAGATGGGTAAGCAGACTTTACAGGGGTGGGGATTAGTGCTGTGGGGATTTAAAGTAAGGGAGAAGATCAGGCTCAACTCTGAATACAGCAAGTGAAAGAATGAACAAGGCTCCATTTATTGAGGAACAGCTCTGTATATTTATAGAGCCAGGGGTGGTTTGATAGTTACAACAGTTTAATGGTTGAAGGGTTTGACAGTTGGCATGAGTGCTTTTTGATTGGTGGGTAAGGATCATGTGAGCCAGCAGGGCTAGTCTGATTGGTGGGTAAGATCATGTGAGCCAGCAGGGTTAGTCTGATTGGTGGGTAAGGATCATGTGAGCCAGCAGGGCTAGTCTGATTGGTGAGTAAGGATCATGTGAGCCAGCAGGGCTCACCATTGGACTGCAGGATCTTGTGAGCCAGCAGGGCTCACCATTGGACAGCTCTTCTTGGGGGATGGGAAAGTTAGTCTTTGGAGCCCAGGTGACTCCCAACAGCAAGAACAAATGGAGATGTATAGTCAAGGTGGGAGGGTGGTGAGTGGATGGAAAATCACTAGGAGGAAGCATTGAGGATAAGGGGATTCTTGCTGGACCAACTATTCCACTGGATTCAAATTGAGGGTGGAAGATTTTTGCTAAATTGATTTAATAGAATTCTTGTTAAAAAAAAAAAAAAAAGAAAAAAAAACTAAACCAGTCAAGGACATAATCCAAAATCAGCATCTCCAGGGCCTCCAGGAGCCTGAGAGTCTTTGTTTTCACTGAAAATAAAACAATGTCTCCTAAATATTTGCTTACTGATCCTCACAGTAAAGTTTCTCTCCATTGGATTCTCATACTTATGTAGACCCAAGTGTTGGCTACAAAATCTACAAATTAAATATGAACCATATTAAATTAAATATGGTTCTGAGTTAAATTACCATCACCAAAGTTAGGCTCAGGTCTCCTTGCTTTGTTTCCATTTTACTCCACAATATTTCAGAAGACAGCGGAACCATTTCTCCACATTGGATATCCACAATACTTCTTAGGTATTTTGCTCCTCTTGTTCCCACAGCCAGTATCTTGTCACCTCACCATATTCTCCTTCCAGGATTCCTGCAACCGTCTTTTGAATTGTCTCTCCATTTCTTTTCATGTTCCTGTCTATGCCCCCCCAAGCTTTTGCATGCACAAGTAAGAAAAAAATGGCATTTTTAAGACAAAAAAATATATATCATTGCACATGAAAACCCTGTACTGGGCTTCCCATGATACAAACAGTTCCCAGCTTGCTGTTTTTGTTGCTGTTGTTGTTTTGTTTTGCTTTGTTTTTACTTTACAAGGGTGTGAAAGCAAAAGTCAATCAATAGAAACTATATGTCAAATTTTGAAATTTAGTTTTTTCCCCAGACTGGCTATATGGGGGAGATCCTCTTTCTCTTAGTGTCAGGTTGTAGCAGTGAGCTTACACTCCCAGGCAGCTGAGGGATCCCAAGGGGAAATAGCAGGCCCTCTACAGTGTACCATTTAGCAATAATCTCTGGATGTTGTGCTTTGTGTTTTCTCTTCCCAGTACGTTTATCAAACACCCATCGGTGTGTGTGTACCTGAGACATTCAACACTTTATTATAATATAGACTTTGTGTTAGATGATTTTATTCAATTGTCTGCTAATGTAAGTGTTCTGAGCACGTTTAAGACAGACTAGGAGCCAGGAATGGTGGCGAATGCGTATAATCTCAGTGGCTCTGGAGGCTGAGGCAAGAGGATTGAGAGTTTAAAGCCAGCCTCAGCAAAAGCAAGGCACTAAGCAACTCGGTGAGATCCTGTCTGTAAATAAAATGCAAAATAGGGCTAGGGATGTGGCTCAGTGGGTGAGTATCACTTATAGTGACAGAACTGGTCTGTCACTATAAGATTGTAATCCCATTTGTAGTCTCCTTTATAGAATAAAAGTCTTATTTGATTTATTACAACAGAAGTATCACCAAACAGCTTATATGACTATAAGGTTAATGAATGGGGTTCATATTTCCAAACACTTTAAAAAGAGGTAACATATTAAGAATTTTCTATTATATATTTCTAATAAGGGATAGATCCACTCATTTGTCCCATTTTTTTTCAGTTGGCTTTTTTTTAAGACTGATATATTCTAATTATTATATTAGTTTCCTATGTTTGATTTTTAACATAAGAAAATCAAACCAGTATCTGTCCCCCACCCCCAAAAAGACAGACTAGGCTAACCAATGATGTGATGTTCCGTAGGTTAGATGTATTAAAGGCATATTCTATTTGGGATGTTTACAACTTACCCTGGGTTTATTTGGATGTAACCCCATCCCAAGTCAAGCAGCACCTATACTTAGAATATAATCAAAACTTCCAGCTTTGGTCTATACTCGTGCATAACTGGACCCCTGTCCTTCTCTTCAACTTCATCTTGTTCCAATCTCTTTCTACTTCATTTTGATTCTTGCTACATCAAGACTTCTGATTATGCTTTTTCTGTGCATAGATTGTTTCCCTGTTTGTTGTTTACTTTGCATATCAGGGTAAACATCCGTTCTTTATAAACCTCCTCTATTCTCCTTCTCAACTCCTTGTTTGTTTCTGTTGTAGAACTTATGAGACCTGAACACTTTATTGTTTTTAGTTTTCTTTGTGTCTCTCTTTCCCAAAAACATTTAGCTTCATAAACCTAACTCCTGTTTAATTTATCATTATATTCCTAGTACCTAAAAAATTGTGTGCTAAGCAATAGACATTCAATGTATATTTTTTGAATGGATCAATGTCCCCGAAAGTGTCCTTAAACAGAAATTCCTAGTAAGGGGACAACCAATCTTATTTTAAAATTCCTGTTTTCTTTGATTTTAGAGAAATTTAAATTATTTTTAAGAAATCATTTTCTCTACTCAACTTCTCCAGTGATTTTCAAATTCAGTTCACTAATGTGGATTGGTCCTTAATGAGGTATAGATGGCATGAGTACATGGAGAAAAGATATATTCCAAAGAAAGCATTTTTTTCAAAATTATCTAAATTTATTTTCTATGTTATGGCACAATCTTCTCAACAAATAAAAAGATGCTAACATAGGCAAGTAAAATGGAAACCCCTTGTTCACTGTTTATAACCAGAGTGATTCTAGGGTTATGCAAGATCTAATAGTGACCTAAGAGTACAGCTGACATGAACTTTCGCAGCCTCCAATGTCATTAGGAGTAAGCCTGCCCTGAGGTCATGTGTGTCCCTGCAGTGTCTGCCAGAGGTAATGATCAGTAGAGAAGTGCGGCCAACATGGGGCTCGCAATTCTTGGGAAGGCAAGACAGCTGGCTGAAGCAATTTGGCCTCTGACAGAGAGATTGGCAACAGCCTGCGACACGCACTGGATTACATTCCCTTTCCCAAAATAAATTAAAATGCTGATCAGCATTTCTCTTGGGATAATCATGAAATTGGACCTGTGATCATGTCATCAAATGTCACCAAATATCCATCCCGAGAGAATCCAAAGTACATAACGGCCATTACCTGGGAAGCTCAGTCATGTAGTCTTGGTGGCAGGCTGTGGATGTGCCTCTGCAGCTGCTGTCCTGAAGAGCTGAAGGCAGAATTCACAGGCAACATTTTTATGTCCACTCTTCTCAAGGTCACACGAGAGTGTACATTATGGACAGAGAATCTCCTATAACTTTGGGGGTGGGGGTAGGAACAGATGTGGTGAACTGGTCTGTCACTACAAGATTTTAATTCCATTTGTAGTCTCCTTTATAGAATAAAAGCCTTATTTGATTTATGACAACAGAAGTTATCACCAAACAGCTTATATGACTATAAGGTTAATGAATGGGGTTCATATTTCCAAACACTTTAAAAAGAGGTAACATATTAAGAATTTTCTATTATATATTTCTAATAAGGGATAGTTACATTCATTTGTCCCATTTTTTTCAGTTGTTTTTTTTAAGATTGATATATTCTAATTATTATATTAGTTTCCTATGTTTGATTTTTAAGGACTTTATGTTTGTTTCCTCTCTATGTTAGTCAACTTCTCTTAAAAATAAAATGCTACAATTTTAATACAATGATGCAGATTTATTTAGATCAATGGAACTTAAAATGAAACTATGCACAGCATACTGGAGTGGGAATTAGACATAAACCATGGCTCAATTCATGCTAAGAGAAATCTGTTCTTTTCCAGTCCTCTGTGTTCTATTAATGCAGTAGACATCCTTCATTCCCCAAATAGTGCTAGGTTGGTGGAGCTTGGGAGGGAGTTTGAGAGTAGAAGCAAAGGGACAAGAAGATTGTTCTGCCAAATGACTGAGAAAATTCAAAGGGGAAGAGTCTAGAAAAATTGAGAAAAAGAGGTGAGAAGGAAGACAGGAGAAAGACCAAATAAATCATGAAAGATGAAGGGAAAAATCTCCAAGTAGTAGAGCAATTAAAAGACCTTTAAAGAACTATATCTAACTTATGATTTCAAGGGTTTTTTTTTAATTGTTCAATGTAAAATTCCTCTAGCTCTTGAGTCGTGTGTGTGTGTGTGTGTGTGTGTGTGTCAGAGAGAGACACAGAGAGAAAGAAGGGAGAGTGTGTGCATGCATGTGTGCGTGTGTGTGTGTGTGTGTGTGTGAGAGAGAGAGAGAGAGAGAGAGAGAGAGAGAAAGGTCCAGCTCCAGCCAAACTCTACACATCATAACAAGGAACAGGAAATCTGCTTAAGACAGTAAAATGATCCATTGCCTGGGCTAATTAAGTGAAAACAAAGCCCAGAGTCAGAGGTGACCATAGGAATGTAATCCCTCTCTGATTTTACAGTCATTTCTGAATCATGCCCAACTTGGAGAAAATCTTAAAACAAGAAAATCCATCCTACAACTGCAGTTATGTGGAAAATGAGGGGGCTGACAAATGCAGAGACAGTCATTGCCAGAGCTTCCCCAGGGGTGAAGTCCAACAACATTTAGAAGGAATACAGCTCAAGGGGAAAATTCCTCAGACTTGTGGGTGAAAAAGAGATTGTTCCAGGAAATGGGATGAATTAATTCCTAAAAAGAGCAGTAAAGTCCTGATAGGAGCAAGAAGCTATTTTAACAGGGGCTGGTGTGAAACGTAGTTGCCATAGTCTGGCTGGGCACAAAATAACCAGGAGGTCACAAGCCACTTGTAGGTTCAAACAGGAACTACTTTATTGCCTGAACCCCGCGGGAACTCTCTGGAACTCCCCTGAAACTCCGCGAGAACCAACCGGAACTCAATGGGAACTCAAAAGTAGCGGGCACCCGAGGTAGCAGGAGCCGCCCCACTGCCGGACAGCAGAGGTCCACATACACAACTGAATACACAGCTTGCCCCAATCCAGCATCATCCGGTTACAGCAATCAGTCATTATCTTAATAATTATACACAGCTTAACTTAATTATCATCATCTTAATGGCTTGCTGGCGTCACCTCCCAACCATTCCTTCTGGCAAAATGCCAGGCACCATCCTGACTTGGCTGTGGCTCTCAACATGTAGTGACAGAAAAATTGAGAGCAGAGAGCCTGAACAGGCGCATGTGGAGGCAAGTGTCTTAGAATCACTTGGTTCCAGGCATCAGGGTCTCCATGAGTTTCTTTGTGTGGTGTAACTGGAACCTATAGTGACCAGTGGAAGTCATGTTATTTAGTTTGTTGTATTTGATAAAGTAAAGTACACAGGAAACCCATCCTGGGAATTCCTTCATGTTCAATTAATTCTATGTTTCTTTTTTGAAATCCTGATGGCACTTGTACTGAAAGACATTCTCCCAATTTCTGGTAAATTTTTGGAACTCAGAGAAAGCAAACCAGGTTAATTATATCCCTCACCAATTACTGCATCGATAATAATCATGAATATGTTCATTACTGCATAGGTTTAGAATAGGAAACCTAGTAGGTACAAAGAGTAGTACAAAAAGAAGGCCAAGAAAGCATATCAATACAGTACTTATGAATAGTTTCTTCACTTATACACAATTATAAAGATTGTAAGGTGGCATTTAGCAATGCAAAACGACTTCATAGAATTAACACTTTATATATCACCCTTTCTATCCAGAAAGAGTTCCATTATTAAAATCTTTACAAAAGATAAATCAGGTTTCTCTTGAAACATCATCTCAAAAAAGAATGGTTGTCTGGCAAGATATTAAAAAAAAGGATGTAATTCAATAATTGCCCCACATTTTTTATAAAAGTATTTTTTTCTTCTCAGGTAATGAAACAATAATAACAACAAAACCCAGAGAACTCTTGACACAAAGAGACCGATTCAGTTTTTCACAATAACTCAGAAATATATGCACTTGTTGTGGTTTGAGTGATGTTCTTCTCTTCTATCACCATGGAAATTGACATCAAATTATTTTCAACATATTTTTGAAAGGAGAACGAGCACTTCTAGCACATAATAGAGGTATTCATGCCATTTAATGAAACTTATCACCGTGCTAATGGAAATCTACTTGATGATGAATGGTATTTTAAGAAATCTTTTTTTTTTTAAATTCTCTAACAGCAGAATGCATCGCCTTACTTTGTAAGAAAACCCACTAGACAACTCCACAAGAAGTTACGAGTGGCAGAAAAGGTAGTTCAGACCCAGTTCTCACATTCAAGAGAAAGGGAGTGAGATGAAAGATTTCTTTTCAATTTTTAGTTTCTTTTCATTTAAAAGGAAAGGGGAACAGATATACTGGCTTCAAATGTATCTGAACGGAGTAGATGAATTAATAAATGTTGTGCATACTTGCCGCCAAAAGGGAGCTTATAAAAAGGAAATGCAAGGTGTGAGTGGTTGGCAAACATAGAAGAGTTTTTAAATAAAGAAAATATTAACATTCACATGTAGCCTGAGCAAGCAGCCACCGAGATGGGACAATTAGCTGGTGCTCTCTTAAAGAAGGCCTGCGGAGGGGCGGAGTCGGTGACCCTCTAGCAACTGGATTACCTTCTCCCCTTCTTCCAATCAGAGTGCTCATGCTCTGAAACTGTATACTTTTATCTATGCAATATTAATTTCTATTCCTAAAGACTGAAGAGAGGGATTTTCCACTGGTCCTTTCATCACATGTAATAGATTCTGGATTAATAACCTAGGAACCTATCCCCCTCTGTATGTCTATCTCGCTCATTATCAGCAAAAAAAAAAAGTCTATTTCCCTGGGCTATGGCTGTAAGCTAGGCCTGTCACACTGAAGCTGCAGCTAGGAGAGATGATGCAGAAAACCATTCTTTGCAGAAGTTCAAATTGCTGGCAAGGCTGGGGTTAATAAACCCAGAACCCCAATGTTCCATTCCAGTGAGGTGGCATTATGCAGATCCAGGGAACTACCTCCTTTTTCACCTTAGTCTTTCTTTAAATGGACCAGGGTTCTTGTAAACAGGTGAACTCTTCCCTCTAAGTAAATACCTGAGCCCATGGAAGTCTCAGCATCCCTCCTTGAGAGACAAGGGAGCTCTGATAAAAGGTTCCTTGTCTCTGTAACTGTATATCTATTGCATATTTGCTCAATCAGTAGTAGGACAAACTGTAGAAGGAATCCTCAAGTGGTCATATTCACCCAGTTTTAAACAGAGATGAGCCTGGAAGGCATGGCCTGGCTTACCCACTCTCTGCCCTTTTTCTCCCTGTTGGGGTCTGCAGGGAAACTGGATGAAATCACTCCCTGGAATTCATCTCTGGGAAAGGAGATAATAGGACACCAGAAAAGCCTCAGCAGAACCATCTGTTCTGATGGCAGGAATTTAGGGATGTCCAAGTATTCCTTGAGAACCATTTGTTCTAGCTTGGGGGTGAAGGGAGGCTGGTGATATGGCGGTGGAAGGAGATGTTTGCAATATTTATTTATTTATTTATTTTAGAAAAGAAATATACTTGAATAAAAATAATCTAGCAAACTGGAGTGATGGTACCAGCCTATAATCCTAGCTGCATAAGAGCCAAAGACAGGAGGATCCTAAGTTTGAGGCCATCCTCAGCAGTTTAGCAAGATCCCATCTAGAAATATTTTAAAAAGGACTGAGAATATATCTCAGTGGTAGAGCACTTGCCTACCATGTACAAGGTACTGGCTTCAATCCTCAGTATAACAAGAAAGAAAAGAAAAACAATCTATCCAAATCACTCCAGCAAATTTCAGAGTATTTCAGAGTACAGTTAACCTTCCTTTTATTTATTTAGAGGAATTGGGTTCAAATCCTCAGGTGCTCAAGAACATTGCATGAAATGGCAAAATCGTGCATAGTATTTCATATAACCTACACACATCATTCCTAGAGTACTTATAAGACCAGATACAAAATAGATATTAAATATATTGTACTGTATCATTTAGAGAAAATGATAAGAAAAAAGTTATGTATTCAGTACAGTTGAATTTTTTCAACTACTGATTGGTTAAATCTACACATGAAGAATTTGTGAATATGAAGGGTAAGATTCTATCAATGAGTATACTTAAGATTATTTTCATGAGGGTCATTTTAAAGTATGATGTTAATTTTATTGAAGACTCTGGGTCACATTCCCCTTTGGAAATCTGATATGACCTCTTTCAGTCACCTTGTGGCTAATAATTTTTCTTTAATTCACAAGAAACACATAGAAGGAGCAGGTATTATAGTTAGACATGTCATACAGAGATCAGTGTGTGCTCTTTTCCCAAAGATAAATTCACAAATTGCCACTAATAGAATCACAATATTTACAAAGTTCCCATGAGGAGATTCTCTCTAAGGAGACCTATTGTCTGATGTTGCTATTAAAAAAGATTAATCCTACCAATTAAACCCACTTCAAATGTGGTAGTGGATTTATGATAGACTCTCAATACTGCCACTCATTTCTGCTCCAAAATAGATTTTTTTAAAGCACCAACTTCCTTCTTCAAAACAGACATGAGTTGTGAGCAAAGAAACAAACAAACAAAAACAGAGGGCATAAAGAGGTAATTTATTTTTGCTGAGACATTTAGCTATTTAGCTAGAAAAGAAACAAAAGAGAACAATCTTATAGGCAGAGGGCTGAAGCCAACATAGCCAATGTAATTTATTGCTGTTTGGGGTAGAAAATAAAGGGACAATAGAAAAACCACTGGAACTGGTCTTTACATCTCAGATATTTTAAAATTTGTTTGTTTGTTTGTTTTTTTAACATGTGCAATACTACAATTATAGCCTGGCCAAAGTTAGTGATCTCTGGTTTTTGCAATCACACAATGCAACAATATTAAAGTGTGAAGAGGAAGGAGACTTTTGTTGCTATTTAGCTCATGCTAAACCTCCACCATGGAGTAGCTCTTGCTCTCCTTTGAGTAGATGAGGCACAGGAGGCTCAGGGTGCAGCCTGGAGTCCTGAGTTACTGAGCAGCAGAGCTCATGATGTTCCCACCACTTCACCCTGAAATGCCTAGATAGCTATAAACTTTTGCATTGCATAGAGTGATTAATATATATATATATATATTTTCCACCCAGTTCCTTAAAGCTAAGAAGTTAAGGTGTAATATCAGCAAAACTAGGAAATTGCTATGAACAATAGCATCTTTCTTTTGCATATCACTCTAAAGTTTGTTTATAGCTTAACCATATATTATTCCTTTACCATTCAAAATCAATTTGTGATATGTCATCTTTAAATGGGGAAAAATAAGATTCTGAGAATTAATATAAATGGCTGGAATATATCAGAGAAGGAACTCAAATCTCTTTTCTAAATCCCGTGTGCTTTGGACGAAGCATAACTGTCTCAGTTTCCCTAGGGATTCATTGATTCATTCATTCTGCAGATACTTCAGGGTGTTTCCTCTGTTTTAGACACTACACTAGGTGTTGAGATTATAAGAAATAACTAAATGTGCCTCTTGTCATGGAACACAGATAACAGTGAACAAATAAATTATTACTGCCAAATGTGCTGTGAAGCAAATCACTTGGTTCTGATAGAGCATGTCATGACAGAGGATGAGGAAAGAATTCCTGGGACAGTGATATTGGAGTTACAATCTCAAGAATATATACAAGTTAATAAAAAGAATGGAGAAAAGAGCATTCCAAGGAAGGATAATAGCAAAGTCCTTGAGGCTCAACAGAATATGGTGGGCTTAAGAAACTGAAAACACATCCATTGTGGTTAGAGTTCAGAAAATGAAAGAGAGAATTTGTCAATGCCATATTACTGATGGACATATAGGCTGTGCATCTTAGCTCAGGATGCTATATAACAAATTGCCATAAATGGAATGGCTTAAATAGCAAACATTTATTTCTTACAGTTCTGGAGGCTGGGAAGTTCCAGCTCAAGGCCAACAGAATTGGTTCTGGAGAGGGCTATTTTTATAATTTCCAGTTGATTGTCTTTCCCTGGTAATCTCACATGACATAAAACAGAGTGAGAAAGTGAATTATCTCATATTTGTACTGAATAATGCACTAATCCTATTCATGAGGGCTGCACTCTTATAACCTAATTAGCCCCCCTCCAAGACCCTTACTAATAATAGCAAACTATTTAGGGTTAGAATTTCAACATATGAATTTCTGGGGCACAAAATAAACTATGTTAATGATGTTGGTTTTCATTTTAAAAGTAAAGGAGATACCTCACAAAGAAATGTCAGCAGAGTAGATGTCATTTGTAACGATGTAATACATGTATAGACACAATTTTCAGGAAATATCTATCAATTTCTATTTTGAGTATTGTTTTTTAAAGAAACTCATGAATGAGAGTTGGGTTTTTGTGTTAGTTGGCTTTTCATCACTAAAGTTAAATACCTGAGACAATAAATTTATAAAGAGGAAAAGACTATTTGAGCTCACAAGCTTGAAGTTCTAGTCCAAGATCCATTGGCTCATGGTTTTGGGCCTGTGGAGAGGTAGCATGAGGGAGGGAGTGTGTGGAGGGACAAAACTGCTCATCTCATGCCCAGAAAGCAAAAGGGAAGAGGGAGGAGGCCAGGGCACACCACTAATAACCTAGGGACCTTCAAGGGCACACCACTAATAACCTAGAGACCTCCTACTAGACCCCACCTCTTAAAAGTTCTGCCATCTCTCAACAGTACCTCCCTGAGGACCAAGACATCAACACATGAACCTGTGGAGGACATTTATCCAAACCATAGCCAGTTTTGACAGGTTAATTTTTTTCATCTACAGAGATAATCGTACCTTTCTTCTAAAAGTAATTATAATTAAGTCCACTTGGTCATCATATGGTGTGTTATTTTTATGAGGATGTTAGATTCTCTTGTTAACTTATTCAAGTTTTTGCATTGGTATTTAGAGTTGAGATTAAACTTCAATATGTTTTTTATATTCTTTTTCAATTGTGGTATGGATGTAAAATTGTCTCTCATAAAAAACCTTGGAGATTTTCTTACTTTTGTAATACTCTGGAATGATAAAATAGGGTTGGAAATACCCAACTTTATGGAGGTTTGGGAGCATTGTGCCATGAAGTCTTCTGGTCTTTAGGTGCATTTTGTGTGGAGTAATTCTCTTACAACTTTCTTTAACTCATGTTGAAATTTGTCAGAAGAGAATTTCTGTCTCTATTTGAATCAATTTTGGTAAATGGTATTTTTCCAGAAAGTTAAACATTTCAAATAGATTTCCAAATGTATTTCATAGATTGGTGCAAAGAAGTCTATTTGTTAAATAATGTCCTCCTCTTTTGCTATCTATTTAAAGCTTCTCATTTTATGGACTTTTTGCTTTCTTCTTCTGTAAAAGTTGTATTTGCTATAGATTTTGTAACTTTTCCCCCAACGGTCATGTCTTTAGGTACATTAATTTACTGATTTTTTTTCTTTCATATTTTCTAACTAATCAGTCTCTGTCATGATCTTCTTCATGGTCACTGTCATCCTCTTCCTTTTCTTTTTCTCTTAAGTTTGAGATGCCTGTGAACTTCCAGGTTCAATTAGATTTCCATGTCCAGACCTCACATAAGTGTTGCAAATGGAGACATAAAGCTGAGCATTACTGTGTTTTCTTATTACTACCATCATATAAGAAAGCACCTCAAGTTTTGTGGAAAGGGGAGAATCATTTAACTATGCTCCTGGGATCTTTGCATCAAGAATGGGCAAAGCAGAAAGGCTTATCTATCCCATCATGTTTAAGGAACAGTTGCAAGACAGGAGGGTAATTCAACAACAAGGAGGGGAAGGCTCACATTGGCATCCATATGTCTGCTACATGACCAGAAAGGACTGAGATTACTGACTAAAGCAGAGAGTCCTCTCCTTATTTCTCTATGCAACTGGCTTCCATGCAGCATGGCAAGGTCAAGAACATCAGCTTTCTTACTTGGTGGCTCAAGTGTAGATGCTTCAGCAAGTAATACAGAATCATCACATTTTCTGACTTACCCTGGTGAATCACTCAGATTCCAATCCACTGCATACTCTGCACCTGGCACTTGCAGCCGGTCGTCAAGAATGAGAAAACCTTAGAAGATTGTAGAGGTTCTCATACTTGAATCTGTACACAGAATCACCTGGAAGGTTTTATGAAACACAAGTTGTTTCTGGGTCTTGCCTCCAGACTTTCTGATTTAATAAATAGAGCTTGAGACTCACAGTGGTAACCTGAAATTTGCATTTCTAATAGCATCCTATTGGGTTGATAGTGATAATTCCCAGGACCTCCAGCAGTGAGACACTGGGATGCAGCAAGAGCAACTGGGGGCAGGGTAGAGCCTTGAAGAGATCCAAGTTAAAGAATGAGTCAATCAAGTTTACTGAGAATGAGCATGGAAGGGAGACGGAATCACAGAAGCCAAAAGGAGAGAGTATTTCAAAAGAGGTCAAAAAGGGAGAGTTAATTCCATTACCAAAACTTCATTATCTTTCTTTCATCTTATTGCTCTGAGAGTTTCTAATTTAATTCACATCAGAAGATAGGATTTGCTTTTATTTTATTTTGACCTGAATTCTATATGTAGACCCTTCTCGTGGCAGATACATTTCAAAGTCAAATTTATTAGACTCAAATGTATAAATTAAATAATATGTCCTAGGTACAGAATTGGAAAGCTTCTATTTTTCTACTCTAACAAAGGGCGGTAATAACCCATTAGTGCATGGGCTCAAAGATCATCTGTATCTTACATGAAATGACATCACACTTGCATTTGAATCTGAGTACAACCAATTCCAGGGGGAATCTACATGTAAAATAAAATAATGAAGTGAAACTATCATTCTGATTGAAAACTAACCAAGAAATTTTCTGTTCTTACCTTGTACCCACCCACCTTACCACGTGACTTCATGTTGGAACGAAAGTAACATTTGTAATGAAGCACAGCATAAGCAAACCTAAACTTTCCTTCCTTGTCAGAACTGAAACAATCTTAAAATGTTGTGGAAGTGTTTCATCTGTCATTTGAAGAATTCCTGTTGGTTTAAAAATATACAGATGAGAAAACTAAAGAAATAATGTTGATATCAATAAAAGACTCAGAGCCTCAAAAAAAAATTCATTTGTAAAACATACCTACTTCAAAGGTAAGAATTCATGTTTTTTATTTGCAATAGAAAAGGAAGCCTTCCAATGAGTCAAGATAGAGCAGTCACATGCTTGGAGCTCTGATAGTGTCCTCATATTCTTCTGGTGTTATTTATTCTTTTGTTTAATGTTGTTTAAGTTTCTATGATAAACACATCAAGAATTTCTTGCATGAATCTTACCTCATCTTCTTCTGACTCCTACCTACAAATCTTGGGTAGATTAAGATAGAATAATAAACAAATTATTCTATGTATGCACAGTACTTAAAAATAAGGTTTCATTCCCTTATGAAATGAAAATAATTCTATAATATTTTTATTAGTAACACACCCGTTTAGATCTCCTTATAAGTTAGTTAATACTTCATTTTCGTAAGAAAACCCATCCTTGACTCCTCCCAATTAGGAGGGAGTTTCTCAGGGGCAAGAATTACATGCTAATAGAAGGCTGAAGATCGCTGGAAGATCTACTGATTAGCAATAACTCACCATCCTAACTAAATCCAGATCTTTTACCACTGGCAGATACAGATGAGAACTGGGATCTCTAATACTCAGCCTGGCCTCCCCAGCATGCTGCAGGAGCTCCTGTAGGGCAGGACATGTTTGTAGCAGATGATGATCATTGTCCCTATGGATAGGGAATGAGAAAAGAGGAGAAGTGGATTTGGACGCACACAGTGGTAGAGAAGAAGGCTGAACAAACACTTCAATTTAGTAAAAACAGAGAGTTGGACATTAGGTAATTCGAACACAAGGTTAAACATGAGAATTCCATACATGTTAATAAATACCAAAGAGATTAAAATCTGCTTCAGTTAGCAATGTGGGTGATCAAAAGAAAAACAAAGGCAAAATCTTCTGAAAACTCCTTCACAAAAAACCTTCAAAGAATGTCGATGCTAGTATTTCTCAATTAAACTAGCCTAGACTATTTCCTTTTAGCTGCTAATTTTTTCCTTTCTCTTCCTTTAAAAACAACACATTATGATTGTTATTTGTTCTTGTATATGTTGCATTCAAGGTTGGAAAGTCTGAATTTGCTCATGTCCCTCAGTGGCAGGGCAAGCACTTTTATACAGGCAAAGGTGCATGCTGTGCAGTTTTCTATCTTCAGCATGTATTTGTGCAATTATTCAATTTTTACATGAAGGCAGGAAGCAGATAAACAACTAGCTATAGAAGTCTCAAGAGGAAGAGAGAGAGATCAGCATGGTCTTAATGTTCCCAAGTACAATATAAAAAGAGTTTTCAGACTCCCAGACCATTTTATCCACTTTATAAAAGCAATAAGGTAGACAAAGATATGCTCGTTTATATTTCAATAATAATATGTGTCAGGATCACTTTGCATGAAGGTTAGCAGAATCATCCATCATTGCAGCTGAACTGCATATTTTCTTGTTCAGCATTGATAGATTTTTATTTTAACCTTAGAAATTCCTCGAGGGACTCTATTAGGGACAGTGTCATTTTTTATTCTGTGCTGGTATTCTCTTCTGTAAACTTTGATGTATGCAGACAACACATTCTGGCTAGGGAAATTTAATTAGGTAAGTCTACAAATTAATTGTTGCAATTAGACTGCTTCCAACTGCCTTGTGTTATGAATTTATTTATGCAGTAATTATTATCAGATGTCTGGGATAAAAGCCTACAGAGCTAAAGGTGCTACCTTTCAGATGTATACACAGCACTCCACACTAATTAGCCACAAAAGAATAAAAGCATGCACTTAAAAAAGGAGAGGAAGAAAGAAAGAAAGAGGAGGAAAGGAAGGAAGCCTTCCCTTCTTTCCTCCGTGGTCATATTCACATACAGATTTTGACCTGCAACTTGATAACAAAACTTTAAAAGGACTATTTTTATATATATTTTCAAAATTAAAAATGTTAGACATTATATAAATCACTATAAAAAATTTGCCATAATATCAACTAGATGCAAAAACCAACTACAAGTTTATCCTATAAAAGGCATCCAGTTTGACTTAAGATAGGGTAAAGGGGAGGGAGGGGAAGGGAAGGGACAAGAGGATAGGAATGATGGTGGAATGAGTTAGACATCATTACCCTAAGTACATGTATGAAGACACAAATGGTGTCAAAATTCTTTGTGTACAATCACTGACTTGAAAAATTGTGCTCTGTATGTGTTATATGAAATGAATTGCATTCTGCCATCATGTCTAACAAATTAGAATACATTAATAATTTAATTTAAAAGAGGCATCTAGTTTGGCTTGTTCATAGTAATGATTACAGGGACTTGTTAGAAGAAATTGATGATTTTTTTCAGTAAATTTTGTTTTTAATCTATCACATCATTTACCATTGTAAATTTTATGAATAGTTCCTAAGGAAATAATAATGATGATTTAAGCTATTTTCTGCAATCTTTTTTTTCTGTAACAAGGGTCATAGTAGCTTGGAGTAGAGAAAGACAAATCTGAGACTGCCTCAGCATTTCACAGGAAGAAATTTGGGAGCGACCCACACTGCTGCAGACAGAAGCCTGTAACAGAAGTTTGAAAGTCAAACAGCAAAGTGAGAATGAATCATTGGTAAAAATGTAAATTGGTATCATCTTCCTGAAGAGCAGTTTTTGAAATGGATTTCTAGTTCCATTAGAACATTTATTATCTTTGACCCAGTAATTCTGTATTTATTTATTTATTCATTCATTCATTTGTTTATCGGTACCAGGGATTGAACCCAAGGGTGCTTAACCACTGAAAAACATCCCCAACCCTTTTTGTTTTTTTTTTTTATTTTGAGACAATTGCTGAGGGTCTCACTAAGTTGCTGAGACTGGCTTTGAACTTGGATCTACCTGCCTCAGCCTCTGGAGCTGCTGGGATTACAGGTGTATGCCACCATGCCCAGGTGACCCAGTAATTTTTTTAAATATTTTTTTACTTGTAGTTGGACATAATACCTTTTATTTATTTATTTATGTTTACATGGTGCTGAGTATCGAACCCAGTGCCTCGTATGTGCTAGGCAAGCGCTCTACCGCTGAGACAAAACCCCAGCCCAACCCAATAATTTTTAAAATGGGCTTCTATCTTAAATAAATAATACCAAATTTTAAAATAGCTTTATGTACAAAGATACTCAATTTGCATGAATACTAGTAAATCCAAATTCTAGCACTTACATAATAACTATTATTATTATTACATATTCAAAAACAAGAGTAAGTAGCTCTTCAATTCAGTTATTCCCACATTCATGTAATAAATATTTCATAATAACCTACTGTATGAAAGGCATTTTTCTATTTAGTAGGGACTCAAGCAGAAAAATTCCTCCCCTAAGAGAGATTATATTCCTTTGTAGTAAGATGGGTAGTAAACATGTTAAAAGATAAGTTATGCAGATTCAATTTCCTTGTAAGTGGCTGAAAAAGAATTAATAACGTGGGATACTGAAAGGGACTGATATTGGAGTTTGGAGTGTTCTCTTTTGGAGATAGCAGTCTGGAACAGACTTTCTGAGATGGTGAAATTTGTCAAGAGACCAACTTAGTTATTAAAGAATGCAAAATATAAAGAAAAGGACAGATTTTTAAAAATTCTTCTCCATAATATTAACTCTGGTATCTAGCCAAAAAAGTCTCATAATTCACAAAATAAAACTTCATATAGTTAAATATTTCAAATATATAAATATATGATGACATCAATAAACATATAAATTCCTAAATTCAGAAGCCAAACAACCTTTATCATTCCAGTATAAGTTATTGGCTGATAAAATGTTAGAAGGAAATTATTTAATAATAAACAAGCTACAAAATGAAGGCATTTTAATTAATCATGAAAATGTCAAAAGTAATATTACTTAGTCTATCAATAAAAAGAAGAACAGCAATAATTCTCCCATGATTTTATAGCAAAGGTCATTGTATATAAATTTTTTGAAGTTTATTCTGACTGTTCAGTAATGAAAAGGACTGAGAGAACGGGTTTTGTGTTTATTCTATAATATCCTCTTGAGATCTTTTCTAATAATGCCATCTCCTAAGAAAAATCATTGATTCTTTAGGAAATCTTTTTTATATGTTTATGTTGGCATTTTTAAAGGAACTGTAGAGTGTTTATTGATAGGAAGCTGTAGTTTTTGTTTCAAAAAAAAAGACTTGTAATGTGTCATTTCTTGAGTTTATCGAATATAGATAAAACTGCTGGAATCAATAGCAGTACTCTCATATCTATATTCCTCTCTTTCAAAATATCTTTGCTCTAAAGTGAGAATCATAATTGCAAGGAAAGCCCTGCAATATTGTAGTATGTCGTCAGCTCTGTAGGTGTGAACCTCCTGAGTAAAACATCTGACTTCATTATGTCTTTTCGTTATTTGTTGAATAATTATACTCTTTATTTATCTTGATTTCAAAACCTAAATGGTTCAAATTTCAGACTAATTTTTATTGATGCAATGACAGTGTAATATAAAAAAAAATGTCAGACATTTACTTCTTAGCAACAGCAGATAAGCCCTAATCCTAGGATTCAGAAAATCACAAACTGAATAATGATGAATAATATATGAGGGTGGTCATAAGAAAAATGGAACTGAAAAACTCCTATCACATTGACACCACATCCATCAAAACATCATAGTGCAATACCCCACACGTTTGTGGTGATGTTGGTGTGAACAAACCTATTGTGGTGCCAGTCACATAGAAGTACAGCACCTACAGTAGAATACTGTATATAATACCTGTCACTGGTTTATGAATATGCTATACTATACCTTTTATTATTATTTTAGAGTGTACTATGACTTATTTTAAAGAAAGAAGGAAAAATCTTACTGTCAAACTCTATGCAAATTGTATGCTATGTGATCCTGGCAGAAGCCTCAGACATCCTGAGTTGACCGCAACTGTTTTGTGGTTGTGGTTTTTTTTTTTTTTTTTTCTTTTCTTTTTGGTACTAGGGATTGAACCCAGGGTGCTTAACCACTGAGCAACATCCCCAGGCCTTTTTATATTTTATTTGTAGATAGGATTTCTCCAAATTGTTGAAGTTGGTCTGGAACTTATGATGCTCCTGCCTCAGCCTCTGGAGCCAGCCAATGGGATAACAGGCAAGCGTCACCACTCTGGCTGACTTCCATTTTTGATTGCATCTTTTTCTTTTGTGCTTGATTTAATCTCATTTGTATTGACCAACATGACACCTAAACTTACAAAGTCAACTACTCAAGTGCTAAAGTTGCCAGTAAGGGGCATGACAAACATGCCCAAAGGGTTGTTTAAAAGGACAGGACCAGGTGCCTACCAGTAATCCCAAAGACTTGGGAAACTGAGGCAAGAGGATACCAACCTCAGTTTCAGACCAACCTCAGCAATTTAGTGAGGTCCTAAGGACTTAGCGAGACCCTGTCTCAAAATAAAACATAAAAAAATTGCTGGAGATGTGATTCAGTGGTTATGCAACCCTAGGTTTAATCCTGGTACCAAAAAAGAAAAAAAAAAAAGGAAAAAAATAAGGATCCTACCTGGAACAGGAAGTGGGAGGTAGATGGCAGGAAGCAAACCAGGTATGACTTGATAGGCTTACTATTTGGGTTTTGGTTTTATTCCAAGTGTCAGGTTTGCACAGAGTTTGTGATACCACTAAAAACATGCTAATAAAATGATTTAAAGTGAAATAAGGACACAGAATGATTATACAGCATGATTCTGACTTTTTAAAAATAAGTATTAAATAGAAATTTTTAAATTGAAATAAATTGGGCCAAAATGCAAACAAGTTTCTGTAGGTAGAGGCTTATGCATGTTTGTAATTGTCTGGGTTTTTTTCACATTAAAATCTGCATTCCAATCAGTAGGTGTATGTAATTTTACAATGGAAACGCAAACTTCTGGAAAATATCAGAGTCACTTTTACTGAATTTCAATAGGGAACTTTTAAACAGCTGTCTTGCCACCTGTTGGAATTCTTCTACTAATACTTCTCCATGAGGAGCTAAGTAGGAACTGCCAAAAGGGAAGATTGGGCTACAGAAGCATCCAAATAAGAAGCTAGCTGGACTGCGCCCTCTCTTTGCATTCCCCAGACGTTCTCTGGGGAGCTTCATTTCCTGCAGATGATGATGTGCGCTCCAGGAATGGTCGATGCTCCTTGGGAAATGCACCTTCACAATACACCCTAAAATGTATTCATACATATCTATGGTTAAATAACCATAATAATAAACAATAGGGTCTGCACATCCTCCAAAAGAGCACTTTTTTACTGAACTTTTTGTAAGCAGAGGAAACTTTGCTGTCATGCTTTGAGAACCTTTTGGGATTGGTTCTGAGGAGCACAAATTTGGGGGAATAAATCGCCCTGAGAAAGGCCACGCCCTCATGAAATCACCTTCTATATTCAGCCTGTGAGATGTAACTAAATGGAGGAAAAAAGTTGCTTTCACACATTGGTTTGATAAGTAATGGAAGTAAGTCTGTACTAAAATTAGAGCGGTAGCTTCAACTTCTTAAAAGATGCCTCCAATTTCAAATTAAAGACTTTTTAAAATTTTTTTTTCATGTGATGCTGGGGATGGAAGGCAGGGCTTTGGGCGTGCTAGACAAGCTCTCTACAACTGAGCCACAACTCCAAGCTCCTAAATTAATTGAAATATTTCAGTTGCTTTCCCCTGTCTCTGTACCAAGAATTCAATGCAATATTGGCAGTAAGAGACAGAGGAATGGATTCAATCAAGAAAAATGGAAATCGGGGATGGGAGAGTAATGGAACCCATGTGTGCTTGAGTCATCAGACATAAACAAGGGCTTTTCCTTTCCTTTCAGTTTCCCTGAAGTCATAACCCTCCCCTCACTATCTATCCTATTTTGGTTAATCGTCACAGGTTGCAGTGATGTTTATGCTGCCCTTCATAATGTCAATGAATTAGCATCAACCCTTCATTGTTCCCTGGTCTTTGCCATCTGTTTTCTCTTCCTCCAGCTGTGCTTCACCTCAACCCCAGCAAGTATACATATCCTTGCATTTTAATATACTGAGAGATACTCACTTTTCTTTGGGGCTGGGCTGGCCCTATCATTTGCCGATCCTTTGCCAGGTTTAGTGTGAAAGAACTCTTGGTCAAAGATAAAACGCATGACAGAAATTGAGGCCAGAACAAAAGAAATAATACACTTTGCAGAACAGTCGTTCCTGAAGAGCATGTTAGAATAGTTATGGCTGAAAGAATTTACACTAAAACTCATTGGACAAGAATGTACGAAACAATCTGCTGCTGCTCCAATTCTTTGGCTCACAGCACAAAATAGCACTTCAAGTATGGGGGATGGGAAACATATGTAAATGTGGGTGCTGTGAGGGTACTGAAATGGATTGCTTTATGTATACACAGCAGATCATTCAACGAAGAAGAGATTTATATTGGATGACCACTGGGCAGGATGATGTATAACAGGGTCTGCACATCCTCCAAAAGTTAATTTCTCTTCCCTCCACACTCACAGAAATTCAGCTCTTAATTAGAAGAACACACTTTGGAGGAGAAGTAGTTTATTACATCATATCCTGCTGGCTTAACTTGGACACTATAATGCCAGGAATCAAAACATCCTGGCTATGCCAAAATATTAATAAAAGGTAGCCTGTTCAGAGAATATTTCACAGTCATATGAATAAGTTCCACTATGCATTCATTGTATTTATGATCTTGAACCTGTCAGTTACCACTCTGGGCCTCTCAGATTTCTTATCTGTAAAATAAGAACAATTAAAGCAACTGCCTCACCTCAAAAGCCTGTTACTAGAAGAAAATGTATTTGTCAGTATTTTCAAAAAAGGAAAAAGAAAAACTAGAGAAATCATATGCACCAGAAAACGTTAAAGAAATAAAAACAAGTAATTAGATATCACTGAATATGGTTTTAGTAACAACATAGTAGTCATATGAATGTGTCAAAATTTATTTTTGCTCACCTTCTTTGATTCAAAAATTTCAAAATTATTAGTGTTTTTATTTATATTTCAATGTTGGTATTTATATATGAATGCTTCCTTAGGACAAGTTCATGGACACGGAAGATCTGCATGCATCATCGGGTATTCCCACAATTAAGTATTTTGGAATATTTCTCTGAGTTGCCCAGCAGTGCATGAAAATACACATTTTTTTTTCATACCAAAAGACTGTGAATCTTCTTTTTTGGCAGCTTTTTCTCAGTTTTATGTAGTATCTGAAGTCTTCTTGCTTTTTATTGAATTACTAGTAATACTTTAATGTTTTCCTCTCTGTTGGTCATTACATTTCTTTTTTTATACTCTGTTTATTTTTGGAGATGGTCTTCTTATTTCCATTAATCTGCAAAGGCTATTTATGGTTGAAAATATAAACATACTTTCTGTTTCTCATTTTACATTTTTCCTAGTTTTCTTTTGCCTTTTTAAGAATGTCTTTTTAATATTCAGAAATGGTTATGTGTGTGCATCCTTGTATATGCGAATGTACACACGTGTACTTAAGACCTGTCAGTCTTTTTTATCACAATTTCCCCCTCTCTGTGTGCTTATGATCCTCCACCCAATCATGTATAAAAGCACCCATATCTTCTTTCAGAAAATGGTTGGGCAATTTCACTTTCTATATTCAAATGTCAAATCCATGTGGAATTTATGTTGATTATGATGTGAGTCAGGCATCTAACTTTACTTCTGCATAGTCTTGGCTCCCATTTAAGTCTCACATTTTTACCAAAGACACCCCAGAGCCTGCAATGCACCATTATTTAATTTCTCACATGATTCACGGTAGAACTGGGGGTGCTGAAAGAAGTGTAGTCCTGTGGACAGCAGACAGCCTTTCCCAGGTGTTCCACACGTTTCTTAGAGCCAGTAGACTGGTACAGATGGAAGCTAGAATATAATCCCTTAAAGAACAGCTGGTTTGGTTTTTATTCTAAAAGGGAATTTTATTTTTCAGATATAGTGTGTGACTGGGAAGTACAAAAACTGGCATCACCTTCAAATCCAAATAGATAATAACTAGCTGCTATTCTATGATGGCATATAATCAAAAATAAAATAAGTTTTAAAAGGCAGAAAGTCATTTCTAGTCTGCCAGGCTGTAACTGTGAGCTAACACTTTCCTTTTATACATCTGATGTGCTTTCACCTGTATTCTTTGGTTACCTGGTGCCTAAATATCTAGGCAATTTTTTTTTAAGTTCAATTAAATATCCCAATGACTTAACAACGTAATTCTAAATGTCTGGACACATTTTTGAAAACCTTAGATTTCAGTATAGGGTCTCATTTGTATTTGTCTGACACAGAATGATTAGGAAGATAACAGTAAGCTTAATGCAATGAAAAAGAACCCAACTAGTAGAATATTGATTCAGAAAGTTGTCTCCAAAGGTATCCTTAAGGTCAAGATAAAGAATATGTCTTGTGGGCTGGGAGTATGGCTCAGCTGGTAGAGTACTTGCCTTGCATGCACAAGGCCCTGGGTTCAATCCCAAGCACCACACACAAAAATATATCTCCTAGAGAATTAGGGTATCTTAAGTTACACTCAAGTATGTGACTGAAATAAAATTCTCATCAAAGTTGACAGAAATAAAATTCTCATCAAAGTTCAACTTTATTTTCTAAATTTATTTCTTAGGTAAGATAAGAAAACTAATCTTTTTTTGAGTCCATGGCCTCCTTCTATTTTAAAATAACTAGAAATCTGCTAGGTGACCTTTTGGGAAACCTATATAAAATTCATAACAGTGTTACCTTCAGTATAAATTATTTCAATTTTTGCTCATCATTATTTCAGAAGCAGATGATCTAAGGATTTTATAGTTCACATGGAATGGTTATANGAAGAGCATGTTAGAATAGTTATGGCTGAAAGAATTTACACTAAAACTCATTGGACAAGAATGTACGAAACAATCTGCTGCTGCTCCAATTCTTTGGCTCACAGCACAAAATAGCTGCAAAGTTACCATGAAGTGCAATCCTCAGATTCCTCACTACTTTAGCTACCACAGGCATCAATTTTTTTTCAATTGTGCAATTGGCTCCAGAAAAAAATGTTCCTTCTTAATAAAATTTAAACCTATTATTTGATGGAAATTGTATTTGGACACATAGGTCCTTTTTATTGAGCTAGTCTTATTGATGTGCCAACTCTTAGAAAGCAAGACCCATTTGGAATCTGAGAACGTATTGGTTCTGATGAGAAGGAACATCTAACAAAGTCAAGAACATTGGAGGAGAGTTCTCATCACAAGCTTCAGAGAGGAGCTCTGGGCAAGCAGAAGGCTGAAGAAGAAAATGAAGCTGGAGGAAAATTTCCTAATTGGGTCAGAACCAGCATGTTCTTGTTCCATCCTTAGGTGAAACACACCTACTGCTCCCAGACTTGCTTCCCTACTTTTTGGGTCAGTGGCTTTTAAATATCTTGACTCATATAATCCCTCACAATTTTTAAAATATCGTATATCTGATATATTTTTTTGTTGTCTCTGAAATTTTTCAATAAGAGATTAAACAAGTTTATTCTTTTAAAAAAAAAAACTGAAATAATTTCCTTAATAAAATTTTTCTTTTCTTTTTTTTATTGGTTGTTCAAAACATTACAAAGCTCTTGACATATCATATTTCATACATTAGATTCAAGTGGGTTATGAACTCCCATTTTTACCCCGTATACAGATTGCAGAATCACATCGGTTACACATCCACGTTTTTACGTATTGCCATACTAGTGACTGTACAAGTTTATTCTTAAATTATTGGAGGAAGAAAAATACATTTAGTAAAATAAACTGTAATGAGAATCTATTCTAGTGGAATAAACCTTCATGTTTTGGCAAAATTAGGACTTTGACTACCATATTAAATTGCACATTATAATTTGATTAAAAATAAGTTCTAACTACTTTAATACCCATATAATGTGAGAAAAAAAATTGTAAAGATTATCAGTGGGCTTTTGTCTAAGATGTTCTTGAAAAATATTCTAGTCCCAGAAAACAGTACTGTTCTTTTTTTAACAACCAATATCATGACCTGTACTGCTTGGGTTTTTCTGAACTCAGAGCCTTCTAAGGCAGGACAAACCTCATTCCTAACAGACATGAGTAATCAAGAAAAAGAGAGCATGAAATTCAAGATATTTTAATTAATCAGTAATGGAGATATAGTTGAAACAAGTATTTCAAACTGTGGATGTTTCAATAGGAGCCCAGAGTTAACCACCCTGGTGCAATCTGGGAAAGCTATGACACTTCGCTTTCTTTAGTAAAGTAAGATGATTTGGAATGCAAGTCTCTTGTCAGGCTTATCTCTTTTGGGGAAAAGTATATATGGAATTTGAGAATCTATAAAGTAGTGCCCATAAAACTCTCTGCACAGAAGTATCTTGTGAAATATCTTTCTCATTCTTCCAGTTTACATACTCCAGTGCCCAGACTTGAGTTTGAGAGGGGTTTTTTGAAAATAGTCCATAAACAATTCATTTGTAAAATGGAAATAATTATCAGACCCACTGAGCCGAGGAACTGTGAATATCAAATGTGATAAAGCACATGAAGTGCTGAACCATTGCTTGAAAAAATTTAGATGCTTGTATTAGTTAGGATATAGTCACATTTGCTGTAATAGAAACTTCAAATTCTAGTGGATTAAATAAGATACAATTTTTTTATAGCTACATGTAAACAATACTAAGAAGGAAATCTGAGTGGCTCAGGCCTTTCAACCTTGTCATTCTGTCATCATGGGGATGGTGTACTCATCCACATGGCCAAGGACAACTCAATTCCAGCTGGTGAGCAATAGAAAAAATAAAATGAAAGGGCATAGCATTGCCACCTCAAAAAAATCCATAAACAAACAATTTAACTCAAAAGAATGGGGTAGACCACAGAGCTGAACTTGTGAGTCTAGCCAAAAGTCAATGCCAAGGACTGAAAATGAATGTGTTCCTCAAACAAGACAGAAGAGCCCAAAACTGTTAGTTGAGGATTGATCTTCAGAAAAGCATATTTTCATGAGAACAGGTCTTCAAGAACAGTGGATCATTGTTTTTCCCCCCTTACTCTAGCATGCATTCATCCCTCTGTTGTTTTCCTCTGGAGGCTCCCCTCCCCCTCCCAATCTGGTGTGTGTTCACTGGAGTGGCTCAGGGAGAAGGTGAGTGATCCAAGTCTTGTCAATCAGACCTTTACACGATTGGATGTGTGGTCAATCAGAGCCCCCAAGTCCTAATGATGTTTTTATTGGGTCTTCTGGAAAAAAGGCTCCTGTTCCTTTCTCTGTACATAAGTCTCTAGCAGGCCACTTGACATCATGAACAAACAGGAAAGTATCACTTAGAAACAGGAAGGAGAAACTTGGGCTGATTACATCCTGTGACACTTTACCCAAAGCTCCATTTGCATCTAGAATGTTCTGTCTTAAAATCTACTCAATGGTGCTTTCCTCATTAAATGGATTTGGGGTTTGGGCTTTCTGTTAGCTGTGTCCAACTATAATTGATATAGAACACCTACAAACTTTCTCTATTTTCTGAAATCAGGTGTGAGTAGTTATGTATAGTACCTTGTTTACTTTGTTGAAATCACTCTTTCTGCAAATTTATTAGCTGTCTTAGGGTGGATACGGGTGGACAGTTATTTTGCTCTAAATGATTAATTGCTTTTCAACATGATTAACTCATTCTGATAGTATGTATTTTTATAGAGTGTATGCAAATATGTATACATGTATATTTACATATGTATGTACACACATAAATATGTTTATACATATATTTTTATGTATATGCATATATATGTAAATGCATCACATATACATATATAAAATGCATGCATTGACTTCTGTTTTTTCTACAGCAATACACTCAAAATAATGATGTCTGAAAATTAACTATTAGTTACAGAAAATGTTCTACATCTAAGACTAAGTTTTTATTTTTTAAAAAAAAGCTGAAAGCTTTTAAGTATAATTCAGTACTTTCAAAATTATGTAGAATTTGCTTAAACTTTTCTGGGTATTGCCCTCAAGAATGAGTAAATCCACTCATAATGACATTTCTCTTATAATTATATTCCATCCATTTCACAGCTGAGTTCTTCGAAACATCAGAGGAACTCGATATCAAAAACTCTTTTGAAAAGTTTCATTCTTGCTTTCATCATTTTATGGATAGAATAGGTTTTGGAATAACTGATAATGATACTTCCAATTAGTTATTCCCATTTTTTTCATTTTACCTCACTTACATCTCTCATTTGCTTCTCTTTTCTAATAGAGAGCATAAAAAAGTTGTTTTCATACTATATACAAATTGACCATGCAGGCTTGTGTTTTGGTAGATATCATGAAACATATGTATTCACTTGTGTTGATTTACTAATTTTGATAGGATTCCAGAACATTTGTAAATAGTTTACCATTTTTACTCGTTATTGTAAGAGTTTAAGACAGTTTATCACTGAAAATTGAAATTTACAGATATAGAATTAATTGTGATCTTACGTAAAGAAGAATGTTTGGTCATATAAGAATATATTAAAAATAGAAATGAATCCTGATATTGAAAAGCAGTGGCATATGTTCTAACAGGACAAAAACAAAACAAACAAAAAAAAACGGAGGTAGTTTCTTGAGTTTGTGAACAAAATTTTCAAGTCTTTCAAAAGAAAGCAAAAAATGAGGAAAATAAAGATTTTTAAAGTTAAGGAGAAAACTATTAGTTGACCTCCAGAAATAAGTTTCCATAACAAAACAGTAACAGAGACCAAACTTCTTTTTAGAAATATTTTTTCTTATGAAACATCACAATCATATTCAAATTACAAAGAATAATATGTTGTTCAAGGATAGAGTATATACTTTAGCATGTGTGAGGCCCTGAGTTCAAGCCCCAGCACCACAAAAAAATAAAATAAAATAATATAAAATAAAATAAAATAATGAACTTATTATATCCACCCTCCACTAAGCTCTACTAATTTTATATTTTTATTTCAGATGTATAAAAATAACAAGATGTCCTAGATGCACATTAAACATCCTGTGTTCCCTTTCCCAATCCCAACCTACTTTCTTCAGAGAAACTACTTCTGTAGAAGTTGGATTTATCATTCCTCTGAATGATTTTGGTGTTATTACTAAATAAGTATTTTTTTAAAAAATATATGTAGTAGTATTTCATATCTATTAATATAATGTACATGGTATCCTATGCTATCTTAGTATAAATGGTATTTTATCTTTGAGATTTGAGATTTTTTTTCAGGTAGATACTTATGGTTATCATCTATTTATTAAAGTCATAATTTAGTGTCCTACTGAACAAATACATCCCAAGTTGTTTATTCATTCCCTTACATGTTTAGGTTATTTCTATTTCTTTTTGTTTTTCTTTCCTTCTTTCCATTTTTCGCTATTACAACTGGTGATACAGTGTTTTTGCATGCATGTCTTCATGCCCACATGCAGAGTTTCCAAGGGCTTGCCTACATGTGGAGTTTCTAATTTATGGATATATACTACAGAGAGATATAATAATTTCCAAAATAGTTCTGCTAATTTATATGGAGAGTTCATGTTGCCTGCCCTAATTCTTTCTCAAAATTAGCAAAAGCTTTTAAAAACTTTTACAGTCTAACTTAGTCCTTAGTGGTACTACATCACGTTCATCAATAGCATATCCCTGAATATTGGTGAAGTTCAGCGTAGTTCATATGGACTTGGAGACTCACATTTCCTTGTCTGTGAATTGACTATCACTTTTCCATATTCTGTTCAGCTATTTGACTTTTTCCTAATTTATTAAGATTCAGTTATATATTTTTACAATAATTATTTATTAGTTATTTGGGTTATAAACATATCCTTTCCATCTCTGGCTTGTCTTTTAACTTCATTTATAGTGTCTTTTGCTGAGAAGACATTTTTTGTTTTTAATGTTGTCAGTTGTGTCAATCTTTTACTTTAAGGATTGTGCTTTGGTGTATTGTTTAAGAAATATTTTTTTTACTGACAAAAGATATTTTCCTATATTTCCTACTAGAAGACAGATTTTAGGGAATGAGGAAGAAGAAAGGTATTGATTAAAGAGAATTAGTGACACACATTTAAAAATTCATGTCTATGTTAGAACAAGAAAAGAAGTGATTAAAGTATATTGTATAGAGAGAGTTTTTTGTTGTTGTTGCTTTTCAAAATAGGGCAGACGTGTGAAGAGCTCAAAGAAGAAGCTGTGATAAAAATCATAATAGTCAATGTTAAGATGGCATGAGAATGTGGATTATATCCCTCAGGAAAAAAATAATATATGTGTAACATTAGTAAAATATTGATCTCAATGTATTTGTCTCTCAATACATTTGATAACTTTAAACACATAAACATATTGTCTGGGCAAAGCCAAAAGTATTCAGCTTTGCTTCTGATAAATTCAGCGATTTCTCCATTGTTATTAGAAACACAATGTTGATTAATATCTACTTGTGCAAAAAAAAAAAAGAGTAGGGAGAGACAGTCACAGTGCCTATGGAAATGAAGATGAGCAAACTATTGCCGTATTTTACTTTCACAGATGATTAAAATGAATTTTATGAGGAAGACTGCATCCCAGCAGCTGATGTATTCTGGGGTCTCCAACAGATGGGGTCTCCAACCACAGAGCAGAAGGCTATAAGAAAAAGGCTTAAATTTAAAAAAAAATCAAATGATTTTAGGGATAGAAGAGGTCTTAGAAGTCATCTGACCCCATTCTATATTTTTACAGCTTAAGAGACTACACCCAAAGAGGTAACTTACTCAAGGCCACAACTATAATTATTAGCAGAGTGAGGAGCCAGTAGTGCTTCTATTTTATTCTTAATTCTGCTTCCGAGGAGCTCATGATATAAACCTAATACTAGTTTCTTAGTACTTTAGTTGCCTCTGTTACAAAATAGAGTTAATACCCCTGGTTCTTTCATATTTCATCAACGCAATGTTAGAATTTGAGTGAAATATGAACAATGTATTTCAGCTTCTATAAAAAATAAATTGTTCATAACCATTCTGTCAGAATTATTTGATAAGCAATAGAAAATGTACAAAGCTTACCTAAGCGAAAAAAGTGAATTTCCTAAAATGATCTGAGGAGGCTCAGAGATTGAATAACTAGCTTGACTGAGATGAAGACCAAGGTACCCCAGAGGGGCTGGGGACGGAAATAGCTCCACGGTTTTACTCAGAACCTCCCCCAGATTGACTCCTTCAGCTGCTCCTTCTACCTACTGAGAATAGACAGTGCTCAGTTAGATCACAAATTTACCCACTTTGCCTCAACAGAGCAGTGAGACTGATCACAAAGAGCCTCCAGAAACCTTATTAGCTTCCTTAGAAAGAGGAGAAAACCCCTCTGTTATTGGCCTATATTATGATTTAGATATGAGGTGTCCCTAGAGGCTCATGTGTGAGACAATTCAAGAAAGCTTAGAGGTGAAATGACTGGGTTATGAAAGCCTCAACCCAATCAGTGCAATAATCCCCTTTTAGGGATTAACTGTGTGGTAACTCTAGAGAGGAAGGGTGTGGCTGGAGGAGGCCAGTCATTGGGGTGTGCCTTTAGGATTTATATTTTATTCTTTGTGAAAGAAATCTGTCTCTCTGCTTCCTGGTATGGTGTCTTGAGCTGCTTCCCTCCACCACACTCTTCCACCATGATGTTCTACCTCACCTCAAGCCCTGAAGAATGGAACTGGCTGTCTATGGACTGAGACCTCTGAAACTGTGAGCTCCAAAATAAACTTTTCCTCCTCTGAAGGTACTGTTGTCAGGTCTTTTGGTCACAGCAGTGAAAAAGCTGACTAAAGAAGACTATCAAGATGATGCAAAAGGAGCAAAAACATGTCCTCCAGAGAAGAGGGAGATGCCATTAGGAAGCAGGACTTCTGGTGATTCACCAACACATAACCAATGTCTATCACAGTCACCATGTTTAAGTTCATTGTTCAGTTTTGTGGAGGCTGAGATAGCCCTAGAATAAGGCACAAGTGTGGACCATGTCTTACTTGATGATAAGAGCAACCTGGCATTGTTCTCACATCCAATGCAGAATACTAAGCAAGTCCATCAAGTTTGCTGCTTAGGAGAGCCAGAGTAACTGAAGGAACTTATATATATTTGTTTGTTTGTGTGCTGGAGATCTAACTCAGGGCCTTGTGCAAGATAGGCAAGTGTTCTATCATGGAGCATTACCCCCATCCCTGAATGACTTAAACAGTCAATTTGCTGATGATATAGACAAAACATACTTTCCATGACTCTCAATACAGATCAGTGTTGGGTAGCATTTAAGGAATAGATAAAAATGTTTCCATTTCAATTTAGATCTAAATAGGCAGTCCAGCACCCGTTAATCAAGAAACCAGCACAATCTGATGTCCCATTGACTTAATTTGAGTAGTGTATGTGTATCTCAAAGTATCTTCTCCACCTGGGAGATGTAGAATAGCAGATATGAATTAGTGCCTCCATATTCAGTTAATATCTCTAGTTCTGCCCCAGCAATCGTTTTAGTAAGAAGATTGAGGCACTTAAACTAAATCTTTCACATGTCTGGTTTAAACTTCTTTACCCTCTGGGCAGGGGTACAGAAATGATCATCTAAAACTACTAGTGACAATGTGAATAGGTATTTCGTAAGCATATGCATGTACAAATTTGAAAATCCTAAGCTAAAGAATACATTGAAGGAGGAAGAGTCAAAGGTGTGTTTATTTTAAATGTTATGGAAGTTTTCCTCCACTATTTATATTCATCCCTACCTCCCCATTCCACCATATTGAGGCCAAAACCCATTTAAAGACCTAACAAAAGAAAGAACAAAGATCATCTTAATCCTCTCTATGAAAATTTCCCTGGAGTCTCATAACCCTCAGGTGGCCATGCAACTTACACACAAAAGTGTTTACAATCTCCAGGTCAGTGCTCTGCAGGCCTATGCTCCTGGTCTCTCCTACCTGCATTCACTATCAGCCATGTACAACTATTTGGCGTCTGCAGACCTTGTACCTGAGTCCCTTGCTTCTGTTTCCTTCAGATAGAATCCCTTCCCTCCTCCCTTAAGCCCTCCTTCCTATCTCCACCCATATCCTCTTCCCAGTCCAAATCCCCACTTTGTTTGATCAACTGTGTTCAGTATGGAATTTTCAGCTCAGTCATCTTCCAATCCATAAACGTTTCCTGGGTTTCCCAGTGTAGGATAGGCAATCCTGTCTACATCTTCCTAATGACCCTTGCATGGCCACCATCACTGAAGCCCTCATCATGCTGCAGCAGCTTATGTATCTATTCATCAACCACGTTCATTAAAACATTGAAAACCTGGTCAACAGAGAATGCATCTTCTTCTTCTATGAACTTCTATGGCCTGCCATGATATCTGGCATGAAATTGGTGGGAAATAAACATTTTCTGAACACAACAGAAGCATTATGCTCTTTTCTACATGAGACATCATTATTATACCTATTCTCATCTTCCACCATGAATGGAAGTAGGTATGATAATCCTCCTGTTCTCCCCATGCTGAGAAAGGATAATGATACCTTTCCAGCTTAAAGAAAAACTACAAGAGGGTGTTCAGCCATCATCGCATACACAATGAGGCCTGAGTGCAGTTTTCTAGTCATCTGGCTTCTCCCTGGATTGGGTGATGTCAATCAGTGTGAAAACCTCCAAAGATTATTGCATGGGCAATCAGGAGATGATCTGAAAAGCACTGGCTTGGATTCTTATAGAATCCATTTGCTCATGGAACTGGAGAGAGCAAAAGCAGAGAGACTCACCTGATCTCGATACGATTTGATATGATGGTTTCCTACTGCAAAGCAAAGGGCAGATGGAGAGGCAAGCTGTCCCTGGTGCATTTCAACAGCAAAATGGTGGTGGCCCCTTGAACACTGATTGCACCCAGAAGTAAACCAATAAAGAATACCTCTCTTCTTATATATGCAAATGATTGAGAAGAAGAAAGAATTGATAGACCAGGACAAAAAAATATGAACAACATTAAGAGGCATCTAATATTTTCATGTAATATTTTCCTAACAACAAAGGGTGAAGTTGAAGACAGGTGAGGTTAGGTGAATAATCTATTTTCTCATTCTTGACTAGTGTGACCCACCAGTCTTCCTTCGAGGGAATAAGTGTTTTTGTTTGCATTTTTATACGAGTGTCTTTCTGCATTCTAGTCACAAGCAGCTGGTCTAAAGCTTCACACAAATACAAAATATTTTTTAAAAGCTGGCATCATTTAGATTTTCCACCTATAGCAAATTTGAAAAGTTGGTATTTGCATTCCCCAAAGTATCAATCTCTTATGAAAACAATGTCAGAGCCCTAAGCACATTGGCATTTTCTGGACACACTATAAATATACAGGATATATTTTATCATGTACTGTGTATTAGAGCACTGGGACAAAGAACAAGTACAGGGAAAATGGTTTGAGGCAGTTCTTTCAGCATATTTTCCAAGGCCATTTCAAATGACTCCCTAGTCCTTGAACTCCCTAGTGATCATTTTAATAGCAACAAGAACCATTTGGTAACTGGCCTAGACTGCAGATTGCATTTGGCTTTGGCTGATATAAAATCTGTCTTTTGTTACTGAGACAATATTCTAGCCTATTATAAAGATATTTAAAGCTTTCTTAGTACCATATCCCTAAATCTTCAAAGTGCTGCTAAGTATTCCTGAATAGGTTCTTTTTTTATTAAAGCCACCTATAGTATTTGTCATCTTCCTTACGGGGGGGAACCATCCTTGACTGTTGATTGGTAACAGAAATCCTGTGCAAAAACCTTGGTCAGCTAGAGGCATCTGTCAGGTGCAGGAAAATACAGATGGTGCTCCAGGTGGACACTGCTTCATGTCCTCACCCAGTGGGCTCCATTGCCCTGTAACTCACTTCATTATCTGCTCAGGTGATTCTGGGACCAGAGAAAATAGGGCAAGACTCCTGGGGGCAAACCCATGCTTATGAAAATAGTCTCACCTCTGATCTTTACCTCTTTTTGAAATTTCACAAAGAACTGAAAGGCTAGGTGGTTGACATTTTTGAATAACATTAGGAGAACAAGAACCCAGAGTTCCTTTGATTTGCCAGCATCTGTCAATTGGATTCAATGGTCACACCGAAAACAGAGTAGCTTCTTGGAGATTACCTGTTTAGGTAACAGAAGAGCCACAGTTTGCTCAAGAGGCATCTGTTGACCCAGGAACGGCTCTGCATGCCCTGGGTCCAGGTGTGGCGCTGCTGGTGGATGCCATGGAGATTCACCTCAAACGGAGAACCACTCTGTGTGTCGCCATGGAAGCAGTGTCTTCACAGAGCCTTACCTGTAAATGTGAAATGTTTAACAATGAATAATTTGTTTGAAGCTCTTCTTACTCCACATTTCCTTGAAAAATGAAACCACGGGAGGCATGGTAATCTCTAAAGGGCCTTTATACATAGATTAATGTGGTAATTCTCTCATTACTATGTTCTGAAGAGGAGCTTCCTATACTGGGCTCTGTGCTTTGCCTTCAGATATAACATGGCTTTGCATTAAGTGTTTTAATAAAATGTGAAATTAAATCACCATCCCTGGTGATATTCAACTCTTGGTTGAGGCAAGAAAAAAATAGATCTTCCCCAGCATATGAAAGCCAGAGAATATTTTTGCCCGATGAAGAGATCATTGGTCAAATGACATGGTCTCCCATAGGCTTGTACCTCCCCGTTAATTGACCATTTTTTTTAACTAATCTCTCCTATTCCTTTGAGGATTACAAATAATGTAACCAATTTACAGCTGTGTTATATGTATTCTGTCAGAAGCTAACCTGTTTAATTTTTTTTCTTTTGCACATTTAATTAGGTGGAATTGGATGAGAGCAATTATTGACGGGGATAGTTTATGCCATTGTTAACTATGTGTGCTTCCCTCTTTTGTAACAGTAACAAGAGAGCAATAGAAATTTCCTGAGCAACATTGATCTATTGACTGCTGGACACATTAAGAAGAAGAGACATAAACCAATGATGGAATATGATCCTTTAGTAGAGAAAATGATGAAACATCTTTTCTTATGAATTCAAAAACAACAAAACAGACCTTCAGAACCGTTGAGGTTTTTGTTTATTTTTTAAGCAAGTGATATTGACTAAAAAAGCAAAAAGCCTTCCCACTAATGATGTCAGGGAAGGTTACCACAAGAGCTTTTGCAAATTGATTGTATTTGTTGAGTACTAATACCGCAATTTCTTTCTTAAAGAGACAGAGTAATGTTGAGGTTGACAAGAAAAACTACAGCTAAATGTTCATCAAGTTACTTTTTCCACCAAGTCCCATTATGTTCACTTCCTGATGCTTACACAGCTGTAGACAAAACTCTTGAGATGAAGTGCCTGATCTGATAGTTTAGAAAATGGATCAGAACTAATTCCAGGTTCGAATTCTGGTTCTGTCGCTTCTTACCTCTGGAAGGTTTCTCAACTTTCCTCCCCATTAGTTTCCTCATTTGTGAATGGATCATGTAAATTTCATATTACCAAAGTAAGATTAAGCAGGATATTATTAATAAAGCACTTAAAAGAGGATGTGGAACATGGTGGATGCTTAATACATGTTAGTGATCAGACGTACAGCTCTCCAATCCTACCATCCCTAATTTGGTAGGGATGACTTGATTTAACAATGGTGTTCTTCCCTTTACCTAACACATAGTTTACCTAACACATATTTTACCTAACACATATTTTTGGGACCATAATTTCTGAAAATGATGTGGACTCCAATTTGCATGACAAACACTAAATAGATTGATTCCCACCCTCCATGTCTCTATGGGCTTCAAGGATGTTTCTCCATTTTGGCAGAATCACACCTGCCCAGGCTCTGGCACCTAGACCTTGAGTTTATTGGTGCTGCTCCCTGTGGTAGCTTTCATTTAAAGTTGCTCAGTTTGCATTCCTGAAAGTGAGTGTGAAGGAAATAATAATGAAAAATCCAAACAATTCTCTGTGGTTGCATGTAACAAAATCACTTCTAATTGTCTCCATTTCCTTTTCCCAGCTCCAACATCATATAGTGACTTGCACAAACAGTGTTCTCAAGGGCTATTTGGAAAGTAAATTAATAAATGCACAGTGTGGTTCTGTACAAGAAGCAATATTTGCAGCTGTGTTGTTTTGGCCATGTGTTTAAAACCAGGGTCAATCCTCTCGGGTAGGCACAGTGGTTCTTCCCATTATATGTCTGGTACATATACTAAGTGATCATTGGGCAAAGAAATCAGACTTTGTTCATCCTCAAATCATACCAGAATATAGAATATATGAACTTCATATATTTAAAAATTAGCAATTAATGTCTAGATTTGTTATATTATTGGCTCAAGGGCACAAAGTAAACTAAAGGAAGTAGAACTAAAACTAAAATTCAGACTCTGTTCAAATCTTCTTCCATCATATCGTCCAGCCCTTGTTGAAAAAATTACTCCGAACTTGCTTCCAATTATTCAGAGTAAATGCTGGGTAAACCTTGTTAGACTGTGAGAACATATATGATCTTCATTTTTTGACCCAACATGCCAAACTAAGGTCAGATTGTTAATCTTATTTTATTTCTTGCTTCAAAAATTGACACACGATTCAGTTCTTTCTAGAAATATTAATAGGTTCCTCTTGTGTTAAAAGATATTTACAGCAGAGTCTTAAAAAACCAGAGTAGCATTACAGAAAAATAAATCAACAAAAGTTCAAGTTACCTTTCAAATATCAATCATATGTTGACAAGTCATTCCCTTTCAAATTACAAATTGCAAAGAAATGTGTAGCAGGTAGCAACTGCTAATGTTTTAAATGCAAAGTCTTCTGGGAAACCATTGCTTTTCCTAAATGAATAGTTTATTTTCTGTGAAAGCATGGTTCTAAATTTTAAGTACATTATATTAAATTTCCTTGAACTATAATCACACCTTTCCTGATAACTGTGTATAAGGCAACTTTGCTTTCTTCACCTCTGATAGTATTTGGACATATTTTTATTTGTTTAAAAAAAGTGCTCAAAGGAAATTCATGTCATCCTATGTAATCAAAATCTAGTTGTTCGGCAATTAACCAGTCTGTTCTTAATCATGGTAACTTCTGTCCATTGGAAAAGGGAGAATGTATTGGCTAAAACCCACTGCTGCCACCTAGCGGTACTGGACAGACACTGCCTCTGCTTGATCCCTTGCCTTTGTACATGGGAAAGATCCCATCTTTTGGAGGGAGAGACCATGAGCAGTGAGACAGTGAGAGACAGAGAGAGAGAGAGAGAGAGAGAGAGAGAGAGAGAGAGAGAGAGAGAGATTAGTTACTTTAGCAATGATCTTCATGATTAATTATTTCGGAAACTTTTGTCTCTTCCTTTTGACTCTTATATTTGAATAGTTCGGGTTCCAGACATGGTTCTTCAATACGCTTGGCATTTGAATTCTTTGAAGGCTCTAAATTGATGAATACTAAAGACAATGTGGTGGCTTAAGGCAATCATCCATATTGATGAGATCACTATAAATAGATGTAGGCTGCAATAACCCAAGTGTAAAAGCAATGTGTCCTTTTTTATTCTATTCCTATTGATTCCAAAACCCTCTAAGGATGCCATTGTCAGTAGCTCAGCCAAAGGCATCAGAAGAAAGCCACAGACCACCAAGTCATCTTCTTTACAGAGCAAATACCAATCCAAGAAAAGCAACCACTGCCGTACGCTAATTAAGTTCATCAAAGTACAATAATTTTCTGGCATGAGAAATGCTATTGCTCAATAAGAACTACCCCTTCAAGTGACCTAAAATAATGGGATTTAAGTGACTTTTAAGGTCCCTGTCTCTATCAGAAGCATTTTTATATACATTCAAGAGAAGCTGGTGAGGGAGGGGATGTTAGAAATGTGAAGGGCTGGAGTACTCTGCAAAGAGCAGCTGTCTCAAGGGAGGGTATCAAGATCACCCTTTGCGCTGCAGAGGGGGAAGGTGTGTGTTCAGACATCCAGGAAGTATTCTTATTGAAGAGAAGAGAGTTCTGCTACTCCCATCCCCCCAAAAAAAGAGGAAGCACAAAACAGTGCAAGAACACAGGAGCGGGTCTTCAGATGTGGACTCTCCCATGGCTCTGAGTATGTGTGTTTGAGCCATAACCTAGTTATACCAAGTCTTTCGCACTCTTCCTATTTTACACAAACTACATCTGCACAAAATGAAATCAGGGGAGTTTCTCTTATGGGTGTGACTAAAACAAGCCCTGGAACATTCTCTTCCCCAAAATATAAATAGAATGAGCTGTCCCTTGGTACTGTCAGCTTAGAGACATATAGGAAGAAATGAACCCCCAAATCTCAGGGATTAAACCACATTAAGTGTCTCACCTGTCTCATTGTCCAATGCAGTGCCCCACAGGCAGCCTTTGGGCAGAGACACAGGGACTTGGGGCTTCTCTATATTGTAGTGATTGCATCTACTAGGACCTTGGAGCCTTTTCTTCCAGACAGGAAATGAAGAATCAGCAAGTGTGGGCATGAGGCACTTGTGTGACTAGACCTGAGATTTGCATACATTACTTATAGCAGTCAGGTCTGTGTTTTTTTTTTTTTTTTTATTGTTGTTGTTTTTGTTTTTCTCCAGTGACCAAAAGACCTAACAAGAACAATTTAGAGGAGGAAGAGTTTATTTGGCCTTCGTGGTTTCAGAGGTCTCAGTCTATAGATGGCTGACTCCATTGCTGTGCGCCTGAGATAAGGCACAGTATCATGGCAGAAGGGCAAAGAAGAGGAAAGCAGCTCAGGACATGGCAATAGGAAGCAAAGAAAGCTCTCCTCACCAGGGACAAAATATAAACCCAAGACATGCCCCCAGTGACCTATCTCCTCCAGTTAACTCCCTACCTGCCTAAGTTATCTCCCAGTTAATCCATACCAGTGGATGAATACACTGATTAGGTTAAATATTTTATAACCCAATCATTTCACTTCTAAACTTTCTTGCATTTTCTTACACCAGAGCTTTGGAAAGACACCTCAGCTCTGAAGTATGACACCCTCATTTCACTGGACAAGATTCAAATGCAGGACCACACCTGCTTCCATGTTCACTGGTAAATACTGCCAAGATTTGTGTTCAGAAAATTGAGGGGATGGGTTTTGATGACTATAGATAGAGGTATAGATATGCATATCAATACAATGAATGTGTTACTTACATATTTTCTAGGGACTCTAAACTCGTCTAATCAGGGTTTGGCAAATATGTTTCATGCATCAAATCTAACATGTAGCTGTTTTTGTCCAGCCCATGAGATAAGAATGGTTATTACAGTTTTAGCTGATGAATGGGAGAGAGAATAACATGCAATGAAGAATGTTTGTGACTCCCAGTATTATTCAAAATATTTACTACCTGGCTCTTTACAGAAAATGATTGCCAAATCCTGGCCCACTAGTATGGTTTAGGGTCCTGAAAGGAAAGAATGTCACTCTTAAAACAGCATTTAATAAAGGGACTTGAATTGCTTTTGACTGCTGCATAACAATTTGCTACAGACTCAGGGGCTTAAAATATACCCATGTATGATCTCCTGGTTCCTATAGATCGGGAGTCTGGACACAACTTCTCTGTGTTCTAGTCCTCTCAAGGTCTCCAGTTTGCAATCCAGATGTTGGCTGGGGCTGTGATCTCATCAGAAGCTCAATGTGGGAAAGATTCCTCTTTGTTGTTAGAAGACATCATCTCCTTATGAGTTAAGCACTGGCATCCCCATTGTATAGCCCTGTCTCCCTGAATCTGGTCACTGAAGGCTGCCTGCATTCTCCCTCGGGTCTTAGAAGCCACTGTGATGGCTAATTTTATGTGTCAATTTGACTGACCACAGAGTGGCCAGACATTTAGTCAAGCAGTATTCAGGGTGTGTCCATGAGTGTGTTTCTGTATGAGATTAACATTTGACATCCTCTCTAATGGAGTTGGACCTCCTTCTGACAGTGGAGGGCTTGGATAAAACAAAAAGGTTAACCCTCCCACTTTGAGTTGGAGCATTGTTCTGGTTCTCCTGTGTAAAGATTTAAATGGCAACATCAGCCCTTTCTGGTTTCTAGTCTGTTAGCCTTTGGACTGGACCTACTACACCAGCTCTCTGGTCTTCATATTTTCAGACTCAGACTGAAGCTGTACATTGGATCATTCTGGGTCTCCAGCTTGCTGACCACAGGTCTTGGGATTTGTCCACCTCCATGTTGGCATCCTTATTGATTTTGCTTCTGTGGGTAACCCGGACTAACACAATCACCCCATTCTCTGCCACATAACCTTCTCCTCGGTTTGCAAGTATGACTGCCTAGTTTTTCATGGTCTTATGCAATGCACTCTTATCAAGACAGTGACGTCTCATCACTTTTGCCATATTTTATGGCTAGAAGCAAGTCGCAGGTTCTACCCGTACTAAAGGAGAGATCATAAATGTGCTTGGCTCACTGTGGGATTTCCCTAGGGAGTGTCTTCCCCAGGACAGTTTGTAAAGGGTTAGCAGAATAGATGGAAATCAGCAAGAGGTGGGGACACCCCCAGCTTTGGAAAGCCACTGCCACTCCTTGGCCTGGAAAAGGACTGGGATGGGGGTAAATACCAGAGCTGCTCTTTTTTCCAGGTCTCTGGTCACTGCCTGAGCCTCCCAGTGCCTAGCCAACCCAACAGAAAGAAAGAGGACAGACAGTAGGGCAGAGACAGGTGGAGAATGGATGGAGGCAGGGACGGTAAATGACAGCTATTCAAAATATCCAGCACTTTACTCTCCCAAACCTCAAAGGAAGCAGCAAATGTCCTTAAGAACAAATGATAGATCGAATTATATATCCTTATGAGAAATAAAGAATGACCAAAGAATCAGCAGCTGCACGCAGAGAACTAGTATGCTGTTCAAAATCATCTACACAGAAAACAGGGCCCGGCATCCTCAGGGGTAAGCTGATCTCAGAGAACCCGGAGGCTTTACCAACTCACAGAATGGAAAATGCAGCAGCATATATTATCCTAACCAAGCGATGCAGTTAGAGAAACGAGCTTTCTGGAAAAATTGAATAGAGTTCCACCCAACAGCAGGAGCAGGTGACACCTGCTAGTCCTTCACATTTGAATTTTCAGCTTAGTGTCTGTTTTTAAATGAATTGTGAGCTTGTTCCCACTGAGTCAGGTCTGCTGTAGAAATGGAGGCATGCTCCCATCTGTGGGAAGGTGGTATTTTTAAAGATAAGCCTTTTGGTAAGCACATCACTTAACAGTAGAGCCCTTTTAGCAACCCAGGACTAGACTGGCTTCCCCCAGAGAGCTGCCCAGCCTCATTCATTGCAGCTAGAAGAGGTGTCTTTGCAATGCAGGAGCATATTGGATCTGGAACTGCTAATGGATGGTTAAGGAAAGAAATGCAAAAGAATTAAAGCACACCATTTTGGAGACATGTTTTTTTGATGTTTTTGTTTGGGTTTCAGCACGTAAGAGAATAGTTGGAATTATCCCAGAGTGAGTTTGGAGTTCCTATCATTCTTCAATAATCCATTTATAAGATTTAAATGTGTCGTGTATGCAATCAAATAAAAAATATAGGAGACATTGAAAAAGAAAAAAACTCTAGAAATAAATGACTTGGCTAATAAAATTTTTGAATAAGATTATTTGGTTCATGTAAGAGCCGATTTTTCATATCACTTCCTACCATGTCTCAGCACCCAACAAGATATGGCTGTGCAATTGAAAAGTTTTCTATTAAGAGTTTAGATAAAATGAATTTTAAAGAATTCACTAGCTGTATGTGATATCATGGCAGACTTTCTACAGCAGTTTTACTGGTTCCCTATAAATAGAAAATTAATTAACGATGAGAAAATAAAGCAGTAACCATACCTAGTGTGAAAGGAGGTATTGTCTTAAACTTTTATTAACTGTTCATACATTACAATGAATTATAATGGCCATGGAAGGCTCATCTGAATTCCAAATTCACTTATGATTACTGGAATCAGACACTGTATGAGTTCACAATGGAGAGATATGTGTAAATTTTTCTGTAAAATATACATCCTGGAAAATCATGACAGCAAATTTTCACTGTCTTTCTGGGGGGAAAAATGTAGGCATCTTTAGGAGTTATGTATAGGGAATATTTTTAAAACTAGGATTTTATTTTTTGCATCTTTTATATGAAAAGTTACTTATAGAATTTTAAAAACCCTCATTTTTAAAAGACAAGACTGGTATAAAGTAGATAAAATGTAACCAATAACTTATTTTGTACCAAAAAAGTATAGTGAAAAATGTGTGCTTTTTGAAGGGGAGAGGCTCTGCAAATGGTGGATACTGGAGGAAGGAAGAAAGTCAATTATTTATTTTATTAAAGATATTCACCATATTCTTCATTAGTTTGCTTTAATGTTGAAAAGCAACTATATGGTCATGTAATACAGTGTTAAGTGAATTTTGGTAGTTATTCATTTAATTTGGTCATCAATCAAAATATTTCAGAAAATATAATATTTGACATGTGTTTTCTAAAATAAAATGTGTATTTATATTGATCAGTCTCCCTTTAGAGTAGTCAAATTCTACAATATCAAGTAATTACTTCATATTGAGTAAGACAGAATCAGATCTGGCATCATGGATTTAAACGATTACCCCTGGATGCTTCCTCACCCTCTTTCTATATAGATGATCTACATCATCTACAATCCAGTATCCTTGCTCAGAGCTCTAAGCCCTTTCAAATTTTGTTCTTTTTGTCACCTGAGATATCACTCTGCATGATTGTGGGATGAGTGCTCTGCCTTGGCATCCATATCTCCTTATTATCATATCTTAGTGCATGAGATTCCCTTGATTTGAAATGCTCTTCTCTTTTCTCAGCCCTGTAGACTCTTTCTCACCTTTAAGTTCAGCACAACCTCCTCTGTAGAGTGTTCCTTGTTCACACTCAGGCAAAAATTAGTCTCACTTTCTGAGACCCCATAGCAATTTGTGAATATCATAGCACTATTCAGACTGTATTCTGATTATTTGTTCATATGCCCATGCCACCGTTAGGCTGTGAGATAGCTAACTCTTATTATTTACATCTACCTCACCACTAGCATAGTGGCTCACGATAGATTTTAATGAATCTTTTTTTAATTAATGAATGATTATATTAATGGCTGTATATTTGAGTTGGCCTATTGAGAATCAATAGTCTGTTTTATATACATGAGAGAGAATAATGAATTCAAACGTTTATATATCTGTCATCTGAAATCTAGGAGCAAACAACAAAGGCTAATGTGTATGTGTGTGTGTGTGTGTGTGTGTGTGTATCCTCTTGTGGATATGCCAATTTCTAATCTGGATCTGCATTCTCATGGTCAAGGTCTTGGTGTTTCTTAAATGCTTTTGATGAACTTCAAGCACAGTAATAGAAATGGAAGATTCAGATGAGCAAATAAGGGATCAAAAGCTCGCACGTTAATTATTGGAGGAAACACGACAAAAAGAACCCAGAGGCCCCGCAAATCTCTAACATTGTTGTTAGATTTTTTTAAAAAAGCGGAATCAACACAAAGCATGATGTCGTGTTTTCTCTCTGCCAGTAGAGGGCAGCACACGCTTCAGTAACTACCCAAACAAGGCTGCGCTGAGTTGAACTACATATAGCAGCTGGAGCTGGGAACAATTTGTCCACAAAGATCCCAGGGATCTTCCACCCCAACCAAAAGTCTCTTCAGAAATTCTTATTCTTGAAACACTTTTTGTATTAACATAATTTCATCAACTTTGATCATGCATTTCAAACTGATTATATTTATGCCTCGGTGGGGAATGTGGCAAAGTGGAAAGGAAGTAGGGAACAGAGCCAGGAAACAGTGGAATCCAGCACCTACCAGCTGCGCGATCTGGTCAAGGTCCTTAATCTTTCCAAATCTCCTCGTTCTTATCATTAAAGCATAGGTAACAAGATCTACCTCCTGGGATTAATGCAAAATCAATGTTAAAAAAAGACGCATCAATTTGATATTTTGTGTTTCCCCCTTCTCTGTTTCTTTCTATGTAGGAAAAACAAACAGTATCTACAAAATGTCATTTGCTTGCAAAGGTCTTACAAGGTGTCCTGAAAGAATCAAAAAGTGCCTAGCCAGAATGGGCCTCAGGTCACTTTGCCCAATAAGCCTAACTTTTCTGCAGGAGCTCAGGCTAGGAGTTGTCCAAGGGCTACTTAAGAAGGAGGAAGGGGTGGAAAGGCCTAGACTCCATTCGAACCTCCCAGACCCTCTATTTGTATCTAGGTTACAAATGGATGGCAGGGGAGAGGTGACTCAGAAGAGTGACTGGGACTTCAGGGAGCTCAGTAGGGCTGTGAAAATTGGAATGCAATTCACAAGAGTCAAATGTAAAATATCTGCTTCAAGTCAGCACTGGGAATGTGGAGGATGTCTTCATTTTTTCCAACTGGTGTAACAAAATATTATAGACTGGGTGGATTACAAACAGCAGAAATAGGTGTCTCACAAATCTAGAAGTGGAGAGATTCAAGATCAAGGTGCTAGCAAATTCAAGGTCTGGTGGTGACCCGCTTTCTGATTCTTGGACATCCATCTTTTGCCCTCTACATCCAGGTGGAAGGAGCAAGGGAGTTCTCAGGAGTCTCTTTGGTAAAGACACTACTCCCATTCCTGAGGGCTCCATCCTCATAAGCTAATCATTTCCTACATGTCCCACCTCCACATGACATCATACTGGGGATTAAGGGCCATAAGAATTGGGAGGAACACTCTGGATCTACAGCAGAGGACAAGCTGGGAACCAGGGCTGTGGTGAACAAAATGATCCAGCAACACCAAACACAGTCTGGATGCCCAATGAGGCGTGGTTCTGGGCACAAAGTGTGCAAGGTTCAGAGGAGTGCAGCAAAGAGGTATGCAAGCAGAAGTTCCTGAGGGGACTTCTGCAACTAAACCACAAGGAACTTTGCAAAGCAATAGCAGCTATGAGAAATAGTAGCAGTATTTCTCATATGCCTTCAATGTAACTTCCTCTTTCCTGAAGATGGAAGACATCCGTTACTTTCATCTTTTTGGACTTATTGCACATCTGAAATGTGGACAGTGAAATACTACAAGTATATTATAAGGATGAGACAACATAGCATTGCTGTGATGCCTGGTAGGAACTCAAGAGATGTGAGTCCTAATCTTCTTTTTTTTTTTTTTTTTTTTTTTTTTTTTTTTTTTTTGTGTGTGTATCCTACATGCTGCTGTTTTATATCATTTAGCTGAGTATATTTTCCATTTTGAAAAAAGAATATCTCATCACCACTTTTAACATAACAGTATTTGGGGGTGGGGTACCAGGGAACTCAGTGGTACTTGACCTTTGAGCCACATCCCCAGCCCTATTTTGTATTTTATTTAGAGACAGGGTCTCACTGAGTTGCTTAGCACTTTGCTTTTGCTGAAGCTGGCTTCGAACTTGAGATCATCCTATCTCAGCCTCCTGAGCAGCTGGGATTACAGGCATGTACCACCACACCTGGCAACATAATAGTATTTAATAAGTATGACATAAATAACAGTTCTTGCTGCCCATAACCACACATTCAGCATCTATAACTTCAAGCAAACTCAAATCAAAAATATCTAGAAAAAAAGAAATTTTCTCTATAGTGAACATGCATAGACTTTTTTTTCTTGCTATTATCCTCTGAACAATACAATGTAACAACTATTTACATAGCATTTACACTTTATTGGGTATTGTAAGTAATTTGAGTGATTTAAAGTATACAAAGGTATGTTTATAGGTTACCTGAAAATACCATGCCACTTTATTTAAGGGACTCGATTATCCACAAAATTGGGATACTGAAGGGGATCCTGGAAATAATAATCCCCTGTAGATACTAAGGGACAATTATATATTCTAATTTCTCAGTCTTTTCCAAGTCTCCTAAATTCTATCTCTAAACATGCTTGCTATCACTGAGTTTCCTTTTGCTTTTACTCTTCTAGAGTGTCTAATTTTATTTCTAATGTTTCAACATTAGGTCCAGTATTACTAATACTGGGAATATGTCTTTTAATGTGATAAACTGTACTAACAAATTTTCTAGAATAAACTCCACTTAATTAGTATGTATTATTTTAATGTAGTAATGATGAATTCTGTTTGTTATTATTTTATATAAGGTTTGTGCAGTTGGTAGTCATAATTGAAATTTCTTGGTTGTTTCTTTTTTTGTGCAATCTTTATAAATTTTATTTATAAATGTTATAATTCATCATAAAATGAAACAGGATGATTACCTTCTTTTTTTTCTACTCTCTAGAATTCTTTAATTAGCTTTGAAATTACCAGGTTTTGAAGTTTTGGTAAAGTTTCCCTGGGAAACTTGAGTGCACTCACTTTAGTCCAATTACTTAAATAACTTTGTATCTTTTATTAAAAATTGTCTACATAGACTTTCTGTCTCTACTGGGATCATTTTTGGTAAATACATTTTTGTTGGGATGTTTTTCCAAATTTTCAAATGTAATTGAATACATAAAACTATATGTTGTGTATGTGTATATATATATATATATATATATATATATATATATATATATATATTTTATT
>NW_025999990.1:37203449-37242420 GCF_001458135.2 Marmota marmota marmota | reverse complement strand
ATATATATATATATATTTTATTTTCTCATTTGTGATTTTTTCCTTCATTTTTCTTTTGTGTATTTGTGATTCCACCACACCCCCCCACCCTTTTAATTATGTTTGGTAGCAGTTTGTCATTTTGGTTGTTTTTTGCAGAGCCTAGTATTTTGTTTGTTAAATTAATTATTTAGTTTTTTTATTTATTAGTTTCTAATATATATGTGTATATGTATGTATGTATTTTATTTGTTTGTTTATTTAATTGTTTAGTGCTGGGTCTAGAACTGAGAGTATCATGCATGCTGGACAAGCCCTCTGTCACTGAGTGGCAACTCTAGTTCCTAATTAGTTGTATCTTTTCCATTCATCCTTTGTCTATTTCTTTTTACTTTAATCTCTTTTGCAAATTTTTGAGTCATATGCAATTTATTTATTAACATTTTCTCTGACATATATTTAATGACATAAATTTTGCTTGAAGCTTCACTTTTGCAATACTGCAATACCCAGTAGATCCTGATCTGATGAGCTTTTAGTTTTATTTTCAAGAAACTTTACAATTTTTTGTTTATTCCTTCTTTTTCAAATCTCCAATTCCTCTTTAATGTAGCAATTACAAATCATTTCAAATATAAGAACATTGTTTGCATTGCTTTATTTTTCCATTGCAATATGGTCCCAAGAATTTTGTTTGTTGTTTTTCTATATTTTAGAGTTTTCACTCTTTATTTAATGTGTAATATATAGTCAATTTATGTTGGATGTTTCTTGCTTTCTAGTGACAAAGTGTGGGAAGTCCATTACTGAGGTGCAGAATTCCACATGGAGATGTCAGATCTGTCCAATTGATTTTGTTGTTAGGTTTTCTCTATTCTACTAATTATTGTCAAACTAATCTGGTTTAAAATTATATGTCATAGATTAAAGAGTTTTAAATTTGTATTTGTTCATTCATTGTATTTGTGTGTGTGTGTATTTTAATTCTAGTCTTATGCATTATGTTTTCTTCCTTTCTCTGCTTAAGACATTTTGACTTGAATTTCACCTGCTCAATATCAATATTGCAATCCTTCTTCTACTCTTTTTTCCTTGCATTTGCCTTTTAACAAAATATTCTGAACTCCTTTGTTTTATGTATGTCCTTGTATACAGGACAACATTGGATTTTGTTTTGTTAGCCAATCTGAAAATACTTAATGAGTGAATTATATCCATTTGCAATTACTGTTATGACCAATATGTTTGGTGCTAATTCTGACATATGGTTCATTTTATTTGTTTACTTTTTGTTTTTTGATAGTTTCTTTGCAAATTTTCAGTTTGCACTTGTGTTCTAAGATCTATCTTTATACTAATTTCTTTATAAATTACTTTTCATCTTCTTATTTGTAGCTGATGACCATTGACTGACCACTATGAGTAAAATTGAAATTACTAACCAATCTCTTTATTATTCTCCTTTCCTTCTTTCCTAGCACTTAATTTAAGGCAATCCTCTTATACTCATGAAAATAAGGAAAGATAACCCAAAACAAGCTATTAAGAATTATTTATTCAGCACTTGTTATAGCACGGGGGTCAGCCACCATCTTCTATATTTGACAGAAACTCAAAGGTAGGCAGAGGAGTGAAAAACTCTACAGTGGAAGGAGAGACAGTCAGCTATGTCTAATTAAGGACATCTTGGCAACACTGTAGCTGGGGTAAACAGAGGCATGGTGTCTTGCATGTTTGGTATTGGGTATATGTACAAATGACTTTCTCCCGGTTGTTGAAAGTTGGAAGCTTAGGGCACTAAAGAAGCTGACAGTTCCCAGCGATGTCCAGGCCACTCCAATTGTCACATGGCTTATTGTTTGGTTTCTTAGACTGGTTGCTAGATAGTAACCTGATTTCTGGGACAGGTTACTGTAGATAGTAGGTTGGCTTCCTGCTGGTTGCTACAGGTCGTGAGTCAAAGTTTTATTTTTATATGTTGTCTGCCCAGCGTTTGCATGCATAGTTAACTGCTCACTATAAAATAAATAAATCTACAGACCAATAAGATGTTTTTCTGAATTTCTTAGCATTCCTAGTCTTTGACTTTCTAGATTTCTGATTCTCTCTTTCTCTAATCTCTAGTAACTCACTTGTTTTCTAAAAGCCCATTTTCTTATCTGAAAAAGGACATAGTTATTGAGGAAATAGTTGCCAACCTCACACAGTAGGCAGGTAGATGGATAGGAGAAAATAGTTTGCGGGGGCAGGAATTTAGGTAGTGATTGAGAATTACAGACTCATAGACTGCATCACCTATGCCACAAACTCAAGTGAGTAATATATAGAATTCAGATAAACATTACCTGGCAGGTTTTTGTATTCATTTTGTTTTGGTATCTCTTTGTTTTTGTTTTTGTATTTTTGTTGTTGTTTGTTTTGTTTTGTTTTGTTTTGTTTATGTAGCAGGGATTGAACCCAGGGATGCTTAACCACTGAACCACATCCCCATCCTTTTTTTTAAATTTTTTATTTTGAGACAGGGTCTCGCTAAGTTGCTGAGGCTGGCTTTGAACTTGTGATCCTCTTATCTCAGTCTCCTGAACTTCTGGGATTACTGGTATGCACAGTTGCACCAGACCCTGACAGGTATCATGCTGAAGAGAAAAAACTAGTTGAAAATCACTGGTCCAGTAAACCAGTTGGGTTCACTCCACTACAATTTTAATAGGAACCAATTCTTAGCTATAATCTACACACCTTTAATTCTGCGCATGACCATCACTAGCATTTATGAGAGTAAACACCTAACGGAAGCAAACAATACCCTAATGATCTCTGTGGGTTCAATTGGAAGGTTCATGTTGATCAGAGGCCAAGATCAATAGTGATATTGATTTGGTCATTAAGTTCCTCCTGGTCTTCCAGTCTGCCTAATTTTAATCCTTTTCTCTTTCTTGGGGGCTTAATTGTCCTTACATAGACACTGCCCCTGCTAAAAGTTAAATTACTTTAAATGTTTATTTCTGAACAAATTGTGAGATAAAAATGCCATATGCTGCCCCCTTAAGATTGCTGAAATAACAGACTATCATCAGTCACTTCGAATAGTTTTGCCAGAGTTGAGATCAAAGAGCTTCCTATGTGCTACTTTGTCTTGTAATCTCACTTACCTAGGTATGTTATGCACAGTGTCAATCATTTCTCTATTCAGTTCTAGTAGATACCAGAGACTCATCTGGGTCCAAGGACCCATCAACAAATAAAAAGATAAATTGCTAGCCTCACTGGAGCTCACATTTCAATGCTGTATGTTGGACTTAAATATGTAAAGTCCCAAAAGGGATAAATACTCTGAAGATAAAGATATAGAGAATGATGAGGGGCGTCACAGGAGGCTTCTTTGATAAACTGAAATTCGAGCAGAGACCTGAAAGATGTAAAGAAAATTGCAATATGGAAACAAGGAAAAATGCTTCTGAGCAGAAAGAAAAGGGACCAACGTCCTGAGACTATAACATACTTGGAATGTTCCCCATACTCTAAGGAAGCCAATGTGGTCAGAACTGAGTGAGGGAGGATGATAGGAGATAATCACAATCTTAGAAGCATAGAGAGGCAAGCCCACAAAAGGTCACTGGGACCATGGTAAGAATCTGGATCCATGATTTGGAGCATGAACGTTGGTAGAATGGAATGGACAATAACCGAGATGGAAACACTGTCGATGACACAGGTTAGACAGGGCTGGAGAGGAAGGGAACTTTGAACATGTAAGGGCCCTGTTAGATATCTACTGAAATATCCAGTAGGTAATTACAAAAATGTGTTGGCCTTGAGAAATAGGGTCAAGGCTAGAAGACTACATTTGGGGATCCGAGGTTTATGTGTGGGATTTACTGCTATAAGAATGAATGCGATCAACGAAGAAGTGACAGTAGGAAGAGAAGACACAGAAGCTTGAGCCTTTGGATATTCAAGTATTTGGTATTTGGGAGATAAAGTGGAATAGCAAAGGATCTTGGGAAAGAAAGGTAGACAACCAAAGAAAAATGTTAGCTCGGAGTCCCAGTGAAGAAAGTGCTTCAAAAATGGAAAGATTCTCTTTGTTTAGTGGTACTAATAGGTCAAGAGGACAACCTCAATAAATTTGAAATGGCAACTTAGAAACTGTGTTTGATGAGAGAGGTTTTAGTGGATTGTCAGAGATAAACAACAAAAACAAACAAACAAACAAAAAACCTGATTAGAGTGAAATCATGAGAGATTTGGAGCAAGAAAGCAGAGGTCTCGCATATAGGCAAGGGTTTTGATCTCTGCTATTTTATAAAAGAAAGTGCCACCTGTTGAAGGAGAAGGAACAAGGATTTTTTTAAAAAAACTAAAAACATTTTAGCATTATTCTATGAATTACAAAAATATCTGGTAGGAAAAGAACAATGTATGAGACAGGTGGGAGAGGGGATGCCTGCTGGAGGGTTCTCCCTTGAATAGCCAAGAATGGAGGTACCCAGTGTCCCTCTGAGGGGACCGAGTGCTGAAAGCAAAGTTCAGCTCATCAGGAAGGAAGGTGAGCTGTACACACAAATGTAAGGTGGTTGTTCATTGTGGTGTTGGGAAAACGTCTTCTCCATTTTCACAGGGAATAAGAAGTATAGCCATCAGCTAAAATTAAAGAGAAAGTTTGGTTGGCATCTGACCAGTATTAGAAGTGCAGTTTACAAAAAAAGAAAAAAATGGAGTTGTTCCCAGTGCAAATTACATAGGAAACATACTTGATTTGGATGAACCTAAGAGTTCATGTGTTGGAAACTTTAATCCCTGTGTAGTATTGTTAAAAGGTGGTGAAACTTTAAACAATGGAAAATAATTAGGTCACTTGGTCACTTGGTTAAGGATGAGAGCTCTGCTGGCAGAAGGGAATGATGAAGTTCTGTTAGGACTCTAGCAAGTTCTTGCAAGAAGACTGATTTTAAAGAGTGAGCCTGACCCTTGAATCCCTCTCTGGCTTCCTATCTTGCTATGTCATCTTCCCTCTTGTAAATTCTCCCACCATCACATCATTTTCCATAATGTGATGCAGAGTTGCTATCACACTGTTTGGACTTTTGCCCTCCAAAGCTGAAAGCCAGATAAACCACTTTTCTTTATACATTATCCAGCATCAGGTACTTTGTTGCAGTAACAGAAAACAGATTTATACATGTAAGGACTCAAGTCATGAAATTAGAATACTTTTATAAACAGCTGAAACAATATTATGTTCCTATTTTTACTCACATTCATTAATTATTTCTCAATGAACATTTATTTAGTTTCTGTAATGTGCTAGATTTTATGAGTGAAGCTTGGAAAATTACATCCCTAAAACACAGTCACTGTGATCATAGCGGAGCTTATAGTCTAGTGGGGGAGATAAATGTGGAAAAACAACAATATGTGTCTCTTTTTTTATATAGAATACACATCATCTTTACAGTGGTAATCTTTAGTTGATATCTTGGAACATTAACCACTTTAAATATTCTTTCTTGTTCTAGTATTGAGCACAATCAGATGTAATGCTACATGCTCTCATCTTTTCCTTAGAAAACAGGATGACCGTCACTGTTGCTAGGCATGTTCAAAATACTAAAAGAACATGGAGGAAATAGTGAGTCACTCTAGATAGAGTGGAAGAGATTCATTTGAGTGAAATCTTGAAGGGTGAGTAGAAAAGGCAACTACATGCCACATATAATAAAGAAAATATATAAAATCCTAGAGGCATGGCTATGGATAGATACTCTAAGAATAACTTGTCAAAGGAGGTAATCTTTATTTTTCAGATAAGTGGAGTTTTGTTTATTTGTTTTCTTTTTAGGCAGAATTTTTGAATTGGTTGATTTTTTTCTTAGAACAGTGAAGTGGCTCTGTGTAGGTGGATGAAAGGAAGAGGACATGGGCAAGTGGGTAGGTGTCATGGTTAAGAAGCCAAGGATGGCTTACTATAGGACGTAGACAGTGGTGGTGAAAATAATGGATAGATCACAGGTTTCTTTCATTCCTCTTCTTCTTTTATTTCATGTACAATTGACAAGACTTGCTGAAGGTCTTATTAAGGAGTGTGAAGGAGCACAAAGGATTAAAAGATTCAATAATTTCCCCAAGTTTTCCCAGGTAGAAAATATACAGTTAGCTGAAACAGGAATTGTGAGAGAAATAGCACGTATTCTTTTCTTTTTCTTCTTTTTATTTCTTCCATTTTTTTGAATGATAATTAGGTTTGAATTTTAGAAGTAAGTTTGATTTTTAGGTGTCTACTGCACAGTGCATATAAGGACAAATGCTCAGGAGACAAGATTTGGAAGTCATCAGTGTAAAGTGCCAGTTAAGGCCTTGTGAGATGATGAACTCAGGGGGTGTTTACGTCTACAATGAGACAAGAAGACTGAAGACTGACTCTGAGAGAGAATTCTAGTAACTGTTGAGAGCCACAGCCGAAGGGGCCCCAGCAAACTTCCAGCTGCCAGCAAACTTCCAGCTGCCAGCAAACTTCCAGCTGCCGGCTCACAGCCGCCCCAGCAACATCTAGCTGATTGGCTCCTCTGCAGTGATGCTCATTGGAGATGCTCATTGAGCTGTTTCCCCGCCCTTTCAGACTGCCATCTGATGATTGGCTCACAGTGGCCCCAGCAACATCTAGCTGATTGGCTCCTCTGCGGTGATGCTCATTGGGCTGTTTCCCTGCCCTTTCAGACCACGGAGCTGCTCATTGGGGGACATTTTTGGCTCCGCCCACACGACCCAGCCAATCCGCCTCAAGAACAGGAGGATGGGGGGAGGTGGAGGCTGGTGGTTGAGAGAGAGGCTTGTGGGAAGCCGGTGGTGGCAGTTGGGGCTCTGAGGGTTTTTCCTGAGGAGCTGTTTTGTTTGGCCTGTGTGGTTCTAAAAATAAAGTTAGTTTCTTTTGACAAGTGGCTCCTGATTGTGCCCAGCCAGACTGCGGCAAGTAACCAAGGAGCCAGCCAAGATGAGCCTGAGAAAGTAAGACTTAATGAACTTATAAAAATGTGCCACGGCAGCCTGAAACCAGGTTCCTGGATTAAGCATGAGTGACTAATGGGTGACTTTAGTGAGTACAGCTTTCGTTGATACAGCACACACAAGAGAATGGAGAAAACAATGGGCCTGGTGATCATGTGTGTATAAGAAAGTAAGGGTTAGTCACAAACATTGTGGACCTCGAGATACGGGCGTGATGACTAGAAGTACCACTCTAAGGTGAGAAGCAAAATAGATGAGATCAAACAGATTTTATTCACTATTTCAAATAACCACCCTGCTTCTCTCTAGGTTATGTACCACAATAAAAGGTCCACTAGTGGGAAATTAAAAGAATGGGAGAGGAGGTGGCAGAATGAAGGCCAATAGTCTTGGTCACTTGGTTAAGGATGACATGTTCTAAAACATAACAAGTAGCCAAGAATCCTTACCAAGTCCCTTCTTGAAAATCCAATGAACAAACAAGACCCAAATATATAACTTTACCTAAATCCCTGGCTGTGCACTAGGCATGAACAAGGAGGGAAGACATGGATGAGAAGGGGTATTTCTAACTCCTTAGTTTCACTTTCTAAATTATTTGATAAAGCTGTATGCATAATTGGAAGAAGCCATTTTGGATCATTGCTCAAACTCATTATATTGCTTTTTTTTTTTTCCAAATTGTACATTTAAAAAAAATGACAATGATATTTATATGACACTTTCCATACAAATGAATTTTAATGTGGTATCTTATTGAATCTCAGAACATCTTACAGAACTAATAGTAGTATTACAATCATTACAAAGATATGAAAACCAAGCTTCAGGCCAGGGTAGAGGATTTAGCTTTAGGTAAGACAAGAAAAGGATCAGGATTTAATCAAATCCAGTTAATTTGACACCTGTGCTGTTTGTAATATATTGAATTATTTGTTTAACCCTGCCTAGAGCCATAGTGTTTCTTCAATTTCACAAGAAGCAAATGGCTGTATTAACTGAGTTATTTTCCATATAATTTTGCAAATCAAAGTTGAGAAGGACCACACCATTTGATGGGGTACATTTTCAAGATTGAAATAAAATAAGAAACATTAATTATTTCATATTATAAAGTACACTACAAATTTATTATAAAAAACATTGAGAAAGAAAAAAGTAGCACTTTCAATAGTTTATGAAATTACCTCTGAAATTCTACTCAACTAACTATATATTGTGAGCAATGAATGAAATCAAATTTTAAGCAATAGATGAAGCAGAGATTATGTATGACTCAGTGGTAAAGTGTTTGTCTAACCTACATGAAACCCTCAGTTTGCTCCCCAGCAACACAAAAAGAATTTTAAAAAAGTAAATAAATAAAAATTGAAAGTATACTCATGAAATACATAAAAGATTTTAAGTGTTCTGTGACTATTTACAAAGATACCCAAGCCAGTGGGTAATGAAAACTTCTTTAAGTCCTAGAGAACAGTATTGAATAATTAGAGAAACACTGTCATATAGAACAACAATTTTAAATGTCTGCAGATTATATATTTATAATATGTACATATATGTATAGGTATATATATATATATATATTTTATGAAATTATGATTGAACAATTCATAGACTGCTAAAAGATATGCACGATTTAGAAGAGAAAAGTTAGGAATAATAAATGGAAAGAAGTGAAGTAAATATTTCATAAAACCAGGCAGGAGGAGTCTTATCAAATAGCTTATTGTCAGGGAGAAGAGTTCTTGTAAGAGATCTGGGTTAATAGATTTTTCATTACTATAATAAAATACTGGAGGCAGGCTACTTTATTTTTTAAAAATAGATTTGTTTAACCTGTGATTGTGGAGAGAGTGGAATTCCAAACAGCAATACATAGGTTCTGCTAAGGATTCCCTTTGGCTGTATCATGTGGGGGCAGGGGTGTGGGGACAACAACGTGTGGTTCTACATCTCTCTCACTCACCTTATAAAGCCATCAGGACTCAATCATGGTGGCTCCACCCTAATGACTAATCTCATACAACTGCTTTCCAAAAGCCCTGCCTCCAAACACCATAGTAAGAATACATTTGCTTGCTCTTAATACCATCAACATAAGACTTTGGAGATGATATTGCCGTGAGTTTGGGGAGACAAGTAACTAGACTATAACATGTTCCTTCCTGGTGGCTTTTCTTCTAAGCAGCAAAACTCAAATTGGATGGCTTTATACTATTAATCACATTCAGCCGCCAGTGCATGTATTCTGCTCTGATGGTCATTACTAGACTACCTTTGATTTCTGTAAAGCTACTACAGGGGAGAAAAGTAGTGTTTTTCCTTAACCCTCTTGATCTCTTAATTGGAACAGGCTTCTATAACAAAATACCAAGTAACAAAAGAAGAGACACATGTCTATTTCATACATGGGGAATGAGTAATTCTCAAAGAGGTGGCTTTGAGTTCCAATTTGCATAGCTTCTTCAACAACAACAACAAAAACCTGTAAATTTTTAGAGAAGTAAAAAGACAAGGAAAGGTATGTTTGAATCTGTTGAGTCAGGGAGGCCAGTTAGTAAAGTTTCTTGATATAGATGCCTCTGGTGTCTCCTCCAGGTCAATAAGTATCTGAAGTTGTTCTCAGTGATTAACCTTTTTTCTCCCTGATGGAGAGGGGAAGCAAGTTACCTTTAATCTTCATAAATTTATGTCTTGCTTTCAGGTGAGTAGAGGAAGGGCAGAGAATTTCCTGGTATCTGTGTCTCAGTGCCTTCAGCTCAAAATAATCCTTTTGACCAAAGAAGCATATTTTGGGTTGGCATGTTCTGATCTCACACACAACCATGTCTTTACAATATGGGTTGTACCTTGGGCTGGGTTCTGAAAGTATTTGGGAAATTGTGTATTTTTTCTTCTTTTGTACATTTTCTATGGAGAATTTTCAACAGATATGGGGAAAGATGTTTTAAAGTCTCAAGCTGCTTTTTATAGAGAGAAAAGTAATTTCTTTCCTTGTTGATGTTGTTGATGGTGTTTTCCTTACAGGAATTTAATTATTCTTTCTATAGAATGGAGCAAAATGACTTTAAACTTTACCAGAATAAAGCACCTCTGAAAGTCGAAACTTCATTCTCTCACTTTCATAGTTTTCACTGGTTAAAATGGTGTCCAAGGGCAAACCAGAGACTGAGAACTTTTGTCACCCACAGAACTGAGACCATGTTACTTGAATAAATGACGTGTTAAGCCATGCTTGGCCATTATACTTCCTGCTGAGAGTTGTGACAAATCATAGACTTCAAAATGCCATCATGGGGGAAAAATGAGTTCTTTAGGAAAGAACAGTATTTGTCTTCCTCAAGTATAACTCATCATTAAGAACAAATGTCTGGAAAAGAAAACTGCTCTTCAATTGACATTGTAACTTCACCCCTTTTATTAATATTTAAACAAAAAAAATTCTAAAAGGAAAATCTACATGCCCTTATTAGTTCTCCTGATCACTTGCCAATCTTTAATTAGTAAAGGAGGAACTTGTGTAAAGATTTTTTAAAATGCATAAGGCAAGCAGAAAAAAATCATGCCTCTTGAACAGCAATCAGTCTTTGAAAAAATTTTTAAATATATTTTAAGCTAGTCAAGAATATTTGTATTTTTCTTAAAAAAAAACTGACCTTAAACAGACATGAATAAAAGAAGATGCAAATATCTGACTTACTTTTAAAGCTTTGCATTCTACATAGAAGATGTTGATTATCAAGTATGTATTAAAATAATGATTATACTTATTATTACCTAAAAGGATATCTTTCTGCTGAATATGTATTTTTCTAACAAAACAAAATGAAGACAAAGAAAAGCCTAATCAATATATTTCAAACCATTAAATGGAATTCTTGCTTGCTTTGTGACAGACACTCACTCTTCTTTCTTGATTTTAATCCCAAATCAACTTGCATCTCTCAAATGAAGGACTTATTATTTAATTTTTCTTTTTTTAATGACAATAGTCTGCTTTATTAACAATAAAATCAGGTAAAAATTGACATACAGAGCACTTAGCCTTTAGATGAGCCCCACCCCCCACCAAGAACAATCAATTTCAATTTTACATATATTACCTTATTGATTGATCTCTAACATTATTCAAGGACGATGTTATCCACATTTTCCAGAGAAGGGAAAAAAAAAAAACCCTGAAGTCCATCTTAAGATTCAACTGATTTTGTGTCTGCTATGTGTTCATAACATGAGCAAAATTTGGATTTTTGCACCTCCCAAATTCCCATGCTGACTTCTGCATGAGATAACCATGGCCAATCCTGTTTCATTTTGTTATTCTACATAGCTGTCCTCAGAGCGTCACACGTAAACAGCACGTATACCTAGGAGTGAATCTCAAAGTAACTTGGTTTTCTGACTAGGTGTGAGAAACGTCATTGCTGAAAAGAAAGTATGGTTGATTGATAAAACATCTAGACTTTTCCCTTTTTTTGTAAAAGCTAATCTTAAGATAGATTTCTCAGTAAAGGTAACAGCTTGCCTTGACAACTTGGTGAGCATAGTATCATCATTTCACACAAAATATATGGCAGGCATTAATTTTCAGTGTCAGATCAATTCATTGACCACAACTATCAAGAACACGAAGAGACTGGACAATTAATTCCTTTTTGACATGAAATTATTATATAATAGAACTGCAGCCTTCACTCTTTCTCCAACCCATTGTCTGATATTATGCTTTCAGAGGTCATGGAAAGAAAGCACAGGGCATGAAACCTTTGACCAAACTTTTTCCATGTTTCTGTACTTGTTTGATGGTTGTTTTATATCAAATCATTGTTTTCTTTCCAAAGACTCTTCCAGTCTTCCAGAAGTGCTATTTCTAAAGTGAAAATATCAGAAAAGCATGAATTTAACTTAACATTCCTCATTCCTTCTCTGTAATTAGGTTGATCATTTTTTTACATGAACGTGTCTGCATTATATGTGCACAATATTCAATTGATTTTACATGTGCATATATATACATGCACATATACACATGCAAATACATACATATATTCTTTTAACTGTATATATAAATACACATTTTTAAAAATTTGCTTTTGGCTGGTTCCTATAAGAAGTGGACAGCCTAGTGAGGCTAACAGTGTGGTATCCTAAAGTTCACCCTTGGGTTGAACTTGACACTTTATATTTCAGCTTTAAGATATCAAAACTGTTTTTTTTATTTGTTTGTTTATACTGGAAGTGTCATCAAAATCAGATGGGGCAAGAATGATCTTTAGCATACCACCCACCCTACATATCTAGATTAATGCCTATGTGTGGTAGGCAAAAATGGGTACACATTAAGTGGATCTGTGAGTTCCTTTTAAAGACATTTGGGGGCAATATCTGATTTACATGAATGGATTTCTACAAAATAAAGAACACCGTATTTGTCAACGTTAGTCACGTTCACTTCCAGTTAAAAAGGGTGGTTTTAATATATCCTTGAGAATGCTTAGGAATCAAGCGATATGACAACAGCATTCTTTGCTGTGGAATCTAAGTAGGTAATAAGTAGCCTGGCATAGAGTGATGAGTGGGTTGCGGTCTCCAGGGCAGCGATGCCTGGGTTGGAAGACTGGTTTTGCTCTGTACTAGCTCTGGGACCTTGGACAAATAATTTACACTGTTTAATGGAGATAATAGTATCAACTTTACAGGTTTAAAGTGAGATCATCAGATGAATTAAAGCCACTGAAACAGCTCCTGACACAAAATAAGCTTACAAACCAGAAGAGGAAGAGGACCTCTATCATTGGTTTCCCATTATAAAAAATGTCACTCCCTCATTTAATTTTACTTTCCTCTCCCTAGTCCCACTCCCAGCTCATTGGACTTCAATGCAAATATCAAAGTTAATCAAAATATTTTCAAGTACATTGCCCTTCTCTCTTGCATTTGAAAGTAAAGTACAAATCCTTCTCCTGGGAAATCCCTTGGCACACTGCACTGAGCTCTCAGCTCTGACCTCTTCAGGAGGTCATTGAGAGGCTGGAGGGTGGGGAGGTAAACTAGCTTCACAGAGTCCAAGGTAGGCAGGTGATAATTCCAAGCTAAGCCCATTTTCCCTCAGGTCTCATGATCTCTTATGTAGACCTCTCAATAAAGCCCTTTGGCCCTGAGTGCCCCAGGAAGTTTGTCCCTCCACCCCCAACCTCAACTTTCTTAGACACTGACTGAACCCTCTTTTCTGAACTTATTTTCAGCCTCAATTGTCCAATTAACATCAAGACCACCCGTGGTTCAATTTCATCAGCCACTGATCTTGTAGAATTTGCTCCAAGAAGCAGAAGATACTAATCATAGCCGTCATCAAAGAAGCTACTGAGTCACATAGAGAGTATTTGTATGAGCATACAGATTCAGAATATTTAACCTAAACTGGTAGGCTTTGGATAGCACTCGACAGGTATCAAAACAATATCTTCTTTATGGCCTATCTGCAATAATGCCAAAAATTTCACTATTTAATGTTTAATACCTTAAATCTTAAAAAAATGTTTATTTTTTCTATCTAAAGATTTTTATCATTTCTTAAAAATTCAGATCCACTGAAAATCCATACTGTTAACTAGATCACCAACTAACATAATAGGATACCCTAGGACCTAACTATATTTAACCTTATTATTTTAAAAGTTATATTTAATCTTCAGATTAAATCTAAGGTTCACACTGCTTATGACAATCTTGTGATGAATAAATCCAGATTCCAAAAAGAACACATAGCTTTTGTGTGACTAAGTAGAAAGTCTAACTGACACAAAGTCCATTCCCAGGTTAACTGAATTTAGGATTTTTTTAAACTAAAAATTTAAATTCACCTAAATGACCTTTCATACTCAACTTTTTCCCTCTCCACCTAGTTGTTTTGTTTCTGTATAAACACGAACCCTGTTCGCCAGTTAATTTCAAAGGCTTTTTAAATGTCAGGAGTTGAGCTGAGATTTCATGACTCTCAAGTATCTGTACAGGTCATTAGTCCAAAGGACTTTTAAGCCAACCCATCAGCCCCCAGTGACTCCAAATTCCAGTTAAACAGATGCCCACACTTGATGGTATCTACTTAAAACCCAAAGAGTAAATCTTGTAAGTAGCTCTGCAGATTTGACTATTGAAAGACTAATGGGTCCATATAAAATAATCTTCCAACTTCTGGGCTTAGGAAAGCCCTAAAAACAAATTAACTTTAATGTTTTTCCAAGGTTTGTTAACCTTGCTTGCTCAACAGCTGCTCTGCTTTCATAATGAAAGAGAAACGAAGTCGTAATGGCTCTAAGGTTGCCAAAATTTGGGGGCAAACAAGCTTTCTGCACTCTGCAGAATATTCCCTCTCCGTGAAGTATGATTGTCAGATTCCAAAAGTCTCAGGACACTTTCATCTCAGCAGTGATGTATGCCACAGATATACAGCAAATAGGCTGCCGTGCAATTTAATGTTCACTTTAGATGCTCCAGTCCTTATTAGAAAAGGTCACGGATTGTCCTACTTAGATGATTAATGCAGACTCTTGCATCTTTATGGGATATTTCTGCAATATGTGCTGCCTAAGTGACTGTTTGTTCCTCATTTCAGACTCTACCAGTGTTTAATACTCAACGTGAATTTTGATAGGTGGAAAATGCCACTTTTCAGCCTCAGGTTTTGTAAATGGCTCTGTTAAAAAAAAAAAAAAGAATAAAAAACAAATTTTAGGAAACTTAAATCATAGGGTCCAAAAAAAGCTGGAAGCCCATTTTCATCAAACTTCCCCTAGCAGTTTTCTTTAAATTTATGCTGATAGCATAATTACTATAATAAACAAGTCCTTTTTCAGAAGTCCTTGGAAAATGCAAGCCAGAAGTTTGTTTGTTTCAGAAACTGATTAGTTAAATCCTGCCAGACCAATGGTAGTGGCAGTAATCTATTCTTATTTGCTATGTTAGTAAAAGCAACATTTCCTAAGACATTAGTCCTCTGTACCTTACCTGCTAATGAGTGACAACATGATGCACAACATGGCTTGTGACATTTTTTGAGGTCAGAAATCTTGTTTTAACTCCTCATTTTCTGAGAGCAAAAAAAAATAACAATTTTTATATTCTTTATATACCTATCAAAGACCAATCCTTAGCTGGGTGTGGTGATGCACACCTGTAATCCCAGCAGCTCAGGAGGCTGAGGCAGGAGGATTGAGAGTTCGGAGCCAGACTCAGCAACAGCATGGTGCTAAGCAAATTAATGAGATCCTGTTGTTAAATAAAATACACAATAGAACTGGGGATACGGCTCAGTGGCCGAGTGCCCCTGAGTTCAATCCTGGTACCAAAAAAAAAAAATTAATCCTTAGAGAAACAAAACTTTTCTGCAATAACCCAACAAATTTAAACATCTGGATTTCTATTGCTCTTGTTTTTGCTATCCTTCTTCTATTTTTGCTCTTATTTTTGTTTTCCCAAAGTGGGTAACCCTGGAAATACTAAAAACTTAGTCTATTTAATATGTCTTTAAACTGACATAATATTTGTATGGTTATGCAAATCCATTAACAAGTTTCTACTGTTGCTTTGGAAAATTTTTATGTGACCTTGGAAAGACTATTTCCTGGATGGAGTTGACCTAGAGAAAGTTGCCCTTCACTCAAATGAATGTGTTCTCCATTGTAGCCTTTTCCTTCTTGGACCTACTAATGGGTGTCTTGTCGAATGGTTACCTAGCTGTCGTATGTAAGTTACATTTAATAACACTCCAAAGTTCAATATTTGTAGGCCACATTGTTTTGAATTCTGTCGCTACTGTTGGTCACAAAGAACTGATCAAATTGTCAACAGTCAATGTGAAACAGTCAATTAAATAGATCCAGCCCAGAGCCAGGAGAAAATACAGGTAGTAAAATAAAATTTTCTCTTTCTTTTATACGTTAATTCATTTTTGCCAAAGGATTTATTCCATTCACTTTAAATGTCACTCCCTGAATTTGGTCATGCGGATAAACCAGATCTGGAGAGAAAATAAAAATAACAGGTATTAGTAAATATCATAAATATTCCTTTCATTTAAAACAAAAAAATGATATTAAACACTCCCTTTTAACAATCACATGTAAGATTTTTTTTTTTTTACAAAAAAGAATAAAACACAGATATATGCTATGACATGGATGAACTTTGAAAATGCTACACTATGTGAAAGAAGCCACACAAATTCCCCATATTGTATATGCATATAAAAATGTCTGGAAGAGGTAAGTCCATAGAAACAAAGGAAGATTGTGTTCACCAAGAGCTAGATGGAATGGAGTATGGAGTTTGACCACCAGCAGGCACACAGAGTTTCTGACTGAAGTGTTAAAAATATTCTGGAGTTAGATTGTGGCAGTGGTCATACAACCTTAAGAATATATTAAGAGCCACTTTAAAATTGGGTACTTAATCAGAGTCAATTATATGATATGTGGTTTAGATCCTAATTAAAAGGATGCTAGATAGCTTGATAAAACTCAGATCAGATAAATTTGACTCAATTAGAAGGACATCCACAAGCCTCCTCTCCTGGCATCTGAGTTTTTTCTACTCCACTCCCAAGAAGATGATGGAGTGGAGAGACTGCTGCCAATAACCAAGGCCTGGGTTCAGAACTGAGGAAGTATCTCCGCCCACTAATGGTGGACAGCCTGGAACTTTCATCTGGGATCTGTGTTCTTTAGCAACATGATGGTATCAGAACCCACCAGGATAAGAAGTTTTAACTCACCTTTCTATTTTGGTTGGGGTAAGGAGATAAATATATTGGACCAAGTTAACAGAATAATAATGTATTTGGAAGTAGTGTGGCAGAAAGCTGATAGCTCTAATTCATGTATTTTTATGTAGCTCTTGGGTTAAGTGGGCCACTTCAGTCCTGAATTTATGAGGAGAGCTGGGGAATTTACATCCTTAAGAAATACTCCTGGTGATTCTTCTTCAAACTCAGTTTTGACAACCATTGAAACCTGTTTTTTCCTCTAACTTTATATATTTTTAAATGTCAAACTAACAGAAAAAATGAAAATGTTACATTTTATAACACCACCAAGTTCAATTCTTGTAGGTCAAATTATTTTGGTTTCTGTCATTAATATTGTTCACAAAAAAACAAATAAAATTGATATTTCTCACTTAATGTTTCCTTTACATCTTGAATATAGCCTCAAAGGCTACTAAACCCATCCACTTTAATTGTAGACTTTCTACATATCTAAAACTTAATATACAGATACATACATTTTTATCTTCTAAATTTTCTAGGTTTCTAAAAATTAGTGTTTGGCAAGAAATATTCTTTAATCTACAATTCTTTAAAATACCTGATTTATGAAGTATCATAAACAATTGGCTCCTAACATGTTTAGCTTTATATTCCTAGTGCTCTTGTACACAGAAAGGTGATTTTGTCCCTCATAAATCCTATGGATGCTGAAAATTTTACAGGATGACTGATTCTTTTCTTTTTTCTTAGTAAATAAAAAGATAATACATTTTAAGCCATCTTTTCAGCATTGCTGAAATTCAATTGTTGCTATGGAATGCACTCTCAGACAGATTTTAAATACACTAAAGAACGTAATAGGACAAATGCAATCTTGGTCATTGACTTTGAATTCACCTTATCTCATCTCTTTTTTTTTTATATAGGGATGTATTTGTCTATTTGAAATTATATATTAAGATAACATTATCTATTTAGGTATGTTTTGTCTTAACAAGATACCAAATTTCTCACTTATTTCATTTAACTCTAATTTACTGTGTCTTACATGCCCAGTACCCTGAAAGATCTCAATTGCAAGTGGATTTTTTTATTTAAAGGGAAATTGGAATTATTTTCCCCCAAGAAGATATTTTAGTTTATAAAGCACCTGATTTTCCCTGGAGGTCCTTCCCACTTGGTTGAGTTTCCCTCACTTCTACATTGGTCTAGGAAGTGAATGACTGGCTGGCAAATGGAAGGTGCATTAGATCAGCCATTAGTGGGTCTTCACCATGCAGGAGGATTGGGTTGCCCCACATTGCCTAGTCAGAAACCTTCAGAGAGAGCAGGTGTGAGGAGGCATCACGTGGTGGTGATTAGCATCAGCCATTGCCCCACTTCCATGCCATAAACCACCACTCTGCAGTTTCAGCTGCAGTGGATTCTAAAGAGACATTCCTAAAAAAGCCACCCTGGGACAATCCTGAGTTACTTCTCTTCCTGGCAGTTTTACATAATCACCAAGCTGTTTGGTAATAACCTTAATTACATCTCAGATTGTGGTAAATGCCAAAAAGAAAAAAATAAAGGCACAGAAAACTGTGAAAATTTGAAAAAGAAAGAGAAAATTACTCACTAAGTGAAACTACCCCTCCAAGTATTCTGAGGATATGGGGTTTCCTCAGGACACATGGAGCCTGTTGTTATGAAATGTGCTGAGCAATTAGGCATTCAGGTTAACAGTAAACATATCATGGTGGGAAGTTGGCCCCTCACCACTTGGGCAGATTTATTTTTTATAATTCTCCAAAGCAGTATAACAAAATGTAGATGTACTCATTCATTCACATCATCATTCAGAAACTTTGATTAAAGAGTAGCAAGGGGCTGGAGAATGGGTGAGGGCCATGATGCGCCCTCGTGGCTAACAAGATGCAATAGTTGGCATTGGCATCAAGTCATTCGGAGATTTCAGTGCAATTGTCTGTGTGTGCAGGTGAGATGTGAGTTTAGAGGCAGAATACCTCACCCATTCTGAGATCTCAAAAGAAAATCCCAAAAGAGACCCACTGAGGTTTAAAACTGATGAATCAGTGCTCTATTTCAACCAGAGAACATGAACTAATGCTCCAACTGCCCAAGCATATACTCAGATGTCACGAGATATGCCAACACTCACTTTACCCCCTGCAGGTAGGATAATAGAAATAATCTTCACTAGCTGGGCACAGTGGCACATGCCTGTAATCCCACTAGCTCAGGAGGCTGAGGCAGGAAGATTGAAAGTTCAAAGCCAGACTCAGCAATTCAGCGAGGCCTTAAGCAACTTAGTGAGACATTGTCTCATAATTATAAATGAAAAGGGCTGAGGATGTGGCTCAGTGGTTAAGCACCCCTGGGTTCAATCTTCTGCTACAAAAAAACAACAACAAAAAAAAGAATCGAAATAATCTTTACTTCCCATTGCAATAGTATTGATTCATAAGAGTACAGCACACAGCTCAGTTTAGAAGGTGGTTATTTACCACAATCTAGAGATATTCAATACTTGTCTAAATTCAATCAGCCTTTGGTTTAAGTATCATGCACATGTGATGGCCAGCTGGCCAAAGATTATAGATTCATTTTAAATAGGAGAGGAGATAATGAATTATGATCATCAGTATTTGTATGTTATTTGTTGAGGGATGAATTATAAATTATTGGTAGGAGAAAAAGATCTGAGAAGTTTGAACACTTAATAAATACTGTGGGGATGTCCCCATTTGCAGTCTGATTTAGAAACTTCAAAGACTATCCTGCTCTGCTCAGGAGGAAACTGTGGCTCATTTTGAATGATCACTGAAGTGAGGGAGGTTGAACACTCTCAGTGCGTCAGTTAAGTGATCTTGGCAGTACCAGAGACAACCAAAGTGATTTGTTCAAGTTAAAGGAAGAAATATTTGATACTAGTGGCATTCGGGAACTTTTTCCTTTTTTTCTACTATGACTAAAAAAATAAAATAAAAAAGAGGATCACCTTTGCCAACATAATACACAATTTGACAGATAATTTCATAATTGCACCTGTGACACCTGAATCCATTTGATTTCTTTCTTGCCATACCTCTGGTGTGTACTGGGGAGCATAAGACCAGTCTCTCTTCTCTGGGACCTTGTTATCTGAGCTCTTTCCTCTCTCTCATGTGCCTTCATTCTCTTCCACTCTACTGGTGTCTCTTCAGCCTATATACATTCTCATGTCCTTTGCATCGTTAAAAATATAAAGGGTATTTCCTTTAACCGTGATTCCCCTGGCTTATCTTCTATTTCTCCTCTTCCATTCATAGCCATGGTCCCTGACAAATACTATTCACCATCTGAACTTCTACGTCTCCTAATGTCCCTTCATTTCCTACTCAGAGATGAAACCGATGGACTCCTCTCACTCCCATGTTATGGACCACTCTGTAATGCCTGAATGATGACCGCTCCTTTCTTTTAAATTCTTTCCTTTTATTCTGAATGCTCATCTTCATTTTAGCACTTTCTGAATTTCCTTACCATAGTGTCTTTTTCTGGCTTCCATTTTTCCCCGATTTAATATCCCTTAGATATTGTTGTCATTGACCTTTTCCTAACCGTTTTTACAGTGCTTTGGATATCTTCTTTTATACTGTGTATCCCAAATCTACATTATCAAGACGAGACCAGTCTCCTGAGTGCCATACCTATAATGCCACTTGCCTGTGGGAGTGTTCCTCCTGAATGTCACACACACACTTCAAACTCAATATGGCCAAAACCAAAACCATCATCTTTCATTTCTGACTCACTTCATTACCTTGAATTCATCAGGCTTAACTTTGGGCAATATTTCTTGTCTATAACTAATCTTTATGGCTTGCATTTAAAAATTATTTATTCTGTTTATTAATCTGTTAAGTCCTCTGGGTGAAAGAATTCTACCCTATTCCTTTTTGTATCTTCAGCTCCAAGCCCATAATTACTTAGGAACTGAATCATTGAATAGATGGAGTGAGGCGAGGTCTCCTGCACAGCCGTACCTTTTTGCACTAAAAGAAAGAATATCAAACCAGATTCCCAATACATAGTTTTAAGTGCTCTCTGTGTAACTTCTCAGTAAAGGATCTTTTTCATTTCTTATGGCCACTATCATAACACTGCTACACAACTACGGCTCTCATCCTCGAAGGGAGGCAGGTACAAGAATGCAATCTCAGGAGATCATATAAGGAAAGATTTTCCTGAGAGTACAAATGTGAGGAATGAGTGCAATTATAGAGGAAACACTGTGACATACTCCAGGAAGAAGGACGAGGTCTTTCTTTTACTTTGATATTTAATATTCAGGAGGTTGAAAGCACTCAGTCTATAGTAATGGATAACAGCTCTGAAAAATGTGAAGAGATTTTAGCATTAAGCCTTACAAATCACAAAAATCTCAAAGGAAAAATTCATTTCATTGGAAAGATTAAATTGCTATAGGGTAACATCATTCTTCTGCCTTTCTCCTACAGCCTCCCACTAATCTCTATTCTACTTCTATCTCTTTGCATTTGACTATTCTAGACTCTTCATATAAGTAGAACCACATATCTTTCCTCCTGTGATTGCTTAATTTCACTTAGCATAAATTCCTCAGGTTTTATCCATGCTGCAGCACATGTCTGAATTCCCTTCATCTTTCAGGTTGAATAATATTCTGTTTTTATATACTTGCACATTTTGTTTATCCATTCATCGGCTGCTGAATACTTTAATTGCTTCTATCTTTTGACTGTTTTGAATAATGCAACTGTGAATATGAGTGTACAAAACTGTGTATGTCTCTACTTTTCGTTCTTTTGGGTATATCCCCAGATGTGGAATTGCTAGATTATATAGTAATTCTATTTTGAATTTTTTGAGAAATCACCATACCATTTCCCCAAGGATTGTACCATTCTACATTCCCAGCAGAGATGCACAATTTCTTTACATCCTCACTTATGCATGCTACTTTTTTGTCTTTTTCGTAACATTCAGCCTAATGGACATGGAGTGGTAATCTCATTGTGGTTTTAATTTGCATTCCCCTAATGATGAGTGATGTTGAGTGTCTTTTTATGGGCTTATCTACTATTGGCATATTTTTCTTGGGGAAATATCTATTCAAGTCTTTTGCCCATTTTTTAAGTGGGTGGTTGTTGAGTTGTACAAGTTCTATATATTAATCACACCCTTTTAAAAGGTTTCTTTCTGGAAATCATATAATTTACTTTCATTTATATTACTTGGGGTACAAGTTACTATAGGGAAAAGCTGGCAAATGTAGTCTATTCCATGAGGCCATGTACTAAGCTAAAAATTAGGGGTTCTATTACTTTGGGGGAAAAAGTGAGGACAGATCTTGGTGAATAAGTAATCAAGTAATCTGTGCTCAGAAATGTATATTTCATGGTTTATTTTTACCAAGGGGCTTTGTAAATAAACAGAACTATTTGCTAAAAACAGAGTATTTATATATTGCTTATGACTAGTGTCTTATACATCCATGATTCCCATAGTTTTTAGATTAGCATTTTTCTCCTGAATTATATCCTATCATTTAAAAAATCACAAAGAATCACCATATTTATATTATTCTTATACTTAAAAACTTTTTATAGTAACATAAATAAGTAAAGCACTTGATATAGAGATAGAGCTCTTCTCTATTAATGTTAATTTATTATTCCTCCTGGGCTAACCTATAACTGATTTTTCTTTAGGCTTAAGTTGAACTTTATTTCACTTTTTTCATCTGAATCCTTGAATGTTCAAAACTATTTTTGATGATATCGCAGTTCCAAAGACGTTAGCAGTGTTGTATCTGCAGTTTGGGTAAAAAGTGTTTTTTGGTCATACAACCTGCTACATCCTCATTTCAGTGACAAGGTATTTATGCTGCTCAGTCATTTGAGTTAATGGTTAATATATTTAAAAGTAATGTCATTAAATGCATATATTGGATATATGATTATTGACCAGAGTTTAGCAGGGTAAAAATAAATAATTAAATAAAAAGAGTACTTAACAATTTAGGAACACTAATAATAATGTTTAGAAATATTTTTCAATTTTAATCTGTTTTGTTTTTATTATCTCTTATCTCTCCATGAAGGAGTAATGCTAAGAAATATGAGTCACCACAGAGAAGAAGCATCTATGGTCACTCTTTATTCAGACATGTTTGAGACACCTTTGTAGATCCGGGAGCCTCCTAGGAAAGAACTCATCCTTAAGGAAGAAGAAATTTGGTCAAGGATAGGATAGGTCAGTCTCTAAAGGGAGAACTGATTTATTTTAAATGGAGTTTCCTGTCTGTTTTCTGTTTTAGTGCCCGTGTACTAAACGTCTAAACTCTGGGAACATGCAGCACCCCTGAACTATTATAATCTAAAGAGCCATTCAGTCAAATGGCTCAGCTGCATCAGGCATGGGAAGAACTTCCCTCTGGGACTACTGTTGGAACCCATAGAGGTACAGAAAGTTGCAGTACTAGAGCAGCTGGCTGGATCAGATCAAGTTGTGACAGAAAGATGCAAGAAACAAAATCATAGGAAAGGAGAAAATATGATGATAAAGTCCAGAGCCAGCTGAGGGCTAGCTAGTTCATCAGGTCTCTTAATATTCCTACTAAAAATGACAGAAAAGAGAAGGGGAAGTTGTGATGGGCTAGGATCCCTGAAATTACAGACAAGCAGAGCCAGAAACATGCCTTTTATCAGTGCTATTGCTGTTGAAGGACATCTCACACTGTTGTGTTGCATGGGATCAGGGGTCTCCCAGAGCTTTTGATCCCTTAGGGATAAGCAAGGGGACTTAAGTAATTTGCATTCAAATATAGATATTTTAAAGGTAAAGATACTCATTCCGTGTCTTTCCCACATATTTTCAAATATTCAAATCACTTTTTTTCTGCTAAGAGCCAAGTATATGATGCATGGCATTTTTGGTCGAAAGGTGACACCAGCTAGCCATTGAGATGATATGATTATGTTAAGATTTGCATTCATATGGATATTGGACTCCTGCTGTTCACCTAGGCCGGCTATGGGACTCCTGGAGAGTTCCCATTGGTTGGGGAAGTACAGTAGGAGGGAGTTCCGGGGGAGGAGCTCTCTCTGCGGTCTGGGAGGAGGCCGCGTGGGTGGAAAAAAATCTTCCCGGGCGGTACCGGACATTGGCGGCAGTTTCAAAAAATAAACTTTGTTCCTGCTTGAGTGGCTCGTGATTTTGTGCCCAGCCAGACTGCGGCATTTTCCTTTCACAAATATGAGATGTCTGGCTAGAAAAGAACATACTCAACTAATGTTCTTTTTTAATCACACTGACCACAGAGGATTTAGGTCATTTACAAACAAGAGCACAATATTTTATTTAAAAAAAAATTAAACCAGCAAGAATAGATCATCCATCCTGAAATAGAAAGCCTGGTGGCAGAGTACCCTGGATTTGCTTGGCACCATGGAGGCAGACAGAGCATCTGTAGTCTGCTCCTACACCCTTTTCCTGGAGGACTTGTGGTGCCAACACTCACACTGACACAGGAGCCGTCGGGAAAGCCAGATTTCACACCTTCACCCTTCAAAGTTCTAACACAAGGAAGAAAACCTAAAATCATGGCAGAGACTTTGTGGAGAGAGATGGGATATGGGTTCTGGAGTATACGGTGCTGGCCAAGGGGCTGTGCCTGGCGTCTTATGTGTTCATGAAGGACAATACTCACAATCATGAACCCTCCAGCCCTTTCAGCCATGTATTGAAAAGCAACAATTAGACAGGAAAGACAATCCTCTGGTTCTGTGGATAAACAAAGAAGAGGCACCCCCAGAGACCCATCCTTCTTCATCAACACTTTTCAAAAGGAGACCACATTGTCTCCAAGGAGAAAGACTCTGAAAGAAGAGACCATACTACCATCATGCTGCCATATGTCTGGCATAAAAACTCTGAATGACAGCAGCATGCATAGTGACCAGAGCCCTCTGTTAGATTTATCCCCAGCCAGCTTTTGACTTTCACTCTGCAGGGGCACTCATGTTCTGAACAAGATGCTTTGAAATCCTGGGATAAGAAACACAAAACATCATTGCAAAAATCCATAAAGTGCTTGGTGCGTTGGTAGCATTCTCAACTAAACCACAGAATAGGAAAACAGTAACCCCACACTCCACCACCATGCACACATCTTATTTGAAAATAAAGATATAAAATCATGTACAGCCAGGGCAAACTGACTTCTGTCCTAAGCAGTTTTCCACTCCTAACCTAGATCTCACCTGCAGGTCCCTAAACGCAATCTCTTGCCCTTTGAGCAAGTGCCTGAGCCCCAGATAAGGTTAAACACACACATCCCAGGAGGCATTAGCTCACAACTCCTTTTTCACAGCAACACTTTATAAATGACTGATGTGGACACCCAGAGGTTTTTAATGCATCAGTTGCAATCAGCACAATAGATGCTGTTTAAGGAGCTTTCATATTTGCTGTGCAAATCGTTTCCATAAATGTGTGGGTTTATCGATCTGAATAAGCCATCCCTTATATAAAGATGATGAGATCTCTGTTAGTCATCCAATATTTCAATACCAATAAAGCCACACTTTGGAGAATCTGTACCCTTTCAGACCTGTAGCTTCTTATCTTGTTTGTTCATTTGTTGGCTTGTTGCAGTTGAGTGTATAATATCTCTTATTGTATGGTTAACACCACTTAGTGAAAGCTTATTTCTGTTCATCATCTTCATGACATCTAACACAATGCTGGGTGTGCTGCATGTATGTTAAATGAAGATTTATTGTTTGCCTAGTCCCAAGGATTTGCTATATATTTAGAGTTGGGACACTGAACACTAACTACATATTAGAAACAAAACTAAGAAAGATGAATCTGTATAAGATCCACTGCAAGCTGGTTGAAGTCAAGCAGAGCTGTTTTCACTAGGTCATAGGGATCAGGGGAAAATATGACAATTCCTATGAGTGTCCTGGCATTAAAGGGATGTTTTAATGAACATTTTCTAGACAAATATATTTTTCACATTCTTTTCAAACATAAACTACAGACTCCAGAATATTCTTTTCCACTATAAAAACATTTAGTATAGACAAACCACCGTGGGATCCCTGCCCTATCAAGGAAACCAGAATATTACACATAAAATATATTCTCATTTTTATCCGTTGAACATCTTGGTGTTTATTCCTAGTATTGGCAGAAAATGAGGAAAAGGAGAAGAAATCCTCTTTCCCTCCTTCTCTTTCTGATTACTTAAGATTTGTCTTTTTTATTGCTTTTGCTTTTAAAGTCCTGATTGCCTAACATCCTCAAAAGCACCCACCTAATTAGGAATTTAGACATACTTCGGTTTTCTTAATATTGTTTATTTATAGATTCCTGGTGGGCCCTTCATGGGGTAGTCTAGATGACTGAGCAAGAAAAGAGTGGTGTTTAAAGGTTGGGTGGTAATAGCAATGGGGTATTAAGCAATTCTGCAAAATTATAATCATGTTTATTAGTGTTTTAATTACTTTTATTATATGCTCTATAATTAAAATAAAATTTCATCCATTATACCCTAAAATACACTGAAATAATCTACTATGACCTACTATCACTAGTCTCATGCTATCATATTCTTCATACTAGAATGTTGTCTCTGTATTGATATTATTCACAAGTTCACACAAAGTAAGTGCAAATCTCCTAATTATCTAAAAGGCACATGATAAAATTGAACTTTTTTGGTTCTTTGAATGTAATATGAAAGGGGTTAACCTAGTGACAAATAGTTTCCTATAGTATAAGGGGCCCTGAGACCATTTTTGCTGCAAATATCAGTTAATCAGCAGAGGACTGGATACATGACCCTTGGTTTCTGGAATGTGTTGTAATGAGAAGTCCTCAACAATCTAAATGTCACAAATGACATAATGAGAACCAAACTGATATTTTTTTTCTTCTTCACTTTCAAGCTTAATATTCCTTCACCTGATATTTTAACTAGATAACAGACAAGAAAAAATAGAAATCCATTATGATTAGTTATTCAGCAAAATTTAAAAATAATCATACATAGATGTAAACACCCAGATTTTACAGAAATTGCTTGATGTGTTTTAAAGTCATGTGCAATTTCCAACTTCTTGATACACCAGGGAGAACATATGCAAATCTCTCTAGTTTGGCATCTGTGGGACAAAAATCCCTGAGATGCAGAATTTCATTGCCTGCTCAGAGAGGAAAGTCACTTTGGTTTCGTTAAAAATTAACACATCCTCTCACTGACATTTAAGACTAGTAATTGGCTGTGAAGTGCTCAGTGCTGCTTTTGGAGGAACTGGGATGTATATATATCATATAGATTACATATACTATTTTATGTATACCATATATACATGTCATATATACATATATATCACATACATTTTTAAAACATCACCATTAAATAAAAATTTTAGTCATTTACTATATCTTTTATAGCTGTGGGACTTTCCTCATGTTGATATTGTATTGCATGTATTAATACATTATTGAAAATGACGGCCGTTTTACTTTCTTAAGGATTTTTGAAGATAACAAAATTCATATCAAACACCTTTTCCAAATCCAAAAGCAGTAGCAGTTGGAGAGCAAGAAGATCCCAAGGAACTCCTTTCAAACAGACCTTACTATCATTTCATGAACATATAGGACTCTTTCTTTTTTTTTTTAAACTGGAGATTGAAACCAGGGCCACTTAACCACTGAGCCATGCCCCCAGTCCCTTTTTTGTATTTTATTTAGAGCCAAGGTCTCACAGAGTTGCTTAGTGCCTCACTAAATTGCTGAGGTTGGCTTTAAACTAGAGATCCTCCTGCCTCAGCCTCTAGAGCTGCTGGGATTACAGGCGTGTGCCACCTCCTATATAGGATTCTATTGCACTCTTATAGCAGCTATGTGATACCTACAAATTTTAATTGTAAGTATGGAAAAGGTGGGGAAAACAAGCAAGAGAAAAGGTTGAGGATGGACAATCAGACTATTGGTACAACCAAAAAACTCCTCTATGTAAAATGTTTTCTATCTTAATTAATGAAATAAATTCATATTTTAGAATAAAAGCAAACATCCAAATAAAAAGAAAGAAGAAATGGATGGAAAACGTATTGCATTCCTTGTTTTGTCCTTCATCTTCAAATTTTACTCCTATTATTTACCCATGAAACATTCTCCAAAGATACAGGAAATAAAATTAGCAACTGTAACCTGTCATTGAACTTTTTGTCTTCTAATCTGAAAACATGCCCCAGTTAAAAATAATTAGTTTCAGTTTTAATGTATTTGCACAATAAGTATTTCTAAGCCCCACTATGTGTCAGTTTCTTTAATGTTCTGTTTTCATATTACACCCAACCATATTCCCTCTTGTGAAAACACTTGTAAGGGCTTCACTGCAGACCTGTCTCATTATGAAAAACAGGTAACACTGGGAAACTTGAGAGATTGTTCCTTTAAATGGAGATAGCCAAGTACTCATCACATTTTCAAGTTTTTATTAGCTATGAAATATGAGTGATATGGTAATATTTGATGATAATATTTGCAATTATCTCTTAACATAGAAAAGTTTTATGTGTATTGAAAAATCCTTTTCAATCTGTATTAATATTTAGGATCAAGAACCCCAGGAATATTATACACACACACACACACACACACACACACGTGCATGTTACTGCATTGTTCATATAATGCATTATATGTTGAAAATATATTCAGAGATAATCACAAAATCTATGTTCATAATGCCTATTCTTCAGTGAAAAGTGCTTTTAAAATTTGTGATTTAATAGTAGTTAAACTGAGAACAACATTTGTTTTAAAATTTACTTAGTGATGTTAATCTTCCATTCCATTGCTGTATTAAATTGTAGTTCTTATTCTCATATAGTTATAGTTTTCTTTTTTTAATGAGAAAGAGAGGAAAGTTAATGAGAACCTTTCTCATTTTTTTTTCCTGAATAAAGTACATTACTACAAGAAAAATTTTATAAAACATAAAAATGGTTGGGTCTATTGAAATTGTATTGTAGGCTCCCTGTAGACTCCCAGTCTTCAAAATTTAAGAAAAAAAAAACACTTAATATCTAGGATTTTACCTAGGTAAAAGTTATATAATTATATATTTTATTTTATTTATTTGCAGGGGGTGCTGGGATTTAATTCAGGGGCACTCAACCACTGAGTCACATCCGCAGCCCTGTTTTGTTTTTGATTTAGAGACAGGGTCTCACTGAGTTGCTTAGCACCATTCTGTTGCTGAGGCTGGCTTTGAACTCTCAATCCTTCTGCCTCAGCCTCCTGAGCTGCTGGGATTACAAGTGTGCGTCACCACACCCTGAAAATCATATATTTTAAAGAATGCTATGACCTACATCCTGAAAATATGGCACAAGAAAACCACATAGGTAAGTTTCTCATTTTAATTATACTTCACATATTAAAAATGTACCTAACCAATGAAAAGGTATTATCACACATTCTCTATCCAAAGAAAACAGTCACACATTCAGCAGACAAATGAGAACAGTATAACAGTTGTTTAAATCTGAATCATTGTAATTTTGAGGAAAATATTATGGCAGTAGATATCAACAGTGGTAAAATATTCAAATCCATTTTCTATCCTGAATTTGCATTGTTATAAAATAATTTTAAATTTCTTAAAATAAAAAATAACTAGAAAAAATAGAAATAAAATCAAGAGTATGTTTCAGTAAATTATGATACATGCACAGCTAATGTTAAAATATTATTAAGCCGTTACAATCATACTGCTGAAGTTTTCTTTAGAACTTTATGGATATATAACATACATCTAAAAATTCACATCTGGATGAATTTTGCCAAATGCAACATGACTTTGTACTCACAACTCAATCAAGAAACAGAACAGGACCCTCTTTTCATTGTGTGAGAAGTTTAAAAACCTAGGTTCTGTAACCGTGGTCCTCAGACCATACCAGCAGCACCAATGTCACAATGGAACTTGTTAGACCTCCTAACTTGAAAAATTTTGGACTCTTTCCTAGACCTATTAAGCTAGGAGATGAGGCCCAGCTGTCCATGCTTTAACAAAGCCTATGGGTGATTCTGATGTACACTGAAGTTTAAGAACCACTAGCCTAGGAAATGTATTTTGTTATAGAAAGAAAAAAAAAGTGCTTACACATATAATTTTAGTAATGTAAAAAAGGCATTTAAAAGAGAAGGCAAATAAAAATGATAGATAATGACAGCATTCATTGCTGAGCAGGTGATTTTTATTTTTTTTTTATATCTTTTCCACTATCTGGGGCTTTCTGAAATGATTATAATACTTTGGGTATATCATGGAACACTTTTATTTTAGGATTATAACGTATGTTATTGTCAGCTAACCCAGAACAGTTTTTTTTTTTTTATGATGGCAATGTGAGGTCCACTTGCCTGAACTTGGATGCCTTGATTTGAACTCTTAAATGATTTATCATTATGATTTTTATTCTGCATACCAACATTTCAATTTGGAGTATGCAAGAGAGAGCATCCTATCCCATTATTCAATCGTTAAATGTTTGAAAAGAATAAGGGTAAACTGTTACCACTGAACACATGGGTAGTTTCACAGGCAGAAATAAACATTGCCTTGCATGAATATAGGAGGCACTTTGGAAATTGGAAGGCAAGTTAAATCCTCAACTATTTCAATTTTTACTAAGGCTTTTTATTTTAAGGAACATGACCTTTCTTAAGAAAAGTTTTCTAATTCTGTCTTCCTCCACAAGGGCTAAAATGCATAGTTTTTTTTTTCACAGCAAAATGAATCTTCAATGAAGATAGATTAAAAGAGCAATTTAAAAGCTGAAAAACATGGAACTTAGCACTGATTATGAAGCACCGGCTTTCAGTGCTCAGAGCATGTCTGTCCTTCCACTTTGTCATTTCAGAAGGCAGGATTTCCACATAAAGCACTAGCTTCTCTGTCCCTGGGGGCTTTTCCTGAAAGCTGTTCTGCTTTAGGGCTCACAGATCAGAAGTGTCAAGAAGGTAGGGTTCTCCAGGAGCAGCATTGGGGCTATGATGGGTAGTGTGGGTGTATAAAGACCTCAGCTCCCTCGCCCTCTAGTGGGCTAATTCTAAAGCCTCGGTCTCAACAATTCCCATTTTCCCTGTGGAGTCTCACTCTGTGTCAATATATATTTCATGGGTTGCCCCTGCTCCCTATATCAGGCTCCTAGTTCTTTCCTGGCATTCCTAAATAAATTATTTGGCCTTGACCTCTTGTTTCACTATTTCATAAGCAACTCATACTAGGAGAGTATAAATCCACTAAATGATAGAGAAGACATAGTAAGTCATATATATGATACACTTAATAAATTCATTTTGTAAGCTAGGAGGTTATATTTATTGCTATAATTATAGTTATCAACCTAAATTAACTTCACCAATTACACTTTGTTTCTTAAAGATTTGAGCAGTCCTCAGTTTACCTATGAATGTTTAAACCATCATTCATACAACAAAAGAGGTACACCTAGGGGTGATAGTCAAAATTATTAAACAATAATTTTGTTATAACAAATGCAATAGTTATGAGCATTATTCTAGATTGAAGTTAAATCCTGTTTTGCTGCATATTAACCATTTGGTGGCAGGTTGGGAACAGTGTTGGAATGCTGGGGGAAGTCTATGTGAGAGGGTATTTGAGAAGCTCAGTTGCGTAGGTATTTAATAACTAGGTTAGAAGAATTTAAATATTTTAATAAACAGTAAGGCCCTACCAGTGCATACCAAGAAAGCTCTACCAGACTACATATATAAGTGTCTTTTTGTAATACAAACAATATAGCACTATTTCCAATGAGAGGAACATACTTTGCATATAAAATAATAGCACGATTTTCTTGAGAATAAAATTTTCAAAGAAAATAAACATGAAGAATATGGATAATTTTTAAATATAATACAGAAATGCTTGCAATCCAGCAAAATGAATGTCAACAAAATCCTCCTGGTGATACGAGTGTAACTCCTCAACATAAATGAATATAACATGCCAATTGAAATACAATGTCCTCCTGATTGGAACACCTCCTTATTTGTACAATGTTATAAACACATAAGGAATTCACCCTGAGCTGAGTGCCGAATAAAAAGGTGAACAAAAATACTCACTTGCTAAAAAGGTTTATAATTTTCAAGTACTACAAGAGAATTCAGAGGCCAGTGGTCGGTCAAGGCTGAAGTACAAGGTGAGTGGCCATTGTTATCAGAATGATTTGTGACAAACTTGGGCAGTTAACTAAAGTGTCAAAGATGAGACTGCAAAGGAAAAAATTGTTCCTACTATAATTGTACAAAAAAAAATACAGAAGAAGGAAACTACTAAGAAAAGTCTGGCTTGAAAGATTCAGGGTTTACTGTTTTCAACAATAGCCTATAAGCCTCAAAACAAGTTTTAATCTAGAAAGAGAGAAAAAAAATCAAATTGAAATGAACTCCACCTGAATTTATTCAAACAGATAATGAACAAAATGTTTTCTATATTTTAATACAAGCTTTTTAAAAAGAAAAATTCTGCACATGGAAAAGGTATCTTTCCCTAAATAAGAGATTTCCTTTCCTGGTCTCCCACCATACACATTAAGAGTTTATGTTCACCTAAAAATAAAATAGCACTATCCAATAATGACAACAGAGCACAATTAGCAGTTTTTCCATTTATACTTCAGTTGTAAAGCATGTATTTAAATAATTTTTCCCCATTTGACCTCAGATGCACAGCACTGAGTGAATCATTAAATCTTGATACTTATCACGAACACCAGTGGTCCATGCATAGCATGTTTTTATTGGTTGGTTATTCAATGAGTGTTTTTGAATACTATAATAAACACCTGCTAATTAACCATCTATAAACAAAAGCAACTATGTCAAGCATAACATATCCAATCACACATTTTTCTGTCAGAACATTCCTCTTGGCTCTGCCATCTAAGAGAACTAAGTTATGTTCATCATTTTCTAGTTTTCATTTAAAAATAATTTATTGCATCTGTATACATTGCTACCACTAACACTTTTTTTGCTTGTTTTAGTTCTTTAAAATGTTACAAAAAAGTATATTATACTATATGTAAGTCTTTTAGACTAACTTTCTCCCTATGTATATATTACTATAATTTTTCATGGTGTTTCTTATCACCATTGTTTTACTGGTGATAATATTCTATTGTATGAATATACACTTTATTAACTCATTCTTCTATTGATGGGGCACATGAATTGTTTCTAGTTTTTAATATTGGAAATAGTGCTTTGGATATTTTGTGTCTATGTTTCCTTTATAAACATATCTGATTTTTACTTTAAGGGAGACATCCTGTAAAGTGAAATTGACAGTTATAAGCAAAATAAATGCTCAACCTCAGGAGATAATGCTAAATCATACTCTTATCAACCAAGTTAAGTAATTTCATGAATCCACATCCTCCTTGAAAACTATCACTATTTGGAAATGCTGGCTGACCTTGCCTTCTTAGTATGAAATAGAAAATATGTAGGATAAGAACAGCAACACAAGTAAGACAGAAAATTTTGCATTTATTACAAGCCACTAGTAATAATTAATGAACCAGAGTTGAAACCTAAATATAATGTTTATATATTTCTGTTCTGTATTTCGTTTCTATTTAGTAAAATAATATATGCATAAATGTTGAACTCTATAAGTTATCATGTAAGTAACAATTTAGCCATTCAAAATAAAAACAGCACAAGATCCATGAGTGTTCTCAATTTTATCAAAGAAGAATTGACTCCACACAGTTCTAGGCTTCCATACCATGCCATTACCAAGAGAGAAGTCATCTTTCTCCACCGTATTCTTTGATTTTCTTCTTTGGCACACCTGATAATGTCATTGTTCCTCTTAGTCTAACACCAACCCTTTCTCATTCCCACATTAAATTCCTTGATAAATCCTCTCCAGTTTCATTGACTCAAAATACCATTTACATATTTATCAATTACAAATTTGTGTTCAATCACCATGTCTCTCCTGAGTTCCAGATCCCAATTTCCATTAACCAATGGACAAAGCCAATATGTTCACATACTCCCAATCCACTCTTTATCTTCTGTGTTTTAGTTGTCATCACCATCTCTTAAGATGTCAAGGTTGACATCTCAATTTCAATTTTTCTCCACTCCATAGTTAGTCTTGATTACACATAGGATTACCCAATAAATTTCAGACATAAAAATGTTCGTGTTCTACTCCTGAACCATTAAAATATATCTCAGAAGATAGTCTATAGTTTTTGAAAACTTCCTGAATTATTTCAATAAACAGCCAAAGTTGAATAATTCTGCTTTGATTCAATATATCTTTGTGTGCTATGGAGTCCATCTATTGACAATTTCTCTCATGCACCTCTTTCTTTCTCAATGACACTTCTGTGGTTTGGGCCTGTCCTACATTACATGGATTATTTTGTGTTCTCCTAACTACTTCACCCTCAGTGTCTCCTTCTAACCAGTCATAACAATGGGAAACAGTAGAAGAGCTTTGGTAGCATTGTTTGGTTTGGGGTTTTAGTTTTTGTTGACTTGTTCATTTCTGTGAGTGAATCTGAGTCTAAGTGAGGACAGGGATTGAAGGGTTGAATTAGTGATAGAATTAGAAAGAGGTTGAAGAAAAATAACTAGAATGAGAACTGGGCTACTAAGTTAAGGAGGAAGTTCAAGTGTAAGTTTACATGACCATGCAGTCTGAGTAGCTAGGATGAGGTTGACCCCTTATGTAAAGCAAACAGCACATTAAAAGGACAAAAATTGTGGGATGGTGAATTTTGTCAGGGATATGTGATCACACACATGAATATATGGTCACACACAGAATCACAATGTCTTAGTCAACAATGGACCAAATACACAATGGTGGTCCCATAAGATTATACAGGAGCTGAAAAATTCCTGTTGTCTAATTTCATCAGTTATCACAGCATCATGGTACCCTGAAATACCCATGTTTGTCGTGATTCTCGTGTAATGAAACTGACAATGCAGCCAGTTGTATAAATGCATACACACACAGTTTTGTAGAGTGCATAGTACCTGATGATGACAATTAGTGACTATGATAATGCTTTATATATTTACTATACTTTATATTTTTATTTTATTTTATTTATTTTTTAATATATTTTTATATTAATATATTTTTTAATATATTTTTATATTATATTTTATAGTCTAATATATTTTAGACTATACTCCTTCTCCTCATTTCCTGAACATTTTCTGTCAAACAGTATGCTATGTTACACCTGCAGAAGCCTCATACATCTCTTGTTTACTGCAACACTTAGTTGAATCACATTCTCTTGTACCTCACTTAATCTTGTTTTGTTCTGTTCCTCATGGCCCTAGAAGCAATAGGCTATATAATATACATACTTGCCCCACAGCCTAGATACATAGTAGCTTATACCATGTAGATGTGTTTAATATAGTCTATAATGTTTTCAGAATAATGAAATCACTGAAGGACACATTTCTGAGAATATCTCCTGGTTGTTAAGTGACATATAACTGTGCTGATTAAGAGGCCCAGAGAGGGGCCATTTCTTGCTTGACTTGCAGATTTTAAAAAGCCAGAGAGTGGGTGGAAGTTATGGAAGGGATTCAGATTGCAAACCTGAGAAAATTGGAAGCAATTCGAAAGCAAAAGCCCCAGATTTTGGAATCCTATCTCAAAAGAGGAGCCATAAAGTGTTTAAGTTGGAACAAACATATCTTCATTTGGTTCCCATACAAACTCTATATTGTGGTAGCCATTAGTGCTGTTCAACAAACATTTCCTGGTTTTGAATAGACAGAGCTCCCAGTTAAAATTAAACACAGTCATATGACTAACTTTAGCTAACAAAATGTGAATGTCAATGATGTATGTCCATCTTGGTAGAAGTCTCCCATTGGCTTCCTAATTGGGAGCAAGTGATAAATGCTTCCTCTGTGTGTCTCTGTGGGTACTTGAGTACTACTATGGGCAGAGACCCTAGTCAAGCTGTGGCAGATAGGTAAAATGAGGGTGTATGTTTCACTGAAGCTACTCAGATTTGGGGAGTGTTTGTTACTGTAGCATAATCTAGCCCATCCTACTTATATATCAGGAATCTGACACTCAGAAAGAAAGCATACATTATTTACATTACATTACATTATTTACAATATTTACATTATTGGTAAAAATGTATGTCTTCATAGAGAGCCAAATTTGAATAATTCTATCATCCGACTATCAAACCCAGATACATCTGGTCTCATCTCAGAAAGAAAGAGGATAAGACATTAATCATTGAAATTAAATACTTCATAGAGTTGGGGAGCACTAGAATGTCATTTGAACAAGCAAACTGTAATTCTAGTAATGAGGACAAAAAAAATGGCAAACGTGAGTAAATCAGGAAGTGGTGGGAATTGCCGATAAAGAAGTAATAACTATAAAATTCTCTTCAGAAAAGTTTTTCACAGAGAGAAGAGAGGTGTAAGAGGTGTTACTAGAAGGTTTGTTTGTATAGACTTGTCATTTCTTTACTCATTTTAATGATACAAAATTTGCAGGGCTTTTGTTTTAAAAAAAAAAAGAAAAAGAAAAATCTGCTGTAAAGAATTTGTAGTTGGTAGAATCAAGGAGTGGAGATTCGGATAAAGAACAGAAATTCAGATCTAACTGGTAGTTTAGATGGCCTATGGCCCTCAAGACTCATGCAGTTTCTTCTAATTTCTCACTAACGTTTATATTAGAACAGTTTGAATAACACACACAACTCACAATTACTGCTAAGAAACTATCACGGCCTGTCGGCCTACTGGTAGACTGAGACTTAAGTCAAACTGTGCTGAGTGGCCATCATGCTATACCTGCTGAAGGAGCCTGGGAAGGACCTCCAGATCCTCCCTACTTTCTCTGCCTTTGGGAGAAATGTGAATTCTGGGCCAATCAGAATACTCCAAAACCACTGTGCCTCTGCCCTCCCCTAGCTGTCCCTATTGGAACTTCTCTAACGATATACCATCAGAGAGACAACTATCAAGGGGACCAAGGAGTGAATACTGGCGCTTCCTGCTGGCCTTGCTGACTGCATCTTTCCCAACCCTTTATTGATACCAAGGTCACAGATACCCTAAAGAGTGAACAAACCATATTTGATCTCACACAGCCCAGAAATAACTCTTGTTAGACCCAGGAAATGATGTAGTCATTGATCACATTCTCAGCTATAGGTCTGAGAGGAGAATTGGACTGGTATTCAAACAGATAAGAAAAATGCACACATTCTGTCTTTTGACAAACAGTGAATTTGGAGAGATGACTCCTTGTTAGAAAACAGAATGAAAGATAAAAAAAAAAATCACTATTTGGGGGAGAAAAATGTCACTGATTAGGGAATATGTACCACTCTTGACTCAAATGCTCAAAAATAGTATAAAAATATCTATTACAGGGAGCAGAAGAGAATGTTAGATAATTTTTTTGGCAGTCCAAGTGAATTCATGAATTTAAAAATGAAAGAAAACTCATTTAAAAAAACAATGAGAAAAAGAAAGTAGACTATGGAAAGAGAGAAAGGCAAAATTATGAAAGGCTACAGAGAAATTACTATTAAACATTAGATTAAATATCTATTGGAGGATTAAAACTATGGAGTATGGTTGATGATGAATGTCCCAGAAACTTAAGGACCTACTAGAAGAGAAATTCTGTTAGTACAGATATAGCAAGTGAAAACAAATAAACACATAGATCAGATTACAATAAATCATCAATCAATAAACTTGATGGTCCTGGAATTGAAAGTATTAAACTATGCCTAAAAAAATAAAAACTTGCAAGTGGAAATTGAGGCAAAAATAACATTTTGATGAGTAAAAGTTTTTCAGTATTAGTAGAGAAATTTGTTACTGGTTAAAAAAAAATAAAAAACAATTACTAATGGAGCAGGAAAGCAATTTTACAAGGGGAGAAATAACGAAAATAATTGAACCCACAAAACAAAAAGGGAAGAAAATATAAAATATAAAAAGATAGGAGGTATTGAATCAAGAATATCATTAATCATGACGCTAAATGTGAACCAACTGGTATCTTCTATGCTAAGACAGATTAAAAGAAGGTTAAAATCAGAACAGTGATAAGCCTGTGGAATGGTATACACCTGTAATCCCAGCTACTCAGGAGGCTGAGGCAGGAGGATTCCAAGTACAATACCAGCTGAAGGAACTTTTAGTGAGATTCTGTCTCAAAATAAAATAAAAATGGCTAGGGATGTAGTTCAGTGGTAGAACAGTTGTCTTGTCCTGGGTTCTTCCTCAGCAAAGGGGAAAAAGAAAACTTGAAGAGAAAACAGAACAGATAATATTAATATCACTCAAAGTGGAATTAGATCAAAGATACTATATAAAAAAAGAAGCATTATGTAAAGACAAAGATATGCATATAAAGAAGATATGGGTTTTTGGAAGATGGCGGCGAGGGGAGTGCATTACCCCCGTGTGCTGCTTCACTGTGTGGGAGTATGACAAGTCAGGACGGCTAAAGGATATCTTGTTAGGAATTTCCAGCAATAGTGGGGTGCTCCGGAACCTGGAGGAAGGATTTCCATCGCACGAGGATCGGCTACGGGGACTCAAACGCGAGAGGTTTGTCGCACGGAGGGTAACTGCTTATTCAGCAAATCGCCCCGCGGCGAAAGTCTGCAGTGTGCGCTGGGATAGAGACGCAGGGTTACAGCGCTGCAGTTTCTGCCAGCCGCGCAAGCACCGTACTCAGGGCTGAATTCTGGGTTCCAGACAGGGGAAGGAAGCAGTCCTTCTCGGTTCTACACACCGGTCAGTCCACAGAGGAGGCCAGCAGCCACCATCTTGGTAAACTGACGTCACGTCCCCTGTTTTCGACTGACCGCAACTCATTCAGCCATAGATCAGGTAATTCCAGGCTACATTCGCCTGTGGCTTGCAAACAGATTGCTAGGGTTCTGCGCCTGGGTGCTTCTAAGAACCTGAGCCTATCGGAGCGAACGCCGAGCGCGGGGCGCCCGAGTTCCGGCTCCCGGAACCGCCCCGCGGAGGCTGCTTCATGAACCCTGCTCCTATCAGAGCATACAACAAGCACTAAGC
>NW_025999990.1:37178012-37200385 GCF_001458135.2 Marmota marmota marmota | reverse complement strand
GTGTCTGGAGGGAGGTGGGGAGGGGGGAGGGTGGAGGATGGGAAAGGCAGCGGAGCACAACAGACACTAGGATGGCAATTTGTAAATCAATGGATGTGAAACTGATGTGATTCTGCTATCTGTGTATGGGGTGAGGGTGGGAGTTCATAACCCACTTGAATCAAAGTGTGGAATATGATATGTCAAGAAATTTGTAATGTTTTGAACAACCCACAATAAAAAAAATTAAAAAAAAAAAAAAAGAAGATATGAAGTTCCCAACAGGTGTGTGTCACTTACCATCACAACTAAGCAGATGAGGAAAGAACCATTATAACGCAAGGAGGTCTTTATATAATTGCATTGTAGTTTAGTGAGAAATTTTATTTCATCAGAAAATAAAAAATAATGAAGATTTAAAAGAATGTACTAATAACAACAGTAAATTAAATTAATAGCTGCAGAGAATTTTGGGGCTGTCTATGGAACATTTACCAAATTGTCTATTTGATCACAAAGGAAACCCTAACAATGAGCATAACTTCGTATAGAACAGGTCTCTTTATTTGTTCATAACCCACAGAAGTAGAAATACATAATAAAAGTTGGCCTAAAATATCCAGCTGTGCATGCCTGTAATCCCAGTGGCTCAGGAGGCTGAGACAGGAGGATAGCGGGTTTAAAACCAGCCTCAGCAATGGTAAGGTGCTGAGCAACTCAGTGTAGACCCTGTCTCTAAATCAAATACAAATAGCACTGGGGATGTGGCTCATTGGTTGAGTGCCCCTGAGTTCAATCCCTCGTACCCTCATCAAAAAATTAATAAAATATCCAGAAGTATACCCCATTATTCACATATCATATGTTTATTTATTAAGTGCAATTTATGAAACAAGTACCATATCAAATTCACACTTGGTCATTCACACTTGGTCATTCATCTGAAAGAAAAAAATTGGAATTAATATAAATATCATTTCTGAATGAATTTTTGTGCAAAGATAAAATGATAAATTTCATGTAAGAAAACCTAAAGTAATATTTTTCTTCAGCTTAAATACCCAGAAAAATATAAAAGACAATATAGATATGGGAGAAAAATATAACCAGCAAAGTTGATAAATAAAAAATATATTTTGAAAAATATGGCAAAGCTGATAGCCACAGGACTGATTTTTACAACATACCAAGCTATGTCTTATATTGACTAGAAGGCAAATTAATGGAACATGAAAAGCTATTTACAAAAAGGAATCCTGCTGGCTGAAAACATATAAAATATTCATAGTCAAAATTAGAGAAATGTAAACTAAAAGAGTTGGACATCTGTAAATACCCATTAGAAAAGCAAAAATAGGAGACTAAGAATTCACATGTCAGATGAAAATTCAAGAAAATAGCTGGTGAGTATATGAGGTGTAGAAATAAATCCAGCAACATTTCATACAATTGATAATTGGGATACCTTTTGAGCCAGCAGTTTCATTCTTGGTAATGAATCTCCTTGAAGGAAAATCCCAGGTGAAAATAAAACTATTCAAAGGAGATTGGTTGAATAATTCCAGTATATCCATAGAGAATAATATACAGCTACTAAAAAGAATGAATCTGAGCTACAGCAATTTGTCTTTGAGAACATTCCAGGAGATATTTTCAAGTGGGAAAAGCAAAAAAATCGTCTGTAAATGTTGTATTAAAAAAAAAGGCAATAACAATGAAAACCTTTTATGTGGAGGAAATATGGAAGGATAAATTCTAGGCATTTTTAGTGGGGTTCCAGGTGGGAGACAGTGGAGGATGTGTTGCCAAATGAAATACACTGGATCTATTTCCCAGCCAGTGAGGATAACTCAAAGCTCAGGTGGGCGACCCAATTCAATCACATGTTTTAAACTACCAAAATGCAGGCCACCCACCTGCATACATTGAAAATTTGCTACTCAAAACCAGTCACAGAGTTTCGCTTATGAAACAGAGTATTTCATGCTCATGAGAAGAGATATTTTTAAAAGACATAAGGATTTACTTTCAAAAGTCCTACACACCCTCTATTGGTCTGGAAAATTAAGTGGGCAGAGAGGTTTTTTTTTTTTTTTTTTTTTGTCCTAGAGACTAAAAAATCCTACAATCCTTTATTGTTTATTCTTTTCCCCCCCACTCCCTGATACCTTGTCCTTTCCCCTCCCTAAGGGTGAAATGAAAGGTCAGCTGCACCTGTCCATCTGCCTGACTTGGCTCATTTAGAATTAAAATTCACTTAGTCAGCAACACTGGTATGTCTCTAGCTCTGGAATGAGAGCACTAATTCCAATTAAAAATGTCCCTATTCCTGTATGGATTGTCTAATTCATAAGCCCTTTATAAAAAGGATAATTACCGCTGCTTCTTGTCATCTCTGGGTTTGCGTATCTCTGTGTTGATAATAGCTTTGCTTTTAATCATTTGTTCTTATTAAAAAAGCAGAAATAGGCAGAAAGAGGAAAAAAACATGTCATTTGTATCTCTATAGAGAAATTGCATGCAAAGCTGTCAGAGTTTCTTTAGACTGTTTAAATTAGGAGGAGTATCTCTCACAGGGAATGAATGTGAAGCAAAAGATGATGCTATTAAGAAATTGTGGATAAATGTTTTTTTTTTCATTTTTTTTAAAATTTTTACATTGAAGTGTCCAAAGCATTGTGGGTATGTGTTTGTATGTGGGTATGCAAATCCTCAACCATTTATAATGGTTTGAAAATGCATGCGCCTCAAAGATAAAAACTCCCAGAATGAAGTATCTGATATTTTTTAGTACCTGTCAGCAGTTCTAGGTTCCTTTCCCCTCAATGGAATACATCTGAAACAATCTTGATTTACAAATATAGTCAGGAAATAAGTATTATCCCAGGTATTCTCACAAAGAAAATGGGTTTCTCTTGCTTCTAACCTATCTATACCTATGAATGAGGTCAACCTAAATGGAGAAAGATTCTTGGTTACTTTCTTATAAACAATTATTTTTTATTCAGATATAAATAAACCAACTAACCAATTAGTTAGTTTCTCTTCATATTATCTAATAGCTCTTTCCCAGGTCTTACATTGCTAATGGTTTTTGCAGTATTTTATTTTATTGCCATCTCTTGTAAGAAGCTGCAAACTCAGACTTTATTTTTTATCCAATCTGATAATTAATTTTATGCATCTAACTTGACTTGATTAAGGAATACCCAGATAGCTACTAAAACAATATTTCTGGGTATGTCAGGGTGTTTCTAGAAGAGATTAGCATTTGAATTGGTGAACTGAGTAAAGATGATCAGCCCTCACCAATGCAGGTGGGAATCACCTAATCCCTTGAGGTCCTAAGTAGAAGGAAAAGGCAGAGGAAGAACGACTTTGCTCTCTGTTGATCTGGGACATCTCATTCTTCTGCCTTTGGACACTGATGCTCTAGTTTTCAAGGCTTCTATTTGGAAAGGAGTTTTCTTCTTTGACTCCTGTGATTCGTAATTCTTTGGACTAGGAATGAACCTACACCAGATTCCCTAGACTTTCACCAGCAGATAGTAGATCATGGGACTCCTCAGCTTCCATAATCATGTGAGCCAACCCCTCATAACCATTCTTCTCCTCTATATATAACTTATAGGCGGGTTTCTCTGGGGACCCTTGACTAATAGTTAAAACTATTTATTTGGCATGTTAATTTAATTCTGATATGTTATTTTTTTGCTTTGTGTTTTCTTCATGTAGACCTTTTTTATTTAATAGTTTGGGGGTATACATTACATTGGTTTTGTTCAGAGATTTATGTTATCATCTAAGGATACTGAAATATGTATACTGTTTTAGTTTTTCTAAAACTTCTGCAAGAGCATATCTTTAAGTTCCTCAAAAGTATGCATTTTTCATTCCAGAAATCAAGTATAAAACAAGTTTTTAATACTGTCAATGTAAATCTAAATACTTAGAATATATTTAATTTTCAATAATTTCCTTATATTCTTTTTATTAATATAATCTAAAATGTTTAGCATTTTACAAGGACCATTTTTTATATTTAGCCCAATTTTATTTTTAACTTATTTTAGTGACAAAATCATTTCTGCTATGACTCTGAAGTTTTACTTTGGATTCTTATGTCCTCTGGCTATGATGCCTTAAAGTAATTTTCTTTTTTTTTATTTTTTTTTTTTATTGTTGGTTGTTCAAAACATTACATAGTTCTTGATATATCATCTTTCACACTTTGCTTCAAGTGGGTTATGAACTCCCATTTTTAGCCCATATACAGATTGCAGAATCACATCAATTACACATCCATTGATTTACATATTGCCATACTAGTGACTGTCATGTTCTGCTACCTTTCCTATCCTCTACTATCCCCCCTCCCCTCCCCTCCCCTCCCCTCTTCTCTCTCTACCCCCTCTACTGACCTTCATTTCTCCCCCTTGTATTATTTTTCCCTTTCCCCTCATTTCCTCTTGTATGTTCTTTTGTATAACCCTGAGGGTCTCCTTCCATTTCCATGCAATTTCCCTTTTCTCTCCCTTTCCCTCCCACCTCTCATCTCTGTTTAATGTTAATCTTCTTCTCATGCTCTTCGTCCCTACTCTGTTCTTAGTTACTCTCCTTATATCAAAGAAGACATTTGGCATTTGTTTTTTAGGGATTGGCTAGCTTCACTTAGCATAATCTGCTCTAATGCCATCCATTTCCCTGCAAATTCTATGATTTTGTCATTTTTTAATGCAGAGTAATACTCCATTGTGTATAAATGCCACATTTTTTTTATCCATTCGTCTATTGAAGGGCATCTAGGTTGGTTCCACAGTCTTGCTATTGTGAATTGTGCTGCTATGAACATCGATGTAGCAGTGTCCCTGTAGCATGCTCTTTTTAGGTCTTTAGGGAATAGACCAAGAAGGGGAATAGCTGGGTCAAATGGTGGCTCCATTCCCAGCTTTCCAAGAAATCTCCATACTGCTTTCCAAATTGGCTGCACCAATCTGCAGTCCCACCAGCAATGTACAAGTGTACCCTTTTCCCCACATCCTCGCCAGCACTTGTTGTTGTTTGACTTCATAATGGCTGCCAATCTTACTGGAGTGAGATGGTATCTTAGGGTGGTTTTGATTTGCATTTCTCTGACTGCTAGAGATGGTGAGCATTTTTTCATGTACTTGTTGATTGATTGTATGTCCTCCTCTGAGAAGTGTCTGTTCAGGTCCTTGGCCCATTTGTTGATTGGGTTGTTTGTTCTCTTATTGTCTAATTTTTTGAGTTCTTTGTATACTCTGGATATTAGGGCTCTATCTGAAGTGTGAGGAGTAAAGATTTGTTCCCAGGGTGTAGGCTCCCTATTTACCTCTCTTATTGTTTCTTTTGCTGAGAAAAAACTTTTTAGTTTGAGTAAGTCCCATTTGTTGATTCTAGTTATTAACTTTTGTGCTATGGGTGTCCTATTGAGGAATTTGGAGCCCGACCCCACAGTATGTAGATCGTAGCCAACTTTTTCTTCTATCAGACGGCGTGTCTCTGATTTGATATCAAGCTCCTTGATCCATTTTGAATTAACTTTTGTGCATGGCGAGAGAAAGGGATTCAGTTTCATTTTGTTGCATATGGATTTCCAGTTTTCCCAGCACCATTTGTTGAAGATGCTATCCTTCCTCCATTGCATGCTTTTAGCCCCTTTATCAAATATAAGATAGTTGTAGTTTTGTGGATTGGTTTCTGTGTCCTCTATTCTGTACCATTGGTCCACCCGCCTGTTTTGGTACCAGTACCATGCTGTTTTTGTTACTATTGCTCTGTAGTATAGTTTGAAGTCTGGTATCGCTATACCGCCTGATTCACACTTCCTGCTTAGCATTGTTTTTGCTATTCTGGGTCTTTTATTTTTCCATATGAATTTCATGATTGCTTTCTCTATTTCTACAAGAAATGCCGTTGGGATTTTGATTGGCATTGCATTAAACCTATAGAGAACTTTTGGTAATATCGCCATTTTGATGATGTTAGTTCTGCCTATCCATGAACAGGGTATATTTTTCCATCTTCTAAGATCTTCTTCTATTTCTCTCTTTAGGGTTCTGTAGTTTTCATTGTATAAGTCTTTCACCTCTTTTGTTAGGTTGATTCCCAAGTATTTTATTTTTTTTGAAGATATTGTGAATGGAGTGGTTGTCCTCATTTCCATTTCAGAGGATTTGTCGCTGATATACAGGAATGCCTTTGATTTATGCGTGTTGATTTTATATCCTGCCACTTTGCTGAATTCATTTATTAGCTCTAATAGTTTCTTTGTAGAGCCTTTTGGGTCTGCTAGGTATAGAATCATATCATCTGCAAATAGTGATAATTTAAGTTCTTCTTTTCCTATTTTGATGCCTTTAATTTCTTTCGTCTGTCTAATTGCTCTGGCCAGTGTTTCGAGAACTATGTTGAACAGAAGTGGAGAGAGAGGGCATCCCTGTCTTGTTCCAGATTTTAGAGGGAATGCCTTCAGTTTTTCTCCATTCAGAATGATGCTAGCCTGAGGCTTAGCATAGATTGCTTTTACAATATTGAGGTATGTTCCTGTTATCCCTAGTTTTTCTAGAGTTTTGAACATAAAGGGATGCTGTACTTTGTCGAATGCTTTTTCCGCATCTATCGAGATGATCATATGGTTCTTATTTTTAAGTCTATTGATGTGGTGAATAACATTTATTGATTTCCGTATATTGAACCAGCCTTGCATCCCAGGGATGAATCCTACTTGATCATGGTGCACAATTTTTTTGATATGTTTTTGTATCCGATTCGCCAGAATTTTATTGAGGATTTTTGCATCTAGGTTCATTAGAGATATTGGTCTGTAGTTTTCTTTCTTTGAAGTGTCTTTGTCTGGTTTAGGTATCAGGGTGATGTTGGCCTCATAGAATGAATTTGGAAGTTCTCCCTCCTTTTCTATTTCCTGAAGTAGCTTGAAAAGTATTGGTATTAGTTCTTCTTTAAAGGTTTTGTAAAATTCTGCTGTATACCCATCCGGTCCTGGGCTTTTCTTAGTTGGTAGTCTTTTGATGGTTTCTTCTATTTCCTCAATTGATATTGGTCTGTTTAGGTTGTCTATATCCTCCTGACTCAATCTGGGCAGATCATATGACTTAAGAAATTTATCTATGCCTTCACTATCTTCTAATTTATTGGAGTATAAGGATTCAAAATAGTTTTTGATTATCGTCTGTATTTCTGAAGTGTCTGTTGTGATATTGCCTTTTTCATCCCGTATGCTAGTAATTTGAGTTCTCTCTCTACCCCCTCTACTGACCTTCATTTCTCCCCCTTGTATTATTTTTCCCTTTCCCCTCATTTCCTCTTGTATGTTCTTTTGTATAACCCTGAGGGATATGGCTCAAGCTGTAGCACGCTCGCCTTAAAGTAATTTTCTAAGAAAATTGCATAACAGAGCTAGGCACAGTACCACATGCCTGTGATCCCAGCAGCTGGGGAGGCTGAGACAGAAGATCACAATTCAAAGCCAGCCTCAGCAAAGGCGAGGTGCTAAGCAACTCAGTGAGACCCTGTCTCTAAATCAAACACAAAATAGGGCCGGGGATGTGGCTCAGTGGTTGAGTGTCCCTAAGTTGAATCCCCAGTGCAAAAAAAAAAAATTCCCTAAAAGAAGGCTTTGCCTCCGTTTTCACTTCCAAATTGCTGGATGTAAATTGCTCATGAATCAACTTTTCTCCTCCTAGCCTTTTAGCAGAATAGTCCTAATTTTCTTTGATGTCTCAATCAATTCTGATTTTATTCATTTGAGGGCTTTTTCCCCCCAGACATTTTCTTTACAAGATATTTTTCTTTTTCCTCATAATTATAAAAGTAAATAAATAAGAGTATCATAGTTTGTCAAGGTATGAGTATCTGTTTTCTTTTTCCTCGCCAGTTTGGATGTAAGCATTTTTCAATGAGTATATTTGGGTCCCTTTAATGAGGAATATTTTTTTCTTTTAGTGTATCTGTTGTTATTTCTTTTTTATTATTTATTCTGGTTTCAAATATTCTTAAAAAATAGACACTAAGCTCAGATAAGCAAATAGAGTTCTCAGTTTAATCACAGAGGTCAGTTTAGAATAACTTAATATACAAATCTTGTAGTCAATCTTAACCCTTGTTTAATCCCCAGAACGGGTAGTTAGCTTGCCACAATGCCAATAGTTTGAATTCCTAGATTCTTCCTGGTTAAGACTTTAAGTCTGAGCCCAACTTTTTCACTGGCTGCCAATGAGACCTTATAGACAGTCTTCTCCCACAAGACTGTGAATGCTCTTCCTGTCAAGTGTTGTCAACTTCAAACATATCTGCCATTCTTTCTTTTGTTCTGGATCTTTAACTTCATCTCTCTAACCAAAAGATGACTTCATTATTTTGTTTATAACCTCCAACTTTGTCTTGTTATAGAATTAGCATCCTTTAGACTCACTTCCATAGAAGAAAGGATCATACAAAGAATGTCTATATAATTTAGTAGAAGATCCTTTATTAGTTATAAGTCAAAAAAGAAAAAGAAGTGAGTGGATATATGAGGCCTATCACAGAGACTGTCACAAGCTTCATTTCACTACCGTGATTGAGCACTGGGTTGTAAACTGCTTTGTTCGTTTATACCAAACGCTCTCCCAACTAGATATGATGGTGATGCTTTTATGGGTAATATGTCAAAAAAGATAAATATCAAATCTTTCTAACTTTTCCCACCTTCATAAAATGCTGACGCTATATTGAGAATCATGTCTGCTGCTTCAGAAAATAAGAAAAAAGTACCTACAAACTTCAGAACTCCATGAAACACACCTAGCTTGATACCCCACTCAGAATTATGGTATCAAGTTCCATAAAGTCTCCAGGAGCTATGATGAGATACCAGCTATTACCATGAACTCATTGCTTTCATTTCCCATTTTAACCACCATGTACCTGAAATTAACAGTTGGCCTATTTCTTAGAATTCTTCACATTACGAAATAATCTTTTTATCTCCAAGTTGCTAATTTTATAAAATCCTCAAGGATGAGAACTTTATCTGTTACAATTCATATTCCCACAACACCTACTTCAGGATCTTCAATATGAAGCCACTGTTAATACAAAGTCATACCCACCTTCATTTCTACATTAAAAGTAAATTCCTATCTGGGTGCAGTGGTGCATGCCTGTAGTAATCCCAGCAGCTCAGCAGGCTGAGGCAGGAGGATCGCATGTTCAAAACCAGCCTCAGCAAAAGCGAGGTGCTAAGCAACTCAGTGAGACCCTGTCTCTAAATCAAATACAAAATAGGGCTGGGGATGTGACTCAGTGGTTGAGTGCCCCTGAGTTCAATCCTAGATACCAAAAATAAATAAATAAATAAATAAAGTAAATTCCTTTTTTGAAGCAAAAGGAACTAGTTGAAACTATGCACAAAGTTTTAATTTAAACATGCCTGGAGCATGCTCGTGTTCTTTGTCTTTGTAACTTTGCCTGGTTCCCTGGAGAAATATCACTTAGGAAACATCTCTCTCAGGTATCTGAATAGACTTGGCCTGACTTCCCTGAGCCAAATATAGTAGGTCCTGACTATTCTGGTTGCAGTCCTGGCTCTGAAGACAATTGCTGTTCTATTTTAACCTCCTTCCTTTCAAGTGGTTTGGAATTTGAGATAACTACAAAAGTTCCTCAATGTATTGAAAAGTGTGCATATGCTACCTTCCCTTTTGTTCCTGTTCTTTGGCTAACTGAGAGCATTCTGTCCAGCCTGTCTGACTGCTTGCCCATGAGATTTGAGATGGCTTGTCAAAGAATAACAACAGTGAAGAGAATAAGAATACTTTGATACCGGCCAGCTCTGGAGAAGTATTTATAAGTGATAATTATCCTACAGGACCAATGGTTTGCCTCTATTGCCAGCTTTCCACGTGTTCTCAAGATTACTGCAGATGGTATAAATATCTGCCTGGCTCTAGTGTGCGCAATCTAATCAAATAAACCTTCACTAAGACAGTCACAGTATTATGCCCCATGCGGTATGTTTCAGAACTGTATAATGATGGTCATATTCAAAATGCTTTCTCTGAGAATTCTGAGATAACCACAAACATCCTGTGAGATCTTCTTTTCTATCTTTCACTTCAACACACAGAGAGATTTTAAAAACCTCTCCCTTGGCCAGGAGATTTTCTTTCAAAATAACTCAGAACTAATCTTTTACCTCATAATACTGTAGGCTGAGCCACTGAGGAGGAAATGAGTTTCACTGTGTTGTATAAAACTTGGCTATTAATTATTTTAAAATGTTTTTAGCTGTAGAAAGGCTATTACTTTTTGAAACAGAAATAAATCAGAAATACATATGTAAAAATAAATTGGGGCTCCATGGGGCTAAGTACAAACTGGTATAAAATAGTTATGGTAGAGGCTTCTTGGTATTTCAGGAGCACTCCACACATGCTCAGCTTAGCTCTAGTCCTGACTTGGGAGCAAGGATTAACATCCATGAAACAGGAACAAAGGGTAAGGATGGGGAGCTAGACACAGGAAATATGCCTTCGATTCTCAAATAATTATTTGCTTTTAATTGGGCCACCTAGAAAGCCATTGGGGAGTAGCTGGAAAAAACACTATGACACTATTTCATTTCACTTGGAAAAAATAATAAATTTCTTCCATGAAACTAATCATTTTCTCTCTTTTTATATGTAAAGAAAAATGATGCTGAGTGTTTTTTTCATAATACTATTTTTGTGAACATAGAAGTGTTCTTCAGAAAATCTCTTTTGAAAAGTGTACGCAGCATCAGGGATAAACTTTGCAACACAAGTGAACTAAACATCTCAAATTTCAAAATCACAAAATAGATAAGATGCTTGGGCTGGGGTTGTAGCTCAGAGATAGAGCACTTGCCTAGCATGTGTGAGGCACTGGGCTCCATTCTCAGCACCACATAAAAATAAATAAAGGTCCAACCACAACTAATAAAATATTTTTTAAAAGGAGAAAAAAAATGATGCTGAAGAGTATATTTTGTGAAAAATTACCCCAGGAAGATGTGGTCCAATTTTACACCCGTGGAGAAATCATTCCCCAAAGCATGATCATTTATTAAGGACTGTCACATATTACTGTGTGATTATGCACAACCCAACTCTAAGGCGTTTTCATCTTGTAGACTACAAGGTGATGTCTACACTGTGGCCCCAAATCGATTTTTACCATTTTTAGAAATCCTAAATAAATATTTTTCATTATATAAGAATTGAACATTTTATTAAAAAAGAAACTTAATTCGGTACACCAAAGAAACTTACTCAGTACACTAATACTGTGCATAAAATAGATAAAAGCACGCTTGCTCAGTTGGAAGTGTAGACTGGGACTCTCATGGCCTCACCCACTCACAGCTGCCTGGAAAGACTTTTATGTCTCTGCAAAGAAAGATAGCTTGAAAGCAGTACTATAAAGCTACCTGTATGCATAAGGAAAAAAAAAATTTCCAAGATTAGTTGAAGCCATGGAAGGCAGAGTATAGAAAGGTATTGATAGGGACATCGACAAGCCACCTGAAATTTAGCTGTGGGTGATTCACAAGACCCTGAGCAACTCACAATAGTTCTAGGAGCAGGACTAGATGGAGAAATGGTAATTGAGTCTCATCTGGCCCATGAATCCAGAAGGATCTGAGAAAGCATTATAACTCACCTCCTTCCACCTTGTGAAAGCCAAACTGACCCACAGTTATGCTTTTCTTGTCTGAGAATTATTGGTACCTTGGGTCTACTATTGCTCCCTGGACATCTAGAATAAGTAATCATGAGGACATTCCGGGTGCTAATGTTATTCTATATTTCATATCATATTAAGAAAAGATAAAGTCGAACAAAGAAAGTGACCTCGTCATCTTAAAACATGTGAGTCAGCTCTCCTGTGCCGCAAAATGAAGACTAAGAATTGCAAAGTTTGCTGCCTTTCAAAAACTGGCAAACAAAAACAAGGTTGATTATAGTGTGTAGAGCTCAAAGTAGCCCTCTTCTTTCCTGAAAATATGGTTTATAAGGCAAGTGCTCATGGTGTGAAGACATTAGATTTTATTCTGCCTAAAGCCCGCACATTTCCCCAGAGGAGGCACCATTAGTAGTTCAACTGGTCCCATCCAGCTGTATGCAGGAGACCAGCCACCAGCCTTTCAACCAGAACGTCTCAGTCCCAATTAGGGACTTGATTTTTCTTGTTGGAAAGGCCATGACCAAAGTATTACAATATGCACCACCTTTCTATCCCCTCCTCATAATATAGTTTGTGAACTATATTATTCCTTGCAAGTTAGATTATTAACAGTGATGGAAAATATTACCTCTGACACCAGCAATACCTGAGAACCTAAATGTCTGAAAGTGACTTTTGTCTCTTTCTGAGCTCGCCTGCTCACTAATATTTTATTTTCCCTCTTCAAAGTCACCGATGAAGGTATTTTATGTAAATGCTATACATACACTTCCAAAATGTACATTTATTGAGAGTAGAAACTGGATTCCAAATGGCAAACCTTCCTCTCCTTTGTCAGTTCCTACTTATTTATTTATTTATTGGACGAAGCTGCCGAAAACACCAGGTTGGAAGGATTAGGACCAGTCCCTGGAAGGAATTTTATAATCAAGTAATGATATTTGTAGGAGCAAGAAGGTATTTTATGGACCCAAAACTCTTATTTTCTCCAGCCTGTTTCTCACAGTCTCTATTAGGGGCCCTGATGCTTCCTCCCACATGGCAATCACAGAAAGCAGTAGTGGATGAGTGAATTGGTAAGTGCAAAGAAGGTCAATCAACATATGAAAACCTCATGAAATCTCTATTTTTTTCCCAACCTGGTTTAAGAAAATGTAGAATATTGGTACATTATTTTTATATTAAAAATGTTACCTGTATATTTCAGATGCTTAAAAAACTCGAAGGCTTACACAGAGAAATGATTAGTGGATACTTCTTAATGCTGAGAATGTCCCAGGTTGGAAGACCATCACTGTAAGCATGACCTCAGGATAGTCCAAGTGCTTTGGTAAAATGTGAATTCTGGAAGAATTAATGCTGAGATCAGATATTAGCCCTAGACTTCAACTTGCTTAGAAAGACAGTCATTTCGTTTTGTTTTGTCACCTTGGGACACTAGCCATTTTCTGAAATAAGATAGATGCTCAAAGTAGGTTTGTTGAATGAATGAATGTATCAACCAACCAGTTAACCAATCAATTAAGGTATCTTAGACAAGTTTACAAATTATAGCAACAGGCCAATTCCACCCACACCTCTTTCTTGCTTCATGACTACCATAAAGACCACAATTTGCCTTTTGACATTGTCATGAGTCACCTTCAGGATTTTGGGGCAAATCTCCAAATAGGTTGAGTTCCATCTTCCTCCTTTTTTAACAGGGAAGATCCTCCTTTACCTAGTTTTTGTCAAAATCCAGAGGGTGGTATCCACACACCTCTCAGCTGAGGTCCTGGTGAATGACAAGTGCTCCTGTCATTAATTCCTTAAAGTTGCCACTTAATTCTTTCAAGGAATATATTGTTTTTCTCTCTTTATTTAAATGGTGTAGCAAGAATGTAATGAAAATAAATTCTGCAAAAATATTATTATGCAGCTCCTGCTGGGTGATAAAATGTCCCGAACGTCAATTGTATTCCCTTTCAGCACTTACAAAAGTGGATGACGATAATTTAAAAAACAACACAGCTGAGCTGATTAATCATTTAATACCCTACACTGAATCACATGTTTCTTTGGCTTCCCCAAGGTGCTTGCATATTTCTCTAATGCCTTTTGTGTGACACTTAATAATACAGTGCCATGTTTGCTCTTCAATAGGCAATTCCTTTCAGTTATTACATTTTGAGAAAGATGAAAATAATACAGTGAAGTTTTGGGGAGTGAATAGCACCCTCTTATATGTGCAGATGTGTATTCTTCTCTTTTGAACACAACATGAACCATAAATGAATTTTAGTTTATTTACATATAAATATTTCCTTTTGACTTTCTGAAAAGTCATCATATTTTCTAGAATGCCAGCTAATTTCTGTCTTAACATGTCATTCATTTTTTTCTTGTTCCTTAAGTATTTTTTTAAAAAAATAATTTAAAAAATGGAAAATTATTTTGTCTAATCATAACCATATTGGTTCAAATATTGAATGTCTTGTTAAGTTGTTTTTTAAAAGCTAATAGGCTGAAGTCTAGACAGACATTTCAGTGATTAAGTAAACTACTCAGTCAATTCAGTTAAATAAATTGGGTATGACTAACTCATTCCGATATCACCTAACTCAGCTTACTGCCTTGTCCAAACATAGTAGGCACTAATAAATATTTATTGATTTAAGTTGCCTGTTCTTTAAAGTGAAATGTACTTAGGTTGAAACTAGAGCAAGTAATTTTGATAATGCATGTGAAATGCCTAATAGCTCCAATTAAGTCCTTTTCCAATTCATGCACACCTTCTCTTGATTAGTGAGTTTCATTTGTTCCTGTTTTATTATTGAGCATGGATTTAGATACACATTGGCAAATTGTTTTCCCAATACCTATTATCTATTTTGTTATAATAATTGTTCATTGAATCTTCAGTCATTCCCCATGGTCTTTATTCTAAGTATCCCTCTGTTGTGAAACTGTATTACACAATATTTTTTAAATGACTTCAGAAAAAAAAACAAAGCAGAATCCCCATGGGTGCCAATGAGAAAGTGCTTCTTCCCAGCAAGTGTGATTCATTAATAAGTGAGTTCACTTTGAAAAGAAAATCATTAATGTTTTCACTCCTATGAGACAATAACTCTGTGAGAGTTAGATTTGATCAAGCAATGATAAGATGAATGGTAGGAAGATACAGATGAACTGTGAAATTATTACTTCTGGGAATTTGATTTACTACTTTTTAATTTTTAAATGTGAGAGCATGACATCTAGGAGATCAATAAGTCTGAGGAAAGAATAAGATTAAGATATCACCCAATGTGTTCTATTAGCAAGGAAGAAGGTTTTTAACTACAATCAAAATTATACAATAAAGAAATGTATTAAATAGCTACATGTTGGATTATCTCTCTTGATCTTTTACATTTTGAATTCCAGGAAACCACCCCTACAAACCACTGAGGAACATAGATTTCCATTGTATAATCTACATTTTGTCATTATAACCAAAACAACTATAAAATATGGGGTTTGTTTTTTTATCTGACATAAATGCAGAGTTGCTATTCAAAAAGCTAAGGTTGGCATTATAAAATTCATTTCTAAAAGTGAGCAAATGTATAGTTGATGTATATAAAAACCAAATTGATATTTTTTTACTTCCCTTTCTGTACAATCAGAAACAAAGAACAATACATATATACTCTCAGAATACCCTGTTTAACTTTATTATTACATATGAACAACCCATGTCCCATTAAGGCACAGAATCCTACAGGGGGTCTACATTATTACACTTAGACCCAAGGTCTCCTAAATCACCCTTAATGACTTAGGTGCTTGGGGATGGCCTGGGCCAACAGTGACATTTGAGTGGGGTTGCCCAATCCTAGACCATAAACCACATGAGCCTCAGTCCTGGCTTCTGAGACATTCTATGGTACTCTCCAACACTCTACCCACACACAAGCTTGACCAGATGCCCTAAGGAGTTCTGAGATTCATGTCTATAGGGTTATCTTGTGCCAAACCCAGATTCCAGGAGAGCAGCTTGGCAAGCAGATTATTTTGATTTTCTGGCATGGTATTTCTTTTACAAGATTGCAAGAAAAAAGACTTCCAAAACAGTGCTGACATGGTGTTTGGTGGGGTGGGGAACTTTAATCAATTCAGACTAAGGCCAAGTCTGGACCTTGGGCTTTGGATAATCTACCAAACATGAGCATGTACACAGGTCCTTGTGTGATTCTGGCTCATCCATACTTTGACCTCAGAGTTATCGCTGGGCTACAGTACCCGAGTGCGATGGTACAATGGCCAGCATCCATTTCCAGGGTGTTCTTGGCAAATGAGAGCAAGGAAAGCCCTGCTCCCTTTACAGGCTCCCTACCACAAGTCAGACATTTCTGAGAATGGCTTCCACTTATCTCCTCCCAAAGGCTTTTGAGGACTTTCTAATCCATGTCGTCTCTTGGCTCTGATTAATGAAGCAGTTGTTTAGCTGTGGACTCTACTAGGCTGTGCTGGAAGAGGGAAAGCATTTCTTAGACAAGAGGATAGCTCTTCTCAATTAATCCGTGGCTTCTGGTGTATGGTCCCTTAGGTCCATGTGCACTTAGGTCAGTTCATATTCTGAGAATGTCGCGATTACAGCCTAGAGTGGTTGAAATATGTTTTGTTCTACATTAACATAATAAAATTCTAAATACATTTTACACAGCCAAAAGTCAAACTATTATTCACATATTCTTACATGTACTGGGAGAGACTTGACTTTGTGGTCATCTTCAGAGAAATTAATTAGAACCTTTGACTGACTCTTTTATAGGAAGCTAGGATCCACAGGCCTTATAAGTAAGGTGGCCATCATAAGTACTGATGTGACTGACATTAAAAAATGGTAATAGGGAATGACAAAGGCAAAAAGATCTATATTACTTCAATATAAATCGGTTCTAAAGAACCATGGCATTGTGAGAAATAATAACATTTTCACTCTTTTTGTCATGGGAAATATTATGGTTTGGATCTGGAAAGTACACCAAAAGCTCATATGTTGGAGGCTTGGTCTTTGTTGTTGAAATATTCAGAGGTGGGACTTTGGGGAAATGGTTGGATCATGAGGGCACTGACCTCATCCTCATCAGTAGTTTAATCTATTCCTAGCTGAATGAATATGTTAGAAATTTCAGGCAGATGGGATATTCTTGGAGGAAGCAGGTCACTGGGTCATAAAGCAGGTCACTTGTCATAGATAGGCACCACCCCTCTCTCCCCACTTCCTGACTGCCATAAGCCGAGCTGCTTTTGTCCACCACGCCCTTCTGCCATGATGTTTTGCCCAATCTCAGGCCCAAAGCACTGGAACCTGCTGATCATGGACAGAAATCTCTGAAATCATAAGCCAAGATAAATCTTACCTTCTCCAAGTTTTTTTTTTTTTTTTTGTCAGATATTTTGGTCACAGAGACCAAAAGCTGATTCACAAAGTAGAAGATGCGAAATTAGTGAGGAATGAATATAAATGACAATAAAAAATACAAAGAGACAGTGCCTAGGTATTTCACATGTACTACTTAGCTAATAAACAAATATATATTGTATTAGATTTCTCTAGAGGAACAGAACCAACCACACACACCCACACATACATACTCACATACACACACAATTATAAAAAGGGGATTTATTAGATTAGCTTACACAACCAGAGCTGGATAGTCCCACAATGACTGGAGAGCTAGAGGAACCAGTAGCTGGTCAAGATGTTGAAGTCTCAGAATAAGAAGGATCAACAATACTACCCCAATCTGGTATTGAAGGCTTCTGGAAACTCCCTTGAGAATCACTGGCAGAGTCCACTTTGGAAGAGTGAAGGAGCTGAAGTCTGATATCCTCAGGTGATCACAGCAGCAATCAAGAACCCATTCAAGAAGAATCAAGCTTGTATCTGCTACTGCTTCCTTGTTCTTCCAACTAGTATTCCATCCAAGCCTCCAGCCTATTGGGTGGTGCTGCCCACACTTAGGGAGGGTCTCTACTTCAGTTTGCTATCCCACATGCCAATCATTCCTAGACACACCCAGAAACCTCTTAATCTTAGGCATCTCATAATCCAATCAAGCTGGCTCTTCAGATTAACCATTACATTTATGGACTTCTTTTATTATTTTCTATCTCCGTGATTAAATCTGTATACCTCATGAAAGTCCTATAATATATGTATGTTATAATATATTCTAAATATAAAACAGTTTATATAGAGAGAAACCTGGCAGAAGATATTTGCCTGAAGTCTCAAACAACCTGATGATGGCCCTGAGTTTCTAAGTTTAAAAAATATTTCCATTCCTTTCTTATGTCATGCAAAAACTGCTAGCTAGCATTTGTCCAGACTCACCAAGTATACTGGGAAGAAGTTCACAATATCATAAATCATACAGCTATATTTTACATCAGTTCTCAGTTGTAAGAATATTGTCCCTAACATTGAATCAAAACCGATCTTCACATTACATTCCTACAGTAGTGGTCTTCAGTTATCACGTGTCTCAGAAGAACTCTGGGAGCTTTTAAAAACCATCAGGTGACCAGGTTTCATGGTTCAGTGATTTTGTATGCTAGCTTCATGGCTGAGGCCTCTATGACAAGACACAAGAACAAGAGAAAATAATGCAAATTTATTTAGTATGTGTTTTACATAACATGGCAGAAATGAAGGCCCAATATGGAAACACAGTTAGATGAAGGAAGAGGTTCTGGTATTCTGTAGCATAGTGGAGTGACAATAGTTCAAAAAAACTGTTATATAAATTTCACAAAGATTTAGAAACGAGGAGTTCAAAGGCTCCAAACATAAAGAAGTGACAAGGAAAGGGAAGCGCTAATTACACTGATTTGATCAGTGCATGTGTATGTCAAAATAGCATATTATACCCCATTAATATGTACCCAAAATGCATGTTGATAAAAATAAAATAATTTTATGAGATTATAGAATGGAAAATAATACAGATGTCATACACTTGTTATAGCAATTCAACAAAAATAGAAAATCTACAGCTGTGTTGCTCTGCCTATCCTGTAAGAAATATTTATCTCAGATAACTGCAGTTCTCAGATTAATGCATTCAATCTTATTTCAAAGGGTTGACAATGGTTTCCCTCCTCTCTCACCAAGATCCTGCCTAATCACAGAATGTGCCAGAAGGGTCTTCTGGACCAAGTCACCAGAAGTCGTTCTGTAATTTCCAGGAGTTACCTTCCCTTCCAGGGAGAGAGAAGACATTATTTTGGGTTTTTCATATAAAAGAACTTAGCATATACTCTGCAGCCCAAATGAGTAGATAACTTAAATGCATTTCATAATGTATTCCTTAAAAACCTATAAATAAACCCTGAGCCTAAGATGCCAGACCACCTACTGCTGTCCCAGGGAAAATGGGTTGTTTTCAGCCAGAGATTAAAGGGACCATTGCTCTTCAGCTTCTTACCTCTGCTCTTTTCACTATATACACACCCTCCCTCTTTAAGTAGGCTCAGTCCAAGGGAGACCTGAGCACATTAAATAACGGTCATCCCAAGAACAGCCAAGACCCACTGCTGGCTTAGGCTTAAGAGTCATGTCCTTCTCTATCTTCAGTGGCTAGGAGGGCTACTTTGAGTTGAGCCTTTTAAAAAAGACTTTCCTTGGGCCATACATGGGAGAAAATGTGAGTTTTGTAAAGCAAGTCAATCATCACCAGGGATTCTGTGAACATCCAGCAAGCAACATCTTTCTGGAAAGAACGACCTCTTTCTGAAGGAATGGACAGATTGTTTGCTAACCTAAGCAAAAGTAAAGTTTTTCAATATCATTTTTACCATCTGGTAAAGCAACAGGGACATGCATATTGTGCATCCTCAATAAACAGTTGTAGCTATGAAAAGAACAAAGAAGGAAATGAAGACCCCAAGAAAGAGGAAAAGATGTATATTTGGGCGGGGGGGGGGGGGCAGGAATTGAACTCAGGGGCACTCAACCACTGAGCCACATCCCCAGCCCTATTTTATATTTGATTTAGAGACAGGGTCTCACTGAGTTGCTTAGCACCTTGCCATTGCTGAGGGTGGCTTTGAACTCCTTCCTCAGCCTTCTGAACTGCTGGGATTACTGGGTGTGCACCACAGTGCCCCGCAAAAACCTGTGGATTTTCTATGCTCACTTTGATGAAGAAGTAGTAAGCTGTGGAGTAGTAGAATTGAAAAAGATAGGTACCCTCACATAGTAATAAACTGCAGGGAGTTTTGTAGTGCCATTTGTTCAGATTCTTACCCTGTCCCTATGTCTTCAGAGATAAAGGCATTTCTTTTTTCCAGATATAGGATGGGCACCCTTATAGGGGTGCAGAAGGGTTGACTGATGAGTTGCCTCTGAGGAAAGTCAGAGAATTCCTCTATGGCCTGAATCAGGAAAGAAGGACAATTCAAGGTGAGAGGGACTTAATTCATTTTTCTGTTCCTGCAAACGCTAATCTGTCATATTTGGGAGTCTGTGTTCTCTACTCCATTAGGATTTTTTTTTTTGGTCTGGATAGGAGTAAGACATTGGTGTATTCAGAAGCTTCTACCTGTGCTCCAATTAGTTTCCCAATAAGACTACGTTGAGTTTTGTTTTGTTTTGGGTACCAGGGATTGAACACAGGGACACTCAACCACTGAGCCACATCCCCAGCCCTATTTTGTGTTTTAGAGATAGGGTCTCACTGAGTTGCTTAGCGCCTCCCCATTGCTGGGGCTGGCTTTGAATGAGTTTTTAAGAATCTATAAATACACCAGGTTCTGCCCAAGACAAGCTTAATGAGAATTGGAAAAGCCGGAGCCCAGATTGTTGATTCAAAATTTTCTAAAATCTCTGATAATTCTAACTTGCAATGTGTTGAGAACTACCACTCTAGAGTAATTTTAGTTGGTGCTTTTATCTGTACATGGTGGGAAAGGGTGATCTCTTTTATTTAAAGTGAGTAATTCCTTTGAAACTGTTACAGAGACAAACTTACTCATAAATCTTATTAAATTCCAACATTGTTACATTTGACCTACAAAATACTGTGGTTCTTGTGATGTTCAACCATAAATTTCACTGGATTTTAATTAAGTCGGTTCATTATTTGCATGGACCTGTCCACATTCTCTTGAAAAGCAGAGTGCTTCTAATTTCATACATTCTTATTTGCTCATAAGTGAGGTCCCTGGAGGAACCTGAGCATACCTTTAGAACTGTGTAGTAAGGAGACGGAAGATGAAGCCAGGCCCAATTCCATAGTCCCTTCCCTTCCGGTCTTCACAAAGACCTCTCTCCCAAACTGCAGAATTACCTTGCAGCACATGGGAGGCAAAACCAGCCTGACTGATAAGCAAAAATAGGAGCTGGCAGGCTTAAGAGGAGCACAACCAAATCTCAGGCTTGTGTTTATCCAATCGATAAATGCCATGGCTCTTGAATAACTGTTGTTTAAATTCATTTATCTGTGGCAGAACAAAAGGAGTGTAATGAAAGCAATGCTGTTAGAGAACTCATTAGAGTCAGGAAGGAGAAAGCAGGCTTTAAGATAATCACTCTCAGGGAGACAACATCTAACCATCTTTTGGTTCCCAATAACATCAGTAGGCAGTGTGGCGGTTAGGCAATGCCACTTGCTTTGTCTGTAGAAAGATTACAGAAAGGAGAATAATCAATAGACTCATGGCAGAAAATCTCCCTGGTTTGTGCAACCCTTTCGTTGAATCTTTTGTCCCTAATTCGTTTTTTTTGGTAATATGAATCTCCTCCAGTGCCTTTCAGTGTTAGCATTTGAGGAGCGGTTAGCCAAGCAGAAAGGCCACAGATCAAGCCTATTGTCTTCTGGCAAAGGCTCCATTGAAGCCTAATGAACGTAGGAATCCAGCAAAACAAAGAATCCTTAGTGTCTTGCACAAATGAATCCTACATCAGAGAAGGCCGAGGGAGTCCTTTTGATTATCTGAAAAGGTAGTGATTAGAAGGTGAACCTATTCTGAACCAAAAATAGGGGAAAAAAAATAAAAGGATTAAAAGGAAAGAAAGAAAGAGAAAAGCAGAGAATAAAAAGATGTAAGAACAAAAGAAAAAAAAACTTTTTTTTTTTTTTACCTGCAATGCTTCCCCAAGGAAAACTTAAAAGAAAACTTAGAACCTCATGTATGGAAGTCCGTGATGCCCTTTGACCCCACTGATGCAGAAATTGGCTCACCGTGGTCTCTAAGAGAGAGACTGGATGCATTTGTCTTTCAACCTTTTTTTTTCAGGAAAGAAATATTTGTGGAAAGTGAGAGGAGGAAGGAAATGTTCACTTTGTTGCATAGTGGTTGTCTTTTAGGGAATATATGTTCTAAAAATGAACTGGTCTTTTCTCTAAAATTTTAAACATTCATTTTTTTTTTCAATTGAATTTGTGATATCTGCTTTGGCTTTGACATAGTGTTCCTAATGTAATAGTTATTTTAAGACATAAAGAATGGCCAGTGTATGTCCTCTGTGACTTGTTTTTCATGGGCATTCATTGTTTCACTTGTGTGATTTTATTTTTACTGACTCCAGTAGTTGGCTCTATGTAAATATTAGTAAGTTTCATTATTTTTCAAGGATCAACAAATAGCATTTTTTATATTTAGGTGTTAGCTTGATAGCACTTTTT
>NW_025999990.1:37125153-37177373 GCF_001458135.2 Marmota marmota marmota | reverse complement strand
CTTTTTCAGTGCCCTTCCCCCCCCCCCTTTTTAATCAATAAAATATAAAAACTATATTCATGGCATGACTCCTATCCTTGACCAGGAGTCCTAATGAATGCAATGCCTGGGTGAAACCGTGACCTCTTTAGGTCACCAGAGAGCTGTCCCATAGAGCCCCTTCCAGCTGTCACACATTCCTGAGACTGGTGATGGTTCTGAGGAGCTGCTGGCCAGACATTTCCACTCATAAACTTCCCAACTTGCCAAGCTGCATTGTTTGCACTTCGGCTGTGGGTCTTGAAGTTCTGCTTCTTTCTTGCTTATTGGGTTTACACTGTGTGAACCAGGGCGGCCAAAGGAGATTGCTGCTGTTCTCATTATCCGCATGTCTGGATTTGGGCTTCAAGGTGAAGTATTTGGTTTGTTGACTTCAGCACCGGAATTCAGTTCTTTCTGCTCTCTCCAATTATTGCTGCTTCCTTCTGTTTATACAGCTCCCAGGGACTCAAAGATATGCCCGTGTAATTAATTGACTCCTCGTCCTTCCCTAATAAAGAAGGTGATTCTGTGAATATCGAAGAGTCAAGCGATGTTCATCAGGCTTTGTGATTTATCTTTTGCTTTGGCCAATCCCATCAACGTTTTAATACAAAACAAATCCCTGAGCACTAAGGGTAGAGCTCATAGGCAGACTAGCCATTTACCAGTCAAAAATATCATCTTCCTACCAAGGTCAAGTCATCTCAGGGGACAGTAGACATTTACCTGGAAACCTCTGGGGAAAACTTCAGTTATTCACTTTCCTGCATGTGCCATTTTTTCTTATTACTCATCAAAAGTGAGTCATAATCACATTAGATTATGAATCCAATTTTAAGAAACTTGTTTTTCCTTGCTTCGCTGTTACTACAGGTTAAACTTTATGTATTGTACATGAAGGGATTGTCAGCATTTGCCTTCCAATTAACTGATAAAGCCCCTTGGAATTTCACTAGGACATGTGAGAGGCCTTAGAGGGGAAACCGTCTTTGGATGTCTAGTTTAATAGGATTGTACTGTGACAGTTGGGATTACCTTGTGTTCCAGTATAATTCCAACCGAGAAATATTTGTCACATTTAATTGTCAATTTGGTGTTATAATTATGTATTAAGTATATTTACTCCAGTCAAGCATTAAGGTAAGTAAAACTAGCTTTGGGCCTCATAAGAATTAGGGGAAAGCATGGTGGAGACTTCATTATCTACCTATGGGGAGGTTGTCTGTAACTATGCAGCCCTGACAGCCCTTTGGGAATGGCATCTTAGGTTTTATGTGTGTGATCAGTGTCAAATTGTGAACCGCCACTTGGGATTCATCAAAGCAGGATGCCGCGGGGCCTTTTCTCTGCTGAGGAAACAGAGCCTGATCTTGTTCCTAATAGCCTCTGTACAGGATTACCTAATATCTTTAAATGTTCCTCTCTGGGCCTGCAATCTTTTGCATAATCCTATACAATTCTTATCTCCTATGGGTGCCATTCTTGCTTAGAATAACACAGTGTCTGCCTGAGTGTCGATTTATACCTGAGAATTGTGAATTCTTCCTTGTAAAAGTTTAGATCCTCCCCCCCAACTTCTTTTTCCCCAGACCCAGCGTTTATACTGAGTGTTAGAGAAAAAGACAGGAGAGAAGGGAAAGTGATGGCATGCATTTTTTCCCATTGTCCTTCTATCATCTCTTCTTTCTATTTTTACAATTGCATCTTTTCTCCTGGGAAAAGGGGAAATGCCTTCTTTGAATGGCTGAGAGTGGCTATGTAGAGTCCGGCTATAGTTAAATATATATATATATATACATAGCTTTTGGAGATTGGGTAAAAGTTCCTGCAGAGCACCAACATTTTTCTGTCCCAAAATAAAAATACATTTTCTTTATCTCTGTGAGTGAGTGAATGGGGTTGAAGTTCTTACTCATGGACAGATTCTCATCTCAAAAAAAATTTTCAAGTAGTAGGATCAGGGAGAGGCCCATGATTGTAGCTGTTACTACCGATGTGGTAAATAAAATGAGATAATGGCGCATATGAAAAATTGAAAGTCATGAGGCTCTTATCATGATTATTATCCAAAAATATTACAACATTACGAAAAGGTGGTGAAATATTTAGTGCTTCAAGATAACACCTAACAAAGAGTCCAAATTTAAAAGAAATGGATAAATATCGAGAGCCAGAAATCTAGAGAAGACCCTAAAAAGCATCTTGTCTCCTGCCCCCTATTGATTCCATGTCCACACACAAAACCATCTACACCAGTCACTGATACTTATAATGATCTAGGATTTGCTTTGTTGAAGGTAATCAAAGTAAAAAAAAAAAATGCTGTTGAGAGGGTAACACTTGTATCAACAGCCCTGCGTCAACTCAAAATATCTTATACTATGTGGTAAATAGAATTCCAAGTCCATGAAGCGCAACTTTCCTACTCTACATTGACCTACTCATCAACCAAAAGGGTTTGAAAGATCTGCAATCTAAGGAGCTAGGAGCCATTCACAGGCTGCTCAGGAAAATTCTGAGCCCAAAGTGGGTGGTGAAGGGGACAGGACGAAAAGGAAAGGGCTGAAGGAGTTAAATGTGATAAAAAAGGGATACTGAATTAGGTAACCCTGATGCCAGGAGCCTCTGAGTATCTCAGAATAAAAATCAACAGACCGTGGGCAAAATATGCCACCATCTTCCCACACATTTATGAGACCTAATAAATGACTCAGCTAAGATATAAATCTTTATTTCTGTAAAAATGCACTCTTAAGAAAATACCACCCTATATCATCTAGTGATCTCTTAGAAGTGAGAATTAATCAGAGGGAAACAATCACCTCTGAAAGTCTTTGATGCTGACTAAATAAATGTAAGATAAAATTAGTACAAATGGGTAACAAGAAATGATTTCCATATTTTACTGACAAGTAATGTTAGGAATCATTATCCTAATGCTTTATGAACTTCTTGTATTACCAAGTGACATTCTGGAGTAATATTATGATCAGGAGCAGAATTTTTCATCCCTGTTTGACTTAAGCAAGGCAGTTCTCTAGATTTTTCTAGTGTGTGTATATATGCTTAAAACGGGAGAATCAGACTTTTTTCCCCAAGAATCATCATTTTCTTGATAGAACCGAAAAGAGTAAAGAGAACTTATTATTGACAAACTTTATATAGTCAGATTACCTGGGAAACCATAATCATCACCAAATCCTTTTTGATTCCCAGTTAGTTATGTTAAGGGGAGAAATTTCTCTCAATACCTTAAAGCATGATCTGTAACTGATCCTCAGCATGACAGTAGAATAGAAGGCTCAAGAGGGCAGGAGTTCTAAATCCAGGATCCCCCTTCTTTAACACCTGGGCAGAGTTCCTATACGGTGGATGTGAAGGTCATCAAATAATTTAGAGCTTGTCTAGCCAATTGTTTGAGGGCACAGCATGTTGCTAAGATAGACAGCAGAGATGAGGAAGAAGATAGAAAGAAATGTGACCTTTTTGTCTTTCCTTCTCCTTCACAGCACAACCTCAACCAGTCTCTTGAGGGGAATTTGAGCTTTTGAACCTCAGTCTTCTCTGGAAGCTGAGCACTCTCTGTTGGAGCTAAAAAAAAAACAAAAAACAAAAAAAAAACTCAGGGTTGGAGGTGGATCACAATCCTTAATTTGATGGAAAGAGATTGGCCAGAGGCCATCAACGTTTCCCCAGGACTGAGCAACACCAGCCACATGATTTTCAGGGAGGAAGTACAGGTCTCCTTGATCCAAGGAGCTATGCAAGAGTGTGGGACGGTCTTACCAGTAGAGGACACTTGGGGGCACAGAGGCTTCTCCCAATGTCAGCAAAGTGGTGGCAACTTGCGGTTCACACCTCCCACAGCCTAGAGAATGCTCATAATCAAAGAACAATTTGGACTTCTAGTTCAAGTTTTTAAAAAGTCATAGGAAATGCATCTCCAAATTAAAAGAAAACCTACAAAGATTCGATGAAGGCATATAATATATCCCTGAATCTTAATAAATATAGTTTAAAGGATTTTTTAAATTTCAGTAGAGAAATAGAAAAAAGGCATTAACATGAAGAAATAGAATAATTTAATTGATGAGCTCAACTTAAAATAAGCTCTTAATATTCATTAATAGGAACTATTTGCTCATATTTACCATTTAAATAGTCACCAGAAAATCACATATTAGTCAACAAAAGGAACTAATCAATTTTAATAATAGGGATTTTCCCCAAGAATTTATCTACACCCCCCAAAATATTTGAAAATGCAACCTTTTAAAATGATCCAAAACATAGTAATTTCTAAAAATCAATAAACCTTCTCATAATTAACACTTAGAATAAGTGAGAAGGACTCTACAAATGAGAATAGAGCTTTATGTAAACATTATTAAATTGGACTTTTTTGACCCAACCTTTGAAAACAAAGGACAAGCAAAATGTGGAGGTTAGAGAAACGCAGAGATAAATCCCCTTCCCAAGTGGAGCAGCCTTGAGGCTCATTATCCTAGGAAACAAAAGTGGAGCCGCACAAGGCCATCAAGACTGAAGAACTCTGTTCTCAAGTAGCATCAGACATCTACATATTGGTTCTTTATGTGTCCCTTACTATTTATTAATGTGTCCGACTTGAAATATAGTATTAGCCATATATAATACCATGTTTGGTGTGTGTGTGTGTGTGTGTGTGTGTGTGGTGCATGCGTGTGCTGGCACACACACTCTGGCATGCCTCTGCGATCCTTTTGGAAGCTAAGATATATGGAGCCAGACTATAGACAACATACTGAACGTACAGGGTAGTATGAAATATTTGGGATCCACTTGACTTTGACTGCGAGGACAGAGTAGTCCCCTTTGAAAAGAATCACTAGTGCAATTCAACAACCATAATTCCTACTTGGAAAAATTTACTTCGTAGGCTCCAAAATCTTAAGATGTGTACTGTGTTTACCAAGGAGTCTGTGAATATCTAAAGCTAGGCAAGAATCTTCACGGCAAAAGTTCTTTTGGTCTGTTCTTTGAATTTTCATTTGTTTTGAGTTCTTGAGGTAGCTGCCTTTCTTTGCTCTCCTCATCCTCTCATTAGCTCCAGTCAGCATTTAAAACACTGTGTCTGAGACTACTTGCTTGCTTTAAGAAAGCACCGAAACATGGCCCATACAGAAATTATTATTTCATGGTCTCTGCCAGATCTTGTAATTTAGCCACTTGCCTCCTCTCACATGGATCACATAAGAGAGTACTGTCCTACCAGATATTCCACCCACGTGGCTGAGATGGCAAGCTAAAGCTAGAACAGCTGGGCACCGGAGCTTCCCTCTATATTGCACTAAGAACTATGGATTCACAGGCAAAACTATTCTGAAAGCAATTTTTTTTCTTTGTTCTAACGAAGCTCCAGATTAATAAATAAGGTACATTCATTGTCCTGGAAAATGCATATAAATAAAAAATCTTTCCAGAATTAAGTAAACCGTTCCCTAATGTACATTCCACTGTGCATTGCTTTTATATTCTCGTGTGTTTGTATAGATTAGCGGGAAAAAAAAATTGTTTCATTCCCATGCTCTCAGGATCTTCTTACTTGGTCCAATTCTTCATTTGCACCCTCATGGTGCGGCTGGATGGTATCACAAAACCAGTGCTCCCAGTTGGCTCTGATTCAAAGTGTCAGAAAACCATGAGTGACTTCCACATCAAAGTTTATAAGGAATGTTTGCATTAGCTAAGGTATTAATTAAGGTTGTATTAGTTAAGTTATTGTAGCACATTCCAAAATGTATAATGGTTCAACTGCAACAGACACTTATTTCTTGTTTATGAAAACTCCAAACACAGCATTCTTAGCCAGTTGCCTCTTTTCTAATTGATAATTCTTGGGAAACCAACTGTCTTCCAAACGGTAGCTCTGCCATGTTTAACAGGAAGCTTCCAAGTCGGCTTGGGGAAGCATCCCTTTTCCAGCCAATCAGAAAGAGTAAAACCATAGAGCTCTCTATAGAGCAGTGGGCTGAACTGAAAGGTGGTACACATTACATGCAGCCCTTTTATTTGCCTAAAGTCAGTCACATGATCATGAAGGAAGGTGGGGAAATGGAGTCAAAGTTGTGTGCCCAGAAGAAAAAAAAATAGGTTTGGTAGATATTCAGAGAGCTTTTCTACTACCACAGTCTTCCAAATTCATTTTTGGTTTACCGTTGTCTTCAGAGCTGGAAATATCCCTCAAAATCAATGCAATCTGCCTAACTAACTTGAAATGTATTCCCCAGATCAGACCATCACATGTAAATTACCATTACAGTTATATTCTGTATTAAATGATCTATTTTGAAATTTTTTTTTCACATATCAGTATCCTTCTCATATGGCTTTGTCTTTTTCCCTTTCTTCCTAAAGATTTGATTTTAATCTTTGGCTGCTGCACACGGTTCATCTCTAAAAGTGCACTAAACATAGAGCTCATTCAGCTAAGCTAGCCAGGAAACAGGATAAGCTCACTGCAATTTCTCCCTTAGCTAAGGGCTTTATATCACCAAATGTTCCATAGCCTCTGCTTGGCAAACTGAAATTGCTGCTGCCCTTGCATGAACCCAGGATAAGGTGATGGGTCAGATAGCTGCTGCTTCATCCCCACACAAGCCAGATGCTGACACCCAAAACTTGTCTAAGCATAAGCAAAACCAGAAGGTTCAGTAAGCATCAGACTAGCTGCCACTAGGCACTGCTTGATGTTTGTGGAGACTGACATACAAGAAAAACTCCTGAGAAATCCCCCTTTGGCAGTGCAACAGAAATTTCACATCCACCCTAAAATCACTTGCTGAACTATTTGCCCAATTCCACAAAATTTTCCATCAGCGGAAAGGACATCTGGGAGTTTAGGCATTACAATGCCACTTCAGGGTATGGTTTGCTAAGAACCACAGATTGGGAGATGCTTCAGTCTTCCTGTAGTTTCTGTAAGGGTCTTCATGATAATCCAGAAAGTAAAAACCTAGATGTCAAAATGATGGATAAATATCAAAAACATTGAAACAATTTGGGTGCAAAAAATAGTATTTCTAAAACAGAGTCTGACATGCATCCAGACCCTACATGTGTAATAACTGTCATGATCTGCCAGTGGAGACCTGGGGGTCAATGATAGCTGCTCAGGCACTCCCCTGCCTGGCTAGGCAAATCTCAAGAAGTCAGCCATTGAATCCTGCTGCACAGTAATAGCATGTAATCCTATAGGATTTTGCTCACTCTAAGGTCCCTTAGTGGCTTGTTGAGTCTCTTCCTCTCATTATTTGTGTTCTTCTTGTGACTTGGGGCTACTTACCTCACCCTGACCTTTCTCCCTTTCATTTCTTCATGAGAAGAGAAGGGGAGGCCATCATCAGAGTGCATGAATTTTCTATCCCTATTTCTATCATTGTCTTTCATCCCTATTTCTTACACAAAACCCAAACAACAGTCCTACAGCCTGACAAAAATTATGACCAATTTTTCTTACTCTGTATTTCATAATTTAAATATTACCTATGTCTTTTCTCTTCTTCCATCTCAAAGCACATCTTTCTCCTTTACCTTTCTCTAAAACCTAATCTCTACTCTCAGTCAGGAGGTAGTTAAAGAACCTGACAAATAGACTTCAAATATGTGCTTACTGGCTTACAGGTAATAGTGTATTCTGTAGTCTTCCTTAAGGAGTGGGTTTGCATAAAATAGAGTTGGGCTGAATAGAATGCTTCAACAAAACAAGTGACTCTAGTCAGGACATCTGGCATTGTGGCAGCTTGCAGGGGAGATGTGTGGGGAAAGATAAGGTTTCTAGTGTCCTTTAAATAACACAGCTAACATCTCGAGGCTCCATCATTTCATAATTTTTTTCTAAAAAGTAAAACATAAAGGATTTCGTTGGATGTAGTCACTGTTATAGGTTGTTTCAAATACGTAACTGATATTTAACTATATTTTTATTCAATGCATTACCCTAAGTACAAAAGGCTAGGGTGGCAGTATTTAATTTACCCTCTGCATGATTAAGAAATGCATGTGTATGCTGCTCCCAATTCACTTCATTTATGCCTTGGAAAAATTTGTAGATGAAAATAGTAGTAAATGAACTAAGAATAACTATGTAATGGAGAAAAACATCAGAGTGCAGAGATGAAAATAGCAACAACGACTTCTGCATAAATAAGCAATTGAAGAACAAACACATTTTACAGGAATTGATATAAGACTCAATAGAACTCAATAGAAGAACTCAAGGCAAAGGAGGCAAAGAAGAGTAAATACACAGAGGTTCGATGAAATAGTAGCTATCAACACCGAGACTCATTGATCACAGAGATGCAGGCCCATTGGCAGTAAACTCCAATAATCAGAAGCCTTTCACAGTGGCATACAATGAAAATTGATACACATAATAATGACTCTAAGTCACTGAAGAATCCTGAATGCCTCTGAATCACTAAAAATTTGATTGTGCTCAGTATAAATTTAGGCATAAATGCATTTATTTTTGAATAAAGAGACTTGAAAAAATATTTTTAAAGAGCCATTTTACTCAAAATCATCAAATTTTAGGACTAGAAAATGTCCTGTTCTATGATCAAAGTGGAGTCGTTAATTCAGGAGGAAACACCAAACCAGAGAACAGAGGCTTGTCAGGAAGGCCATAAAATTGGGGGAAATTTAAGGCCTGGGCTGCAGAGCCTGGGATAAAAGGATAGCTGGATCCTAGGGGAGATATGGCCAGCACAGACCCCCGGAATAACAAACATGATTTGCCGAAGTCCAAATAGGGAAAATTTATACAGCCATATCCATCTGGTATATGCATTAAAAAAATCCAAGGACAAGCCGGGCACAGTGGCACACACCTATAATCCTAGCAGTTCAGGAGGTGGAGGCAGGAGGTTCTTGAGTTCAAAGCCAGCCTCAGCAACGGAGAGGCACTAAGCAACTCAGTGAGACCCTGTCTCTAAATAAAATACAAAATAGGCCTGGGGATGTGGCTCAGTGGTTGAGTGCCCCTGAGTTCAATCTCTGGTACCCCCCCCAAAAAAATTCAAAGACAAAACCCCCAAGTGTTAGAAATAGGAGTGTGAGACTAGAAGGACATGGCCCTACATCCCTAGCCTCAAGGTCATGATCTACTCTAGGCAACACTGTCTGGTTGGTGGGATATACTGAGGTATTGCTCTCCATCTAGAAGGGGTCATTCGTAGTTTGGTCATTGAAACTAGCAATCCCACTTCTGCCCTCTCCCTCACCCCTTTTTCACCAATGAGAGAAACTAAGGCTTATATCTGGTGGGCTGTCCAAGGTCATGCATTTGGAAGTAGCAGTGGGGACTTATATTCTAGTTTTGTATTTTCTTGGAAATAGCCTCCATTCTAAAGACCAGCCTCCACACTGACATGCCTGTGGGCTCAAGGAATCCAGGAATGTTCTTAGTCCTTTTCTTTCCTAGACTCGAAAGTCAACAAGGGCCAGCGGAGGAACCCAGAGTTAATTTCTGCCTTGTTTATTTGTTTGTTTGTTTGTTTTACTGTACAAAGCAAGATGCTTCGGACTAGATGGCTTAGCACTTTGGGATCAATCCTTCCTTCTGAAAGTTAAAGGGGAAATTATCCTCAGTGAATTGTAAATTACAGCAGCCCACTAACTGCTTTACTTCTGCTGTTCATAGGGGCAGTTCACCCAAATTAATTTGAAAAAGAAACAGGCAGAGTTAAGTGCTCTGGTTTGATATGAGGTGTCCCCTAACCCCAAGCTCCTGTGTGAATGCAGGACGGTTCAGAGGTGAAATGACTTGACTCTGAGTGCTTTAACCACACCAGTCCATCCGAGTTTAATTGGATGGGGTGGTTAACTGTGGGCAGGTGGGGCATGACTGGAGGAGGTAGGTCGCTGGGGGCACACCCTGAAAGGGTTCCTCTGCCCCAGACCTCTTACGCCTTTCCCTCTCTACTTCTGGCTGCCAGGAGGTGAGCAGTACTCTTCCACCATAATGTTCTGCCTCACCTTCAGCCCACAGCAATGGACATGGAAGACCAGGGACTACACCCCTGAAACTGTGAGTCAAAATAAGCTTTTCTTCCTCTAAGTTGGTCTCATCAAGTATTTTGGTCACAACAATGTAAAACCGACGAACATACCGAGTTTGTCATTTTTGATCCATTTAAAGACTTTCATTTAGGGTCTACTTTGTGCCTAAAAAATAGGAAACTAGAAAAAAAAAAAAAAACAGATCATCTTGATCCCAAGGATTTTATAGCTTATCGATGATGGACCATTCAGCTGAATCCAAACAATTGAATTTCTCTAACTCCCTGTATAAAGAGTCAACCTCTGTCGCTATTGTTATTGTTCTTTAAAATCACACCATGTAATAATTATAAAGTGATTTGCCCTGAGGCAGAGCCTGTGGTCATGGTGTGCCTGGCTTCCTGTCAATAAATGTTTTGTTTTTTTTCTATTTTAAGATAAATACTCATTTTTTGATAAATGCAAAATGAGTTTTGTAGATTTGCTTGACATGTTTTATATAATTGAAGTTTTCCAAGATGAATCCATTTGTTGTGAATTCATTTTACCCTACCTTATGTCTTCCCATATTAAATGACATAGATGATAAACTCAGGCTTTTTCAAGCTCTTGGGTTTTTTGATATAATAAGCAAAGAATCTCCTGGCTGAAGATGGTTAAGTACAAAAAATAATTGAGCTGGACTCCCCTTGGACATGACCCCACACACCTGGACTCCAGGTCAGAATCTTCTCTCAGGCAACACTGTCTGGCTGCTCCAATCTTTTTTCCTTCCTTAGCCGACCACAACTACCTAAGTTGTCTTATGATAGTCCTATGGTCATATATTTTTATTCTCATGTTCATTAGTACAAATACAGTAATCGAAAACAACTGCATCTTCATTTGGATTTTCTTTCGCAAGTGATAAATAAGAATTCAAAATGTCCATCTTCTCTATTCCTCAGCAATAGTCATTTATTAGAACATGATTATGATTCTAAAACCTTTCCTAATTATAAAGTCATTCAAGAGGTTTATTTTTTAATCACAGGCTTAACTTTTTGAATAATACATGCGTACACGTGAACCAACAACAATGAAATGACCTGAAGTGAGGAGACTCTCACTCATTCTAGCTGTCCTCCACCTCCCACAGAGGTGGCTAATGTCCATATTTTAAGCTATAGTGTCATTTTGTACTGTGGGAAAAGACACAACTACATATTCACATCCCTTCTTACTTACACCAATTTTACCATATAAGGCGCACCAATCCAAAATTTGCTTTTTAAATTTGTTTGCTTAATGTTTTAAAAAGCTTCCATATTAGTGTATAGAAAGCATCCTCATTAACCTTTTTCTTTTATTTAGTATGTAATGACAGGTGGTTTCTCAAATATAGAAGTTTTCAAACTGCAGGTGTTTTGTGCAGATAAACTGAAGTTACTAAACACTATTCAATATCTGTTCACAATTGAATAAAGGCAAAATAAGCCCCAGTTCTCCACCTCTGTACTTAAACATGTTATTCAATGCCCAAGGGCCACAGGAATCTTTAAATACATGTATACTAAAGATCAATAAACTGATTTTTTAAGCTAATTTAGGTATGCAAAATATCAATGATTGATTCTTCATTAATCTACCTACAAAGGGGAGATGGAATTTTACTACTAAGGGAGCTAGAGTGTTTGGATAGTTCCATCATTCCACTATTGTTTCCGAGAGGTAGGTAAACAGAGTCAGGAATATGATTAAGCTACAATGAAATCATAAATTCACAAAGTTGATAGTTGTCCTTAGCTTTATAATGGTACCACTAGATTGACCTCTTTGCAAGGATTATCTCATTTAAAATCTTAAACTAATATTGTATAATTATTATCATTCTGACAGGCACAGTAGTACATACCTGTAATCCTAACAGCTAAGGAGGCTGAGGCAGGAGGATCACAAGTTGGAGGCCAGCCTGAGCAATTTAGTGAGATGGTAAACAACTTAGCAAGGCCCTGTCTCAAAATAAAAAATAAAAAGGACTGGAAATGAAGCTCAGTGGTAAATTACCCCCGTTTATTCCCAGGTATCAAAAAAATAATTATTGTCACTCTGATAATAATTAAATTAAATAATTAAGTTAAAAAGACAATAAAGTTCTTACATAATTGACCCCAGTCCACAATATTAAGGTACAGAATTGTAATACAAAAGTCTTGTCACCAGAAAACAGAACCCAAGTGCCCAACCCTGCATCATGCTAACCAGAGGCCTTCACTAACTCTAAATCCAAAGTCTTATTTGACAATTTCCAAGCCAGGTAGGCCAAAGTTCATTTTCCACTGCCACCATTTAATAACAATATCATTTTGGTAAGGTTCAGAACCTCTTTCCAAGCCCAAGAGAATACCAAAATTTAGGGCCATCGAGTTGAACACTGTATCCACAGTCTGTGTCATACCCTTTGGTATTATGCAATGCCACACTGCTGTAAGATCAAAGAAAATACACATCAAATTAGATATGTTCCTGGCACAAATGAATGCCTAATAACTGGGAGCATAAAGAATAACAGTAGTAACATCATAGTGGAACTCGTAACAAAACTGTAGTTAGAGCAGAATTTATAGATATAAGCAAGACTATCTCTGAAATGCTTGATAAGGTAGCCTCAACTTTTTGAGGTACTGGGAAACTCAGAAAAGTTAGAGGGAGCATAGAATCCTAAGAGTGAATTTGATTGCAAAATATCAAATATAAGCACTATATATTGACTTGTGGAAAACATGGTCTGAAAAAATACTACAACACAGCTAGAATAGCTCTACTTCAAATTTGACTTAACCCGCATTATTGATGGAGGAGCAGCGGGGACTAAATTTCTTTTTTAGCCACTGAAGGTTCAATCTTACTCCCTATCTCTCTACTGGAGGAGCTAACATTAACCAGGGAGAGAGACCATTTAACAGAGGGACTGGGGCTTTCAGAAAGGACTCGAACCATTTTTTAAGCAGCTCTATTAAGATATAATTCACTATTATACAATTCATCCCATTAAAGTGTAAGAATCACTGGCTTTTAGTATAGTCACAGATTTGTGCAACTATCATCACAATACGTTTTATAACATGTTTTCACCTGAAAAATAAACTCTATATCCATAGGTGGTCACTCCATAGTCCCCCTTCTCCCCCAACACATGGCAAGCAGTGATTTGTTCTCTGTCCTTATAGATTGACCTATTCTGCAAATGTTCAAATGGAATCATACAATATGTGAGTCTTTTTGACTGGCTTCTTTCACTTGAATGATATTTTCAAGGTTCATTCATGTTATAGCATGTCTCACCACTTCTTTTTCTTATTGCCAACTAATATGACCTTATATGGATATACCACTTTTGTTTATTAAAATTAACGTGCTTTTGTTTAACCATTTCTTAGCATTTAGGTTATCTCTACTTTTAAGCTGTTATATGCAATGTCGTAGACATGTGTGTATGAGTTTAATAAAAATATATGTTTCTGTTTCTCCTAGATATATCTGTAGGAGGGGATTTGCTGGGGAACATAATAATTCTGTGTTTAACTTTTTGAGAAACTGCCATACTAAAAGTGGCTGCACCATTTTACATTCCTGTAAGTTGAGTCACCTTTAAAGCCTAAGAGTATATGTTCACTCTTTTAAAAATTAGTGACTTTTACTTTGATCTACCATTTCACATCTATTGGAGTAACTGCTTAAGAAGTCACATGAAATGATAAAACTCAGGAAGCAAAATATTATTACATATTAATTCACTAAAGTACTTTATTTGTTTAACACCTTCTGTCATTTTCTTTCCTGTTGACAATCCAGTCACACATGTCGTCTCATCCTTCACTTGTAATCCACTTTTTCCTCTCGGAACCTTATCCAACAGTGTTCCCAGTGTGAGAAAACAATTCACAGTACTGTGCATCAGTTAACCCAGTGCTACTGACTTGAGTCTCTGTATTAGTCTCTTTAACTGCTTTCCTGCTGCTTTTACAATTGTAACCTCTAGATTCTCAGTTATAGTTTGACAGAAAAGGAATGGATGGTACCAAACAGCAAAAAAAAATGGAACAAAATAGTGAATTTGCATGAAATCATGTTTCACTATGCTGTCCATCATCCAAGAAACTAAAAAGGAAACAATAGCAAAACCTAATCATAGCTATAGTTCTATGCCTTCTCTTTGTTTATAACTTTTAAATCCATAAAAGTGTATCTCTTAAAGGTCAGGAGGATATGTTATGTATTGATGTGTCAACAAAGGAAAATTGCTTATTTTCAACTTGCTTATTTGAACATATAATTGAATATTATTCCCTTCCTGTGATTCATCACAGAAAACTACCCACTGGTGTATTACTCTTTTTCTCCTTTCAATTACAGGAATTTCTCCTTTGGCGCTATCGTAAGAATCCATACAATGCATTCAGAGCAATTTCACAAATATTTATTGGGTGTCAACCATCTGCAAGGCACTACACTAAACATTCTTTGGAAAAGAATTTAAAAGCTATTATTCTTTTGAATGTGCTCATTGGAGGCAAATATTCCTCCATGGATGGTGGATTTTATTTGGAGAAATGGTCAAAAGTTATTCAAAGTCAATACTGATGGATGAGGTGGGTAAGATCCATCGAGCAAGATGACATTCTTAACGGTCAAAATTATGTGTGACTATAAATTTATGAGGCTGATTTTCTTGCGTGGTTCATTAACCAGATTTGAAGAAAATTCCGCAAGAGGAGTTCCAGTAACATTTTGAGTAATGGCAGCCATGAGGAGGTGTGTGGTGCCAAAGTAACTATTTTGATGGATGGCACTCTTTGGATATATTAGTCCTGGCATGTTTTAAAAACACATTCATTGCTTATGGTCACACGTTATAGAGTGCCCAGAAAATACTGGACACGGTAAAAATTCAGCATATCCATAGCCAGGATAATATTATTTCCTAGTGACTGTGCTTTCACCCCTGACTGCGATAGAAAACAACTGATGGGACCTGTGATTGGTTCTTTCCAGAGCCAGAGAGGAGCTTAGGAGGCTTGAGTTATCTGTCCTAGCAAAAGAATTGACCTAGAGGAAAACATTGCAACTGCCAGGTGACTTGCCAATGCAGGGCTCATAGAGAAACTTCCCCACGTGGCATTACTTGTAGAAACAGTCACAGAACAAGATACGGGTTCTTATCATTTGTTCAAAGATTAGAATTACTTTAACAGAGCTTTAAAGGAATAAATCACGGTTGAGTGTTATATATTGACTACTTACTGCATTCTAACCCTTGCCTAAAGTCATTGGATGATGCTCCATCTGAAAGCTTCTCTTTTATACCCTAAGCCAAGAATTGAAGATAAGGGATATTAGTTTTCTGGAGTTGCCGCTACAAATTGCTATGGACTAGGTGTCTTAAAATAACAAGAATTCATTGTCTCACAGCTCTGGAGGTCCAGAGTATCAGCCAAGTTGATTCCTTCTGAGACTGAGGGAGAATATGACCCATACTCCTAGCTGCTAATGGTTGCTGGCAATACTATTTTTGATTTCTGTTTTGATTTGTTGTTGTTGTTGTTTGTTTGTTAGATGTATCCCTCTCACCTCTGTCTGTAGAATACCATGATTTTCTTTCCTATATGTGTATCTATACCCAAATTTCTTTCTTCTTATAAATCCCCAAGCCCCTGGATACCAAAGTCTAGTATGACTTCATCTTAGCCAGATCACATTATTGAAGACCATATTTCCAAATAAGACCACATTTAGAGATGCCAGGTGGCTAAGAATTTTGGAGATACACTATTCAACCCAGTATTACAGGTATACTAGAAAATTGCATATGTACAAGATGCACTATGTAATCAATACCCCAATCAAGAATCAGAACATCGTCCGCCCTCTAGAAACCCAGATCACATTCTCAACTAGTCACCAAATGCCCAAAGATAACTACCATCACTATTGTCAACAGCAGAGATGACTGTTAATTGTTTTTTGACTTTATGTAATTGAAGTTACACGTGTCCTCTTTTGTGCCTCACTTTTTTACTCAACACGATTTTGTATTTAAAATTCATTCATGTCTCTGTATGCACTCAGATTATTTATTTTTATGCTATGTAGTATTTATTATATACATATTTATATTTTTTAGATGTTGATGGACCTTTATTTTATTCATTTATTTATATGTGGTACTGAGAATCAAACCCAGTGCCTCACATGTGCTAGGCAAGCCCTCTCCCACAAAGCCACAAGCCCAGCCCTTATTTATTATATTAATATTCCACAATGTATTTACCCATTGGTGTTAGTCAGCTTTCCCCTACTATGACAAATTGGAATAAATTGAAGAAAAGTTTGTTTGGTCTTATAGTTTCAGAAGTTGCAGTCTGTGGTTGCTTGGTACTCTTGTGGCATAGTATCCTGGTGGAGGCACGTAGTGGAAGAGGTCTATTCACCAGTCATGATGTCTGGGGAGCATAAAAGAGAAGAAAGGCAGGGGCAGATCCTAATATCATCTTCAATGATCTAACTTCCTTTCACTAGTCCACAATTGAAAGAGGTTTTATCACCTTCTAATAGCGCAACAGATTGAGGGCCAAACCTTCAATACGTGAGCTTTTGGAGATCATTCAAGATCCAACTATAGAGCCATCTTACATAAATGGGAATTTGAGAGTTTCCAATTTGTGGCTACTCTAAGGAGAGCTGCTGTGGACATTCTGGTACATATCTTTTGGTAAACATATGTATGCATTTCTCTCATGTATGTAATTAGATTGGAATCTGGGATAGAATTGTTGGTCATGAAATATGCTCAAGTTTAACTTTAGTAAATTGGGCCAAATAGTTCTCATGCTGCCATCTGCAGTGATTGAGTATTTGGATTGTTCTATATCCTTCCGAACACTTGATATTTCTCATTCTCTTTTGTTTTCCCTCTTTCCTACTCCCTGTTCAAGCAGACCTCAGGAAAGTCCTGCTATGGCTAAAAGCCAAATATTCTAGGCATTTCTCTGTTATTGTTTTGTTTCATACATCTACATGTCTAGAAGGGGAGAATTTAGAGTGTAGACACAATTAGTTAACAAAAATATCTTGCCAAAGACAACACAGAAGTAGAGGGACAATGGGATACCCACACCAATCTAGACAAATTTCTCAAAGAAGATGGATGCGGTGGGAAGCTCAGAGCCTTCTCTGTGGAAGCCATGAAATCCAAAGAGAAAATAAATTTTGGAAGATGATATCCCAGGCAGATTTGCAGAAATAGTGCTGTTGCTCCTCATAGCAAAGAGCCAGTGAATAAGAAGAACAGTCCTGGGAGACAATAGCTCAGGATGAGCCAGTGCAGAGTGAGATCCAAAGGACAAGATGGGGCCCTTCCCCGATGCCACACTGAAAACACCATAGAACCAGGAGACCCTAAAGAAAGATAAAAGTAGCCTTCCAAAGATGGAGATAAAAGAAGCCAGACAACACAGTAGGACTAGGGGCCTGAACTAAAAATTAAATGTCTCATAAAAGTGGACAATGTGACTGTCAATTTCTTTCTCAACCTCCACTTCAAGCAGAGGGACATACATACAATAGACATTTTGTAATTATTTATTGAGTAATGGATGACAACTAGCAGTAAGATCAAAAATGCTTTACGTTCCATCAAGGGAAAACCTGTTATTACAAGTTATCTTTTCATCTCCCAGAATTGGGGACAAAGTGATAGAGAAGGGTCGCCATTGCTCGCAGAATTGACATCAGCTCCGTAGAGTGGAGAACTACACCTCAGATGCTTCACTTATTTCCCAGAGTCTGTGCTATTAAAGGTCTTTAGATGCTTTGTTTCGTCCTCTGTGATAGCTGCGCTGGGGTGATGACATTTCATCTTGAATGTCTAGAGGCTTGTTAGCAGAGACCCGGTCACCACCAGGGATCACAGCATTCTTGTGCTCAGTCCTTAGGGCACTGATCTCAGCTGTACAGCTGGACTCAGCAGCAGACGCCACACGGTCTAACATGACAAGCAGCTGGATCTCCAGCCAACAGGCAGTTATTGTCCTGAAATGAATGGCAGTTTGCAGAGCAGAGGGGGTGTTGGCTTTTTCCTCCCTATGTTACTGAAAGCAGAGCAGCTTCAGCAATCACAGAGATCTGAAGAGGACAGAAGAGGAAAGGGTAGCTTGTCTTTGCAGTATGCCACCAATGTGTCTGGAAAGCAGCTGAAAATGGGCATCCCAATCTGCCTAATTCATTTCCACCAAATCGGCCTGGACTGGCCAAAATTGCTTAGATTCAGTGTAATGCAAAATACAGACGATGAGGCAAAATATTCACTTTTAGAAGTAAGCTTTGCATTCAGCATATTTTCATGCCACTTTCCATAAGCACAACTAACAATATATCATGGTTCTTACTTTCTTAGCAATCTCTTTCTGTTGTTGCAGGAGAATGCTCTGCCCCTGTAAATCAGGAAGTGAGCAATAGAATGAATACAGCTTTAGACCAATGTTTGCTCTGAGACTGGGAAAAAAATCAAGGAAATAGTAACTTCCTTTCTTGCAGAAGTCTATGTCTGCCAAGGCTCTCAATTTGAGCAGTGCTATTGGCAGTTTTAGGGACATCTTCTCTTTTGTTTCTTAAAGAAAGTAAAACGTCAGCCAGTCAAGAAGGAAATTTTTTGTTGTTGCTGTTTTGTTAGTCAGTAGCTTGTGGCACTTTAAGCCACCAGGGGGAGAGATACAGAGAGTGCTTCATGTCTCCCAGAATCTTTGAAACGTTGTTTTTCAAAAAGTATTCAATCTTCATGCTCTTTACTTCCAGTGACAGCTGCATGAGCAAATATGTTGGAAGGACAGTTCAGTAAGTATTTTACATTTTAGAGTTCACCTATGCAAAGCCATTCAAATTTCATGAGAGGTTGAAATAACATGCAAATAGCACATGAAATACTTGTTTCATAGATATGGACATAGAGAAATTACTTGTAGTCCTGAGTCAGTTGAAGTATATATATCAGTATCTTCAAATATCAGAGTACATTTGGAATGTCTAATAATACATGGGAACAAAACAAGTATAATTCTAACCAAAACTAGACAACCCCAGTATACAACTGAATAGGGGTTTGGGGTAAATTGCCCTCTGTTTAATTATCAAAGAGGAGATGGAAGAAACAAATAACAGAGACCTTCCATTAGTGAGAAATTCTGAGCCAATATCAGGAGGCTACGCCTAAATAGAGATATAAATGCCTTTGAAGGTTTAATAAAAGGATCTTGAACTGTAACAACATTTTGGTTTTTACATCCTTTTAAAGTCAAAGTAAATTTAGCAAAATAATGAGAGATCTCATACCGGTAACCTGTTTGTTGAAAGTGATTCAACTGGAACTGTATAGGTAAAGATAATAATTTTAGAAAATATGTAAGAACCAGACAGAAATAAATGTAAGGATAACATATCATTTTGGAAGTGTAGAAGAACCTGACAGAATTAAATATAAATGTGGTTGAAGCTAAATGTGGGTGTGTGCTGTGTAATAGGAAAAACAAAAATAGACTGGATCATTAAAACCAAATTCTCGATCTTTCAAAAATTAACAAAATTTGTTAAAACGAAGATAATCAGATCAATAAGAGAAATCAGATCAATAAGAGAAAACAAAATATACAATAGTATTACAAATAGCAGTCTTTCTATATAAAGAGGAGATTTGAAGTATTAAAATGCATAAAACACATATATCAATACATTTGAAAACCTAGAAAAAATTTTCCTCCCTCTACCAGGCAATGTACATTGCCAAAACTTATCAAGAAAATTTTATGAACCTAAAAAAATATTTTGAAAATCAAGGTCAAAAGCTGACAAAGATGTACTTCTAACAATAAGTCTAAATTATTTTGTGGGTAAATTCTTCAAAATCATTAAGGTATTTTATGATACAGAGAATAGCAGAAAAGGGAAAGGTTCTCAATTATTTTAAAACCCAGCATTATCCTAAAACAAAACAAATGAGTAGAACAATAAAGAGTCTAAATACAAATCTGAAAGACAACACTCACACATCTCACCCCAAAATAAAATATTTCCAGATAAAACACAATGATATATTTAAGGGTTTATAAAAGACTGAAAATATTTTTTAATATTAAGGAATGTGAAATAATATGTATAATAAATATACATAATAATACATTATAAAATAATAACAAAAAAACTTACAAAAAACATTTGATAACATTTATAATCTATTCTTCATATAAGTTTTTACTTTTTATTTTTCTTTTATTTTATTTTTGGGGCTGGGGTATTGAACCCAGCAGTACTTAATCACTGAGCCACATCCCCAGACCTTTTTATTCTTTGAAACAGGGTCTCCCTAAATTGTTTAGGGCTTCATTAAGTTGCTGAGGCTGACTTTGAATTTGGGATCTTCCTGCCTCAGCCTCCCAAGCTGCTGGAATTACAGGTATGTGCCACTGTACCTGGCAGATAAGTTTTTTTAAAAAAATAATAGAAACTTTTTAACGTGATAAGAAGTAGTTACAAGATACTTTCAAAAATATTATTTTCAGTAAGAAAATTTTAGAAATATTCTCATTAAAAATGTCAGATGATAACAAGTGGTTATCATCATTAGTACTCAGGAAAGTTAGTTGAGATCATTGCCAAAGCAACAATACAAAAAAAAAAAAAAAAGGAAAGAAATGTAAAAAAAAAAACTCTAAGAGGTAAAACTAATACTAACTTAAATGCTAAGAAATTCTACTTAAATACACAACTGAAAAACACACATTACAAGAGACAGGTTCAACATGAAACATCAGGCTTTCCTATAGCATAGTAATATCTACTTAGAAATGCTGTCAAAAGCAGAGGAAGTAGGATCTCATTCAAAAAGCAATAAAAGCATGAAATATCTAAGAAAGAATTAATAGATGCCATCATAATTAATAGCTATTTTAAATGTTTACTACAGAACCAAGTAATAATGGCAATAGAGTATGTTTAATCAATGCTATCAGTTCCCAAAGTGGGGGAAATTCAAATTTATACTCTTTCAAATAATATATGAGAGGGCCAGATTCTCTCCTGTATTTGGCATTGCCTTATTATGACTTTGATTTTCATATCTTTGGTGACTAAGGAAGTTGAAACTTGTATGTTTAGGTCTATGGTTCATATGAAATCAACTTTTCTACATAGAAATAGATAGGATTCAACATTTAATATTGAATATATGCAACATTGGTCTTTAAAAGGCCATCTTTTCCCCATTGTGTTATAGTGTCACCTTTCCTGTAAATTAGTTGACCGTATATGTGTGCATGTGTTTTTGATTCTGTTCTATTCTATTGGTCTAACTGCTTATCTTTTAACCAATTTTATACTGTTTTAATTTGATAGCTTAATGGTCAGTCTTGAAACTTTGTAGTTTGTCTTCCAATTGTATTCTCATTCAAGAGAGTCTTTACTATTAAGGGAACTTTGAAGTTTTATATGAATTAGACTGTTCCTTTCCAACAAAATGCCTTCTAGGATCTCATTTAGGATTATATTTAATAATAAATGAGGATAAAAATATATTTAATACATTAAGTCTGTTAATATGTTTATTAAAATGGTCCTTAACTTTTCTAGGTAATGTTTTATAGATTTCTGTCTATAGAAATTTCCAGAAGCATATTCTGTTGAATAAGTCCTAAGTATTTAATATTTTGGATGCTGTCATATGTATATATTTTTCTAATTCTTTTTTAGTTGTTTGTTTATTTGTGTGGAGATAATATTGATCTTGTTTATGACCTTGCTAAATTTACTTACTAATCCTAATCGTTTATCGACAAAATGTTTTGAATTTTATACACAAATAATCATGGATTTTAAATCTGCCCCAATTCTTTTACAATTTATTTGTGTTTTATTTTATTTTTTTGCTTCATTGCACAGATAGAGCTCCCACACAATGTTAAATTAAAGTGGTTATAGTGGCAATCTTGGTTTGGTCTTGCAGTCACAGGAAAAGTTTCCAATATTTCATTGATAAGCTTGCTGATGGTTATAAGATTTTTGTGGTATTTTTATCAGAATGGAGGCATTAACTTCTAGTACTTTATTGATGATTTTCTAAGAGTTTTATCATAAACAAATATGAAAATGTATTAATGTCCTTTCCTGTTTCAAATTAACCTCATGACTTTTCTTCTTTTAATGGTAAATTGCAGTAATTGATTTTCAAATATTGAGCCAAACTTGTGTTCCTGGAGTTAATTCAACTTAGTTGTGATTTTCATGTATATACCAGGCTCAGTTAATTTCCTAATATTTTATTTGTTCATCAGAAAAATTACCATGTAACTTTTTTTTATATCAGAGTTATATTAGCATCACAAAATGAGGAATGTATCTTCTTTTATTCTCTGGAGGATTGATGTAAGTTTGCTGTTATTTATTTCTCAAATATCTAGAAAGCTTAACTGCTTTTGTTCTTTGAGCTTAGAAGTTTTCAATAAGGAAAAATTTTAAATAATTTCTCTAATAGATATAGAAATTTCTATAATTTCTCTAATAGATATAGGAGTACTCAGAAATTTTCTTTCTTCTTCTTTTTTTTATTTTTTTGTTGAGGTGTGATTTTCACCGAGTCTTTCTAATTCACCTAAATCTTCAAATTCCTAGGCTGCATGCTCATGTTTATCATAGCATTCTACCCACTACTCACTTCAGGAGTAATTTTCACCTGACAGGAGGACAACAGCAGTGTCGAAAATCCTAAACGAATTTAGTAACCTAGTACAGATTAATGACAGAAATCCAACAAATCATTTTTCTACTTTACTTAAATATGCAAGCCTGTTGCCTTCTGTCACTGACACAACACTGGATCAATGTGCTGCCACCATCCAAACAAATAAGAACAAATTTAACTCAAAATCAGATACAAAGATTTGTAGGTAGACAGACACAGACACAGTTCATTCTCCTAATACTTCATTATTCAGCCTGCTTTTAGACAGACACATTGGTACCATGGGATTCTACTCTTTCATTAAGCACTAAACTCCTCCCAGCATGACAAATGGGGATTTTTCTGTTTTAATACCACATAGTGACTTCCAGGTACACTACCTGCATTGTCGTTTGTTGAACTGGAGCAAGATTTTTATTCAGTACCAGTTGAAGAACTGAGCTTAAGGAGACAAAATCAATTTGCAAAGCAACTCTGAGTTTCCGTAAGTACCCAAATTTTCAGTTCTTGGTATACATGGCTATAATCATATGCATCCCTAAAACCTTCAACCAGGATGAGAGTTATATTTGGTAACTCATTTTTCTACAAAAGCTGTAAATGTAATAGGTGACCCAGACAGTTTGGCTTATATTTTACATTAGTTTTAAGTTATTTCTCTCTCAGTACATCTTTCTCCTCATTTTCGTACTGTTATCTTCAACCATGTCTCAGTTTTTAAGTGGATTGTTTGCCATAACGATTAAAGGTCTTTTTCAGAGATTTAACTTCCTTGAAAATAAAAGAGAAAGTTAATATAAACAATAAATTGTTCTTGAAAGCAATTCTTAGGTAGATGTCCATAGAATAGCTTTCTAGAAACTTGGAGTCATCTGAGGTAACCCATTATTTCTTCTTCATTAAATTAATATGTCTTGAGGTAAAGCATGTTCCAATAAAGCTGTTTAAAAACTAATCAGTCTTGGGCAATTTGATAGTGTAATTTATCCTAGAAGGAAACTATATGATTTTTATGATGAATAAAATATTATGAGGATATCTCTAATGAAAATATAATACTTGTGATTTTTTTCTTTTACTTAAAACCAGTAAGAATCTTGTCAATCTATTTTGCATGTTTTTCAAAGTTCAGAAACATGAGTTGGGGATGTAGTTTAGTTCTAGAGTACTTGCCTCACATTCATGAGACCCTGAGTTCAATCCCCAGCACCACAAAAAAGAAAAAAAATCCAGAAACTCTGTGTGTGTGCGTGTGTGTGTGTGATTATCTATTAAATTTTTTAAAAAATCAAATTGGGGAATTACCAAGAAACCATGAAACTTGAAAGAAGTCATAGTGCACAAATGTTCTTGGGATCTCTTAGGCTTATAAGTTTCTTTCTAAAAATCATCCTATCATTGCCCTCTAGCAAAAAAACCTTTCTCTCTGAGGCACATATTTCATATCTATGTCACCTTCTGCCTCTCATCGCTGTCCTAAGAGGCCTTCTGATTATACCTCTCCAAACCCACCCCTTTCTCTTCTCTTAAATTCATCAAGGAATTGTGAAGTTGAGTCCTTGTTTCTTCCCATATCCTTGGAATTATTTTCTATTGTATTTTTTTCTGGGTATATGCAAATAACAATTTATAACATTAGTCACTGTGAGGATTAGAGCTACCAATTATAATATGTGTATCTTCTGTCAAAGGTCCTAAACTTTATTCATATCTATTATCTACTTTACCTTTCATAGAAACATCATTTTTGTTTTGTTTCATTTTAAGTAGGAAAAAGCAGGCGTAAATATGTAAAACTTTTTCCCCAGACTCTACAGCTTAAACTCAGATCTGGCTACAATTGAACCCAGGTTTGGATGATTCCCAGAGTATATCTAATCTTTAGCACTCATATTCCTCAGAGAATGATGCTACACAATTGAATAATAATCATTTCACCTTCTGTCTCTTTAGTCATGGTCTTTAATATATTCTGTCCATTCTAGTTTTCTTCTTACTCTCCTTAATTATTTTGATAATGCAAAAGAAAAAAAGAGTTAGGGATCATGTTTTAGATAGTATAACTTTGTCTTCTTTTTTCAGATAAAGTGTAAAATCACAGGTTCAGTGGGAAAGGTCATAAATTTAGTGGTGCAAAATCTTGCAACTCTCTATTTATTATGCACATTTACTGAAAATTTGTTATGCATATTCCCACATTTTGGGGGCCATACTCTGACTAAAACATTTGCTTTCTCATAAAGCTTATTTTGAAGTTGTTTGAGCAATAAAAACATCAAAAGTCCCAAGGCTTGGTCTTCTTAGCCATACATCTTTGGTGTCTGTCTCAGTGGGCTCTATAAGAGTAGACATATGTTTATGTTTAGTAAATTAATAAATAAATTAACCAGAAAAACCCATGGAGATTTTTGCTGCCATTCAATGAACTTTATTTCTAATGCTTTCATTCATCAATTTTGTGATAAAGTGAGTAAATATTTTCTGAACTCCAGTGTCAATAAAAAGGAATATGTATTAAAAAAATACCTCAAAGCAAGTTCATAAACAGCCCTTCTACAGTGTGATTATGAGTCTCCTGGGGTCCCTGAGACCCTTAGTAGAACTACATTAATAATACTATTTTTTTTCCTAATTTACTCTCATTCTCTTACAAGTACACAGTGAATTTTCCAGAAAGGATATGAGTGATGAAATCAGCATTCTGAAGGCTAAGGAAATGTGTATTTTGCATCCTTGTACCTGAAACATGAATTGGTTTTCACTTCCAGAGCTGTGAGTGTTGATACATATAGACAATATTTTTTTTAAAAAAGTTACTTGGGATCCTGAACAGTTTTAGAATATAAGGGACCCTGAGACCATCTTTCAAAGGTGATGATATAAAAACTGCCTCTTTGTGTTCTAATTGTGCGTCCTTGAAGTCTCTCGTACTCTGGTCTCACATGTTAAGCCCTTGTCCCTTCTCCCCACCAGCTCTTTCATATCATTACAGCAAAACATTTTGCAAAGATGATTCTACATCTGATAGGATCAATAGTGCTTTGTGATAAACTGTAATACCAACAAATATAAGCTGCTCCTGCACTTTTGTGCTCTACTCCAATATTTTTTAGGTGAAGAAACTGATATCTAAGCAAAATACAGAAATAAGTGGGTACCAAATATCTCTCAACTCCCAATATTCTGATAAGATAAAAGTAAATGAATGTCAGTCTGCCAGGATTTTACAGGGCCTATCTGGGGTTTTCAATGTGATTGGAAATAGTCTGAACAAAACCTTACTAAGGGGCCCATCAAGCTAAATATATTTCAAATATAATAAGAGATATTTTTCAAATGTATGGTACATATAGTACCTTGATAAAGTCACTTTGCTGCATTTGGATATACATATTTTGGTTGTATTCTCAGGGGAAACAAATATTAAATCCTTCTCGGATGCCTAATATGTGACTTTACTGCCCAATGGCTGAGGAAGACAGTCTGTGTAGTAATAGATTAATTTTCCAATAGCAGTTCTACCTTCCTTTATTTAAACTTGTTTTTCCCAAATGTGTATCACTATGAAATTCTTTTTATGTTTAAGTAACAAGCAAAGAAACACCTGGAGATCTCCAGATTTGCATTTGACTTGTCTGTCTTCAAAATGAGTTTTGTCCCATTGAAGTTTTTTTTTTTTTTAATTATAAGGTATTATTATGAGGGCCGAGGGTGGATAAAGGAAGGCTGGATTTCATCCATGTACATTATATGATATTGAATCCTATATGTATAATTAAAACATTAGTCAAAAGACAAAAAAGGAGGGAGAAGAGGAAGAAAAGGAGGAATATTACATAGTTTTTAGCTCATTCTCAAGATTTTGATCCTATATTGGGACAATGGGAAATTTGAAATTTGACACATCGTAAATTACATGGGATACAAATGACTTTTCATTTGGTTGAGTTAATCAGAAAAACCCATGGAGATTTTGCCTGCCATTCAGTAAACTTCATTTATTAAGTTCTTTGATTTTGTGATAAAAGAGATTGATGAGCAATTTTTCAGAATTTTCTGAAATCCAGTATGAATAAAAAGGAATATGTATATATAAAAAAAAACACTTCAAACTGGTACCACATTTAAAAAGTATTCTTTTAGTCAAAATTTAAATTTACCACTTTGATCAGGTGGTAAGATGAAACAACTAGAGAAAAACAAAACAACAAATAAAAGAAAGTTGAAGATCCAACTTATGAATTCTGGAGGCTGATTTTGTCCTAAGAGTATCTATAAATTCAGGGCCTAATTAATGTAAGTACCAGGATTTCACATCAAAGGGATCCCTTGGACCCTCCCCACAGCCCACCCCCTAGGGTAAACTTGAACTTGCCATGATCTCTACCAAGAATGTTTGCAAAACTATGTTTATCAGAAAAATTGAACCCTTAAGAATCTCTTCGAGGGGGGAAAAAAGTGTTTTATGTTTTAATGAGTTTGGGAACTGCTAAATAGTGTGTGTCCCCCTTCATGGAGTTTCACAATGCAGATTAGTCCTTCAAGGTCTCTGAAAACACCTCCCGGGAAGAATTCTCTTTGATTTTATAGAACTCAGCATGTTCCCAGACTTATATTACTACAGAGCTTTCTTAATGTCATTTCTATTAAAAATCTTTGCAATTCATGTTCTGGAGAATATATTTTCAGAATATTGACCCAGGACAAGAATCTGCCTCTTGAGCCTACTCCATACTGGGGAGGATGCAGATGATTCCACCCCGGACACTAAATAAAGACCTCTGGAAGTACCACCCACCTGGCCTTATTTCTCCTTCCTCTTCTTCCCTTGCTGAGGCCCCACAACAAGTGTCCCTATAGTTCTCGTGATCTCCAGAATATCCTGTGGTAATTTCCACAGCTGAATTTATAACATTCCATTCAAATGTTGTATAGTGATTCACTGCCTTGACGTAAAAGCTAAGAAATCATATGATTTTTAAGCCTGGAAAGAATTTAACTCCAAAACTAGAAAATTTTAACCCAGTACCTTTCTCTCTTGCCCAAAGTTATAAAACCAATTAAACATTTTATGGGAAAGAAGAATTTCACAGAATCTCTGGCTGGGAATGTGCTGTCTTTGGATCAGGTTCTGCTATCCTTAGAGCAGGAAGTCAATTCCAACTCGGAGTGATTTTAGTTCAGAAATGGACCAGGAAAGAAAGAATGTCAACTGTGATAGAAAACAAAGATGGTATGTAACAAACAGAAAGTCCATAACCAAAGTTGCCCTTGTGCATCATTTTTTGATGATATGGTAGCAGTAAAGCATATTATTGAAGTCTTCAGGCCAACATTACAAAATCTCAGGTTATACACTGCCATCAGTCAGATGTATAGTGAATTGCTTGCCATGGGTACTTTAGTCCCCTGTTACTGCCTCAAGTTTTCTTATGTGACTGTTATAAAAAGAATTGCTGGTAAATTCATTAATTCATTTCCCTCTGACCTAAGGGTAGAAAGCTTTCACATCTGCCAGTTGTTACACTAGAGGCTGAGTTTTAATGGGTATTCCCCACTTGGATTTTTATCAGTTGCTTTATGTCAAAATTGTCATCACTTCCTCGTTTTTATGTTTCTTTTTCTTGAGAACTAATTTTAAAACTCTCTCCCATTTGTTTTCATGTCATAAAACTCTAAAACATAACTAAAATGAAGATGGGCCTGTTCTTCAATATTTCTCTTCTTCTTTAAATATCCCATCAATTTTGCCTTTACACCGTTATTACTAACAATAAAATTCCATAAACACTTAGCTCGCTTTGGGCTCCCTTTGGCTACTTACCATTTGTTCATTCCAGATGATGATCATTATCAGGATCATTATTATCATCTTCAACAAATGAGCAGTGAGCACCCACAGGGTACATACCAATAGGGAACGTTTGCCTCATTGCAACATGGAGATTACCCAATATAATGCATGAAGCCCAGAAGTGGGATTTTGATGAGTGCAAGCTTTACTTATGGCTTTGCCCGTGATATGTCGCCTGGGATGACGACTCCAAACATGCAACTTCCTGAGACTTGTTTCCTTTTCACTAAAATGTAAGTAATGCTCCTGCCTACATCTGGTCTATCCCTGCGATTTCATGGAAAATCAGAAAATGAAATATAAAGCTCTTCAGAAGCAGCCCCTATATCAGCAGTTTATCTATTTTTTTTTTTTTTTTTTTTTTTTTGCTGTAATCCTCAACTACTGTTCACATTTTAGCAGCTTTCCAAAAACATTTTTCCATTTCCATTACAGGCCTGAAGAGCTATGTCTGCTCATGCCAATATTACAAATAAAAAGTAGGAAGTCCAGCCAAACAGCTGGGGCTTGGGGCATGCATTCTGAAACAGTATTCATCTGAAAGCCTCATTTTCCTCCTGAGATGACCTGACCGGCTGGTTGACTAAATTAAGTAAATGAACCACTTGTTTTGGCAACATAAATATAAAGCCTTAAATAAGTGAAAACAAGAAAACCATATAGATGGGCTCATTTTTCTTTCTTTCTTTTTTTTTCAGAATAATGGTGGTTGGTGGAATGTGTGTCTTAATGATGTATCTAAGTAAATTGTGGTGATTTATTTTTTTTAAGAGAACATCAAACCAGTTAAGGTGTTAATGTATTGATTGAAGTGTTTATAATTTCTTATTTGGTTTTAGCCCTTCCAAGAAATTCCTGTACATCTGTCCCTATACTTTATATAGGATGACTCCCTCTCCTTTCTTTCCTGCCTCTTATATCAGTTCTTAATTGTATATCCCTCACCTCATCATCAAGCACTTCTCACTTCTTTTCACAACCAGTATTGGCCAGGACAGAACTAATATTGGCCAGTTCAGGACTAGCTGCAGAAAAGACAAACTGAAGGGGGAAAGAGAATGCATACCTGTGATACACATATAGAGAGATATCTATGTTTTGTCTCTGTTGCCCAGCTCATAAATCCCTCCCTAAGGTAGGCCACAGAAACAAACTTCTCTTCCTCAAAATGGGTCGTCAAAACTCTAAATCATTCTCCTGCCTTTCTGGTGCTGATCATCAATTCCCTGACCTACCCTTGTTTGACAGCAGATCATGTGACCCTCCTTAGTCCACAGAGAGCCCATCCTGTACCCTGGAGGGAGAAATGCAGCTCAGAGAGGTCAAGAAGAATGCTGAAGCCAACAGGCCTTGCTGAGTCCCCACGCTCAGTCTATTAGCATTAGATCATACCCTTTTGTCCAATCGTATTTTGTCATGGTTATCCATGCTTCTGAGACAGGATTTGAAATGTCACAAAAATGAGATCACAAAATTCTTTAGCCTGGGGAAACCTGAGGCATGAGACCACAGTCATCTAGGTCATTCTGACCTAGCACAGCAGGTTTCTGAAGATTCCTTGACACTATAAAGAAAATAAATAACCCCAGTATAAGCCCTTTCCTGATTACCACAAATCCTATCTGGAATGAATGACATTAAGTGACCAACCACCAATCAACATCCTAAGCTATTCTTGTGAACCAATGCAATTGTTAGAACCAGTTTGTTATACCCTACTTCCTGTTGCTTTTTCTTTTTCTTTTTCTTTCTTCTTCTTCTTCTTCCTCTTTTTAGTCTATAAAAACTAGAGTCTTCCAATGTCATTTGGGGACAGAGAAGTCATATTTTCTCCCCTGGTGGCCATTCCCGCTTCAGCTGGAATGAGCTGTATTCTCATTCTGTGTGCCTCAACTTGCCTTTTAGATTGACACTTCAATTGTGCCCATGCAATAGGAGTTCCCATAAAAATCCAAAAGGACATGGTTCAAAGAGCTTTCTCTAGAAGAATATGTGGAGGGTCTTTGTGGGGTGGCGTGTTCCTTCCCCTGGATCTCTACCTACGCATCTGTTCGTCTGTATCCTTTGCGATATCCTTCATAATAAACCATAACAGTCCTGAGTTCTGTGAGTCACTCCCGCAAATTAATGGTACCCAAGGACAGGGGTGTGGGAACCCTGAGATACAGATGGGTCAGAAGTACAAGTGACACAACCTGGGGCTTGGGACTAGCATCTGAAGTGGGCTGGGTTAGTCTTGGGACTGAGCCCTCAATCTGTAGCCTCTGATGCTACAGAGAGTACCAGAATTGAACAAAATTAGAGCCGACCTGGATGGGGTCTGTTACACAATGGATGGCTGACTTAAAGCTCAGGCGAAATCCCCACATCTCTGGTATCAGAAATCTTCTGTGTTGGTTGCTGTGGCATGAGACACCTGTGTTTTTTTTTCTAACACAATGCCCCCTGCCCAGTCCGTCCTTACTTTCCCCAAACTCCTAATTATCATTCTGGTCTCCTGTGATTCTCAAAACCTTGTCACTACTTTATCCTCTGCTGTGGTACTATTCTACTCCGTATCTCAGAGACACCCCCTCCCCCCCAGCTCTGCCCTGATTCTCTTACAGAATATTTGTGGTAGATTCATTCAGGTTTCAGAGAGAGGAGAAAAGAACCCAGACTTTTTCTGATTCTCACACTTGATACAACACTTAACACACAACATTTCTGACATCATATATGCAGGGTTTCTCCCACACATCCAGCGATTCTTCCATAGACACCAACTAGATGTCTCATAATTCAATTCAATTCTGACACTGCCTGGAGGTAGAATCAAATCCCACAGGTTAAGGGCTCAGTCTCAAAGGTAAAGGGGCTAAGTTAAGTGGGGTGGCATCTTGCACCTCACTTCGAATATCAATTGCAAGTAGTAGGTTGTCATCTGTGTCTGAGGGAAAGGTGGTAAATCAGGATTCCCAGGATCCCTTCTTCAGTTTGATTATTTTTCTAGGAAGGAACACAGAACTTAGGGAAGCATATTTGATGATTTATTTTTCAATAAAAAATATAATAAAGGGTAGAGATGAGTAGCTAAATGGAAGAGATGCACTTGTCAAGGAATGTGATTGGGTACAGAACATCTGTGTCCTCCTGGGTAGATCCCCCCACAGGGTCTTTCACAGGTTCAGCCATCTGAAATTTCCCCAAAGCCTGTCCTTTTGGACTTTTTATGGAGGTCTCATTATGCAGAAGTTATTGATCCCATCATTGGTGATCTACTCAGTCTTTAGTCCCTCTCCCATCCCCAGTGGTTAGAGGGTTGGTTTGAAAGTTCCAGCTCTCTGTCCCTTGGTGGGTTACCCTGACACCTAACCCTCCATCCTGAGTTTATTCAGATTCCCATCAACAGTCACCTCATTGAAACAAAAGATGCTCCTATCACTCAGGAAATCTAAGGGCTTCAGCAACGCTGTCAGACGGTAATACTCAGAAAATTACAGAGGTTATAGGAGTTCTGTCTGGGTCAGGAACCACAGTCAAGGACTGAATATTGAGAGAGGGGGATTTCCTAGTGTTCCCATCTATCTACAATGGTTTTATGAGCTCCATAGTAGGAACCAGAGACAGAGACTAATATATACTTCTCATTATGTTACATATATGTCTTTATTTCGCACACAGAGATCTAACCATGAACACAATTGCAAGGCTTCATTTTGCCTACTGAGTTTGGGTATAAAAGAAAAAACCTTTGGCCTTTTCTCACTCAAATTCCTGAGCATTTGACATTTAGTCAAGACCACTGTTCCTTGATAGTCTGTCCCTATTGGCTCTTGATATACCTTTCCCCTGTGACCGACCCCTTAGCATCTTCTCCTATTGCCCTGTCCTTCCCTTCGGTGTCAGCCCACTCTTCACAGATTCACCCTGCAATCTTGCCCTGGGTGTAATCAGATAGAAGATCTCTATGTGATGTCTCCATCTCCCTCCGGAACCCCAGACCTCTGTAAGGTAGTGTCTAGTTATTGGGAATTAACAATAACCAACCTTCTATATGTGAAGGAGAAAGATGAAGACATTGAAGAAACACTTTTCCTACCATAAAAGGATAACCCAACGTCTCAGTTATATAAATATATATAATGTTATGTATATTTGTGAAGTTTCACTCCACTGAGTATGTGGAGTTCAAAGGAGGAATGGTCCATTTGCAAAGAAGATCAAGATTCTTGACATCTTTCTGGGAATTTGAAAACTGGAAGGTGTGCCAGAGTGGCACAGGTCAAGAACCTGTGTCAGAAAGGAGATACAACTCTCCTGGAATAAATTTCCACTGAGATAGAAGAATAGGTGAATGTTGACTGGCTGGCCTCTTCCCTAAGTCAGCAGGAAAAATAATGTGAATGATGTTATTGCTTCTAGAAGTTGTACCAATTGAGTACTCCTGGACAGGGAGGAAGGGGTAGTCAGATTGCTCTGTCAAGGAGGTGATTGCAGGAACAGATGGAAACATGATGACCTCAGTGGCTCTGACATGTCATGAGTTACTCTTGATTGTGCATCTATTGAAGTTAGAGGTCACCCTCCCTCTATGAATCTATAGCGCTGGGCCAAAATAGAAGAGTTAGGAGCTGGCCACTTGATCACTACACTTCAAACCCAAACCTCAACCCATGGACACAATATGTTTCACCCTATGCCATGTTTCCTCACCATATATATAAAATATCTCTATTGGAGAAAGCCCCAGTTCTACATAGAACATGCCCTGGTCCTCAGAAAGGGCTCTTCTTTACAAGAAGGAAGAGAGATCGGGATCCATTAAAATAATAGGAATGGAATGACAATATGATCCAGCAATCCCATTCCTTGGTAATTATCCAAAAGATCCCTATCTCTAGGTTGTTCAGATGTACACCTGCTAAGTGTCTCCGGATGACCCACAGATGGCACTTATACCTGGAACTCAAAGTAAATGTCCCATTGAAATTCATCCATCTCCTCCTCCCACATACCTTCTTCTCAAAATTTCCTTTTTTCTGATGATGGTACCACCTACGTACTCAAAGTCCTACTAGATTTCAATGTGTTGTGAAAACAGTATTTCTATCATTCCACATCACTATTCTTATGCTCATTTTTATTCCTTCCTCCAATCTCTCAATTCTTCTAAATTATATAAATACATTCTTGATAATCATTTACCTTTTGTTCTGTGATATATCCTTTATTGCATGCTATCAAAATTGGAGCTTGATGCCAAATTAGGGAAATCGCGTGGTTGGAAACACATTTTTTCTTATTTGAGTTCAGAGAGTCTTGAAACTCAAGGTCACTTTTGGAGATAATCTGAATATTTCTAAAATTTTAAGGTTAACAAAATGAGGTACATTGACCTATAAGTCAGGGATTGGGTGTCTGATCTTAAGTCCATCTACAATTCATTCTCTGCTCTCAGCAGGTCTCTCTGAAAACTTTTATCAAGAGATCAGTAGATTCTTCCTATCCATATACCCTAGGGACATCTAAGCTTCAATAATTGAATCATGTGATGGAATCAGGAATAAATGTTTTAAGTTTGCAGACATTTATAATATCTGGAACACAGTTCAATCTGTTGGAGATAAATTTAAAATGTATAAGGAACTATGTTTCAGAAGCCAAGCTGTTATCAATCCCCTGAGGGACCCCCTTCCTTGAGGTAAGCAGAAGCTGTGGAAGGAAATAACCTGCCCTTCAGGTGACACATGACACATCTTAAGGAAATGAAAGGGGACGTCAATAAGGAGAGCTGACATGTGACACTGAAAACATTCACTCCTTCATTCTATAAACGTGTGTGTGCGAGTGTGTGTGTGGCGGGGGTGGGGGGGGAATCAGACTCACCAGCACTAAGCCAAGCATCCTAACACTGTACTACAGCCCAGCCCCTCATTCTACAAACATTTAACAAGTGTCTAATAAAAATGCACTGGAAAACAAAAAGTTACTAGGACATGGGCCCTCACCCAAAGAACAGAAAAATCCGTACCGGTAAATGAGTCAAGTTGAGTGAGGACAAGGGTAAGATAAAATACCTAGAGTAGGAAAAAATGTTTCTAAAAAATGGCTGAAGACTTCCTTTGTGCCAATCTCCCTTCAGAGCAGTTAAATGCATTCGCTCATTTAATCCTTACTTTTCTCTGTGAGGGGGGGCTACTGTTACTCCCCCATCTTCCAGAGGAGGAAATGGAGCAATCAGGGAACTTGCACTAGATCTGAAAGCTAATGAATGAAGAGCCAGTGTGCACCAAGGCAATCTGGCTTAATATTGTGCTGATAATAGCAACTCTGCTCTGCTTCTCAATGTATAGAACTGATGAAGGATTCAATATTAAAATGCATAGGGGATTCTTACCACCCAGCAAGAAGTCAGCATCCCAAATGAGAAAAGAGGCAAATTGTATAACAAGAAATTTCTCATAAGTTTAACCTAGAATAGCAGAAAGTGTACTTGATGAGATGCTCAATCTGGCACTGTTGAGTGACATTGAGACCACTTATATCCTCCAAGTAGGTCATCCAGTTTCTAAGTATACGTCCCCAAAAAACCTTCCCAGAGGTACACAAAGGAATATATTTAAAGATGTTCACCAGAGTTTTGAAAAGAAAAGCAAAAGTTTAGAGTACCTCAATGGACATCAAAGGAAAAACCTAAAAAAGAAGTTACCTGTCTGTGAAGGAATCTAGAACTCAGAAAGATGTTAAGTAGGTCCCTTTTTATATTTTAAATAAATCTCAGGAAAGTAATGATGAATAAAAAAAGGCAAGCAGAACAGAATGTATATTATAATAAAAGGTATGTGATATATTTTAGACCACGCAGAAAATAACTATACATATGGTCCCCAGGTAAACACATATGCAAATAAACTTGCGGAGTTAAATTTTTTTAAAAAATGTGTTAAGTGCACAAAATGTTCAAATACTTGTGAAATTCCTGGGTGATAAGTTATCTTTCTTAAATATGACACAGTAACAAAAATAAGGAGAGATAGCATTTATTGCTTATTACTTCCTAGGAACTGTTTTTAATGACTTTAAGATTATTAGCTCCCAATAATAAGTTAGGTACTACTGTTAAGCTTATTTTACAAGTAAGAAAAATTAAGTCATAGAAGATTAAGTATGTTTCTCTTAAGCATAAAATTCTAGATGTTGAATATAGGATTTGAATTCAGTCATTGAACTTCATGGTTGATACTGTTTGTCATAGTAATTATTATATTCTTATCACACATATACATTAAATCCTGAAACCAGTGATATGTTAAGAGACAGAGAAAATGCTCAAAAGCGAAAATAAGTTATGTCAAAATTTGCACCATGTTTTTCAGTGGGGAGACTATGTCAGGGACCCAAGCCTACCTTGTACTGTGTTAGACATTTCAAACATCATCATGACAAATATGATGAATGGCTTTTCTGCTTCCACTGACCTCATAAGGGTAAGTTGAATGCAACTGTGAAATGAAGGATTTGAGTTAAACATAAAAGAATGATAAAGATGGAGCATATTTTTCAGTTTCTACAGTGTACCATTATCTGTGTTAAGTGTTTTCATATGTTATCACACTTAATCTTCAACTACAAGTTAGGTGTTAGCAATCTCATTTTACAGACCTGGAAACCAAGACATAGGGAGGCTGAATCCCTTCCCTGTTCCCACATCAGACACCTTGTAGCTGAACTCCAAGGCTAATGCCCTTTCTACCACAGCCTCTCCGAAATGGGTCAGACAGTCCTCCAGTCCCATGACCTCTTTATATTAGAGCTTCTATTTGTAGGCACCAATTATTCCATCTTCTACATCATAGAATTATTATGAGTTTCCAGAATATCATAACTCATGATTAAGCATCCAGGAAAAATGCATTCTAACCCTTGAAGTGATTACTTTTATTTTCTTAATACAAGCACCAAGCCTGTTGGACATCAGGTTTTTGGAGGGTATCCATTTGAATTTAAAAGTTTATGAAATTTTTCATTCTCTTGACAGGATATCAAATGTTTTTAAATGAATTGGATTCCCATTTATTCTTCTTTCTATTTTCCCATCGTCTAAACCAAGCAGGTTTTTAAACACGGTGACACACACACACACACACACACAAACCCTTCAACTTCCATTTCAGGGCATCTTTGTTTCTACCAGAATCTGTCTTCTGAATCAGAACAAATGGAGACTCTATTTCTCTATTTTTTCAGCATTACTCTGCACTGACATGCAAAGCAAGTGTTTTTTATGATACCTGAGGGAAAGAGGAGAGGAAAACAGACGGATGTGAGCGCTTCTCCATATTTATCAAAACCCAGTGGAGTTTGGCTGGCTGTGAGGATTCAGCATAGCAAAGTTAACAGAATAATAACTTTTAAGTTAGACAAATCTTAGCGTGAATCCGAGCTTTGCCATTTACAAATTGTGTGTCTTTGGGCAGATAATTCTCCCACCTTGGGAAGAAGTTTAAAAGAAAGTTAATAATACCTACATTTTGGGGTAATTTTGAGGATCCTAAAAAAATACACATAACACATCTAACATACTGGCTGGATTATAAGAAACTGGCAGTAAAGTATCATCATTATGCTGTTGGAACCCAGAGTTTGTAAACTAAATGTTACCTTTGGGACATTCCTAGTGTTACAGAGCTCCTCAAAAATTGGGAATTAGAAGAGGATCCAGTCATTGTGCTGATTGATTCCAGTTTGCTCCTCTGGCCTGATCTTTTTCTCAGTCATTTCTCCCAAGGTTATTTCAGGTTCCAGGAATAGCAACCCTTGCAGGCAGATCACCTCATGATAGAAACCCAACTGTGCTCTCAAGCAATACGATTTCCTAGCCAGATCCTACAGCAGAAGCTCTGAGATTAACCAGGCCACAGTTTGACCAAGGAACTGTTTGACTATACATACTCCTTGCTCCTGTTTGGTCTTTCCCCTGTGTAACCCTGAAGCAGTACCCTGAAGACAGGGCTTATGATACTGGTCCTCCTCTTCCTTCCCAGCATGGCCTTACTAAATGAATTCTTTTCTTGCTTCACCTTTACATCTCTGATTAAACTCTGGAGGTGGAAGGTGGTCAAATCCAGTCTACTGGGATCCCTAAGGTGAGTTGCTTATCCTAGAACTTTAGTATTATTATCTACACCTAGACATTTTATTAAAATGTGAATTTCAGCCAGAGGGGCAAAAAGGGTCAAAGGCTACACAGCCAGCTTACAACCAAGCCAGACAAAGAACATAAATTCTTTATTTTGTCTTATGCCCACTACCCTCTAATGTCCTTCATTTTTCTGGCATTTCTATACTTTCAACAGTTTTTGTTTTTCTGGATTCTATCTTCACTCACACAAATATTTGTGTTCCCTCAATGATGGTATATTTTTTTTCAGGCAGTGCCCACAACATCTGAGACCTATTTGAAATCTGAAATGCATTCTGATCACCTCAGAGTTTACACTTTCTTGCTCAGTTTCTGCTCTACATGAACATCCATATGGTATTTGAAGGTTAAAAAAAAAAGACAGTTTTTAGGGATTATTTTTAGCTCATCATTTCTCCACAACCTTGAATTCTTCATGCTTTATGTAATAAATTTATCAGAAGAAGGGTGCTGTTGAAAGAAATTTCCTCTGAGCATCGAAGAAGCTGAAAGTTGTTGCAAGAAGTCGCAGCAGTAGGAAGACTTGCTGAGCATGGGTTTATTAGAAAGCAAAATAAACAGCATGCTGCATGCTGACTTCGTCTTCATTAAACATTCATGCTGGAAATGCTTACCTTGTCGACAGCCAAGATGTTATCCTTTGCAGAAGGAGAGGGGGGAAAAGAGGAATCGCTAAGCCAACATCCTGCAAGTGTTCCATGGCTCAGGGAAAGCAGTGTTATGTAAAGTCTTTTAATATGTCAGCCTGAGCAGTTTGGCCTTCAAACTATTTGAATCACCTTGGGGCAGGACATGTTGGAGAGGAGAGCATCCAGAGAGGGGAGTGGAGAGACTGCACTCCACCGTGCAGAGAAACGTAAATAAAAGTCGGAGAGGTTTTTATGCCACTGCCATTGTGGGCTCTGAGTCTACTTGGCCTAATATGTTAAGAGGATTAGTGCTAAAGCTGCATGAACTTTGAAACAGCCCAATGAAGCTTATGTGCTTTCCAGTTTAAATTGGTCTTCAGCAAGACCTCTCTGATCATCAGGAATTTGGCAGCTTGTGATTTCTGCCACATTCTCTGAAGCAAGGCTGAGCCCTCTGGGATGTCGACACTGTAGTATTCCTTTTTATCTGAGGGAGAGAGAACTAGAAGGTGATGGGGTAGGTGCCACTAGTACAAAGGACAGGTGGCTGATTATCAAAGAAAAGGAAAGGAGTAGATGTACTCCCCATAACCTGGTTCTAACAACCTCCAGGAAAGGGGAAGTGTCACATATTCCAACACAAGCTATCTTCCTGTCCTTATGGTCACTTTCAGCCATGTAGGCAGGATGGGAGGAGGGGACATGAGAAGAAAGGAAACTTGAAATCTATCAAAGGTGAAGGACACCCCCATTCCCTGGGGCACCAGCTTTGGACCCCCTCTTCTCTAGAGGAGTCTCTCTCTCTCTCTCTCTGTTCTATCCTTTAAATAAAACTTTTTGCTCTTGCCTTGGCTTTTCTCGGGTGTTTAATCAACACTGGGAGACTGGGGACCCCATCCTGATTTTCAAGATTGGTTTTAATAGTGGAAGCCAAAACAAAAAATAATGCTTCTTCATGATTTCCCAAAGGCTTAATCAAAAAACTGAAATAAAATAGAACAGAACAACAACAACAAGACTAATCGAAAGGATCAAAATAAAAGCCTTTCTCTGCCCATTTAAACTAGATGGGGAACTTGACTGGTTAATGAATAAAATTTCTTTATAGAAATATAGAAAATAGAGAAATATAGAAATGTCATGCCATGAGATTCATATGAGAAAATAGTGTGGAAAAGGAATCCCCAGGAAAGTGACTCTGAATGAAAGAAGTCCCCAAATCCATTACCTTAATTTTCAACTTAGAAACAACAGAGCTTACCACCAAAAGTTTATCACTAGTTTATCACTACATATGCTAAATAATGCAGAATACCCCAAAGACAGAGGTATATGCATGTGTTTGGGAATTTCAGTGTCCCTGTGGGTACTGGACAACTCAAAGTGCAAAACACTCCCCAAAACATAAACTAAAAAATTCCTTTGAGGGATGCTGCCTCCATATACAGATTTCACGGGGTTTTTGCTGGGGATGCCAGTGGTTTTAAAAGGAGTTTCCGCAAACTGCATCCCTCTGAAAACAGCTGGGGAATCATGTTCCCCACATCTCTCGGGTCTCCTTTGAAGTTCTTGCTTCTGCTTCAAGGATATCGAATGACAGGAACCTTGCTTTGTCTTCAGAAAGGGGGAAAATGTGAGGGCTGCTTAAATACTTGAGCGAGTACTCTGTCATCTTCACAAAAGACAGTAGCTGAGAACAGCAGTCAGCCCAGCAAAAGAAATGTTGAAGAATCAATAAAACTTGTCAATAAAGAAGAAGGCTCCTAGATTCAGAAGCAGTTATTTTCCATAAAGTGAGCATGATGGTCTAGATGATTTAAGCATACAAACAGAGAGAGGGGGGCGGGGGGAGGAGAGAGCTATCAAGTAGCACTTGATATTAATCTAGAAACAACAGGCTCTCTGTTTATATTTTTCCTTCCGGTCTTTGGTCACAGCCAAAGGGTTTATGCAATAACTCTGTCATGTTCTCCTTCTCCTATTCTGTGTCCATGGTACTAAGTGAATTCATGAGAAAACCAAGAGCTAGTTGGACAAAATAGAAAATCAGTTGTAAAAGCAATGAATTTTTTAATGGGAAATATATCGTATTTTTAACAGACCATGACCAAGCAGCTAAAGGAGACATAATGCAGGATCAATTGCATGGGGGGAAGTGCTTACGCTCACCACAGATGTATTTTCATTTATAAATATGTCATGCAAAGAGCATTGCTGGGGCCCTATTCATTTACAATTATGTCATGCAAAGACGGACAAGAACACCCACAGAGCCATACAATGTAATTGTCTGCTAAAGCAAATGTTAACTATCCCTTGGAACATTGTTGGAAGGATTTTTTTTTCCTTTACCAAAACCAACAAATAGATAAAATGTGTGCAGCATTGCTTGGGGCATACTGGAAAAATCTATGCAAACACCTCAAAATATGATTGTGGGAGGGGCAGTTATTTATCTAAAATATAAGCAAATTGTCAAATTATTTAGCACTTAAAATTCACTTCCCACATTTTTCTGGATTTTATTTAGAAGTTTGGATCGAAACAGATTGAATTTGGGTCCCTTCCCCTCTGACATTAGGAAGATGCAGATGCTGGCCCCAGGAAGTCCTGGCTCCTTTGGGCCTAATAAGGAGATTCCAAGGACTCAGAAGAAAGCAACACCTGTGAAGTTTCTGTCTTTTGTCTCAATAGTCCCCCCTTCCCCTTCTAAAAGCTTTCCTCTTCCCAGAGCTTCTCAGAAAGAGAAGCTGAAACAATTAAGTGTCTTCTATCTTTCTCAAAGCTGGCTTTCAATAAAGTCTATTTTCCTATCAAGCTAATTCTGAATATGTCTAGAACAGTGATTGAGTATTGTAACCCAACCTCTTCCTCCCTCCACGATGTTAGTGCCTAAAGGTTGACTGATCTGGCAATTCTGAGTTTCCGGCATTAGGGTGAAATACCAAATCTGTATTTTGATGTCACCCTCACTATGCTCTGTGGCTCATGATCTGACTTCAAGTACATAAAAGATCAAAGATGCGCAGTTCTTGCCTTTCACGCAAGCTCTTAGCTTTCACCTAGACCCAACGCATTTCCTCAAGGTCAGCTGCTATGGAAGGATGCCTCAAGGTCATTAACCTTCAGAGATTGATATACAAATGGACAATGGACAATGGACAAGCCATATAAAATAGAATTCTAATCAGTAACCAGCAGTAACTTGCCCTGGAAACTTACTCTAATCTAAAATGATTAGCTCAGAAAGTTAGTCTACTACAAATCAGACATAAAGAAAGTCAGACAGCTATCTTTAGGAACAACACAAGATACATTTATAATAATACCATTTATAACAATTGAGCTAAAATTGCCAGAACTTGATTAATAACTCATAGCTTCTTTAATTTTGATTCCACTTTTAACTGATGACCAGAGAAAGCCAAATATGTACCACTAATCAATCACATAGGAAACCCCACTTCTCATTAATTAGCCCACCTACAGCTTCCCGTGCTACAGCTTCCAATAAGAGCACACCTAAATTCTTCCCATTTTCCCACTCTAATGCTTTCCCACTCCTGGGCCTGCCTTTGAGTCTCTGCCAAAATACAAGTTATAATGGTTAATTACCTTGCTATAACAAGCTCCAAATAAGTAGCCTTTGCTTGTTCTCATTTGATTGATCTTCATTTACTTCCACACCCCATTGCTTCTTATATAAGATGTCTCAAGTTTCTCTTTGTGATTTCCTGCTGTAAAGAACAATAACTATATTGTTAAGATTTATTCACTTGGGAAATTAGAGGCAAAATCATATGTTTAGAAATTAGATAGTGAATCAGCATGCAGTCAAAATTCCCTGACCTCATAGAGTATATATTCTACAAGGAAGGGGGAGATAATAATGCAATTGAAAGGTGGTAAATACTATAAAGAAAAACAGAGTAGGGAATGGAGGGGGGTATAATAGGCAGTGCAGAGGTCGATGTGCTATTTCAATACACAGATGGGAAGGGCCTTAATGAAGAGGTAATGTTTGCATAAAGATTTGAAGGTGAGTTAGGAAGTCTAGTGAAAACCAAGGGCACACCTGCCAGTGGAAATTGCAAATTCAAAGACTCTGAGGCAAAATATGCCTAGTGTGTTTAACAGTCTCTTCATTGTGGTTGTAGGAAAGAAGTAGCAATGAGTTTTGAAAGACAAAGAAAGATAACATCATAAAGGGCCCCAAAGACCATGGTAAAGATAGCTATTCCTCAGAATGAGATGGGACAACATTTGAGAATTTAAAGCCTAGGATGACAAGATCTGATTTAGAGGTTTATGGGATCACTATGGAGGCCATGTAAATGGGTAGAGGGGCTATGTGCAGACACATGCAGATGGTACAGGTAGATGCTGAGAGGCAATTAGGGGATTGGTACAATAATCCAGGAGAGTAGTGTCCCATAATGTTGAGATGGACGTGTTGATAAGTAGTTTGTTCACACTAATAGATAAAGAAAGTTACTCCAAGCTAGCCAGAATTAAGTCTGTAACACTCTACTGGGAAATCCATTTTCAATATATCCTCTTGATGATGCTACATTAGCAGTATTGTCTAGAGACCTGTGTTTCTATTGAAGTCCACATTACATTTATAGTCTCTGTGTGCTCCATGCTTCATTTTGACTGAAAACATGTTGCTCTTGGGTCATAATTAATAAGACAAATGAGCAAAGGGATTTCACATAGAGAACCTGTTCTTTCATTGGCTTATAGTATGATTTCTAGAGAAAAACTGTTTATACAAAAAATCATTTAGTAAGTACTTACATACAACTGTATTTTAACATGCAGGGATGAAAATTATACATGATGACAAAAAAAACCTATTATAAAATCAGTAATGCTAGAAAATGCCATATCTCATAAGTACAACTGCACTTTCATTCATTGGCAAAGTTATTGTAGGTATAAGCACAAAACCAAATATTTATAATTCACTGACCATAGGAAGGATGCAGAAGGTTTCCCAAACCCCATGTCATTGTCATGGAAATCACCTTTTGTTGAGTCAGACAGACTTTTCTGAATCCAGCTAGCAGTGATTTAAATGCAGAAATCAGGTATCATTCTAACAGCAAAAGCAAGAAATAAATTCTGAACAGAAGAAAATAATAGGCTGAGAATATAGCTCAGTTAGTAGAGTGCTTGTCTTGCATGCACAAGACCCTGGGTTCAATCCCCACCACCACACAAAAGAAAAAAGGAAGTAATAAATTGATTAATTAAAGTGAGGCAAGTTGTTTATCTTATTGAAGGCTGTGGACTCTTCATTTCCCTACAAAGTCAAGAAATGAGGCATTGAACACCCATGATGGTTGGCTAAGGTGATCATGCCTCTTAATAAACTTTGGGTACTATGATTGAGCAACGGTAAAAGGAAGCCCACCTTCATATCACCAGTTACAGACCTAACTTTTAACAAAATCTCGGGTCAATTAGCAACCTCCTGGAGATGAAGAAATAGTTTAAATTTAAATCCCCTTGATAGGGGCTGGAGTTGTAACTCAGTGGAAGAGTTCTTGCCTAGCATGTGTGAGGCCCTGGGTTTGATTCTCAGCACCACATATAAATAAATAAAATAAAGGTCCATCAACAACTAAAAAAAAATTTTAAAAAATCCCCTTGATAGGCAACATCACAGTTGTTTCCTAGAGGGCAAATTCTTTAAGAAAAATTATGAAATCATACATTTTAGTATTCGTATATCATGTTAGCTTTGAAAATTGCATATGAGATATGTTAAATATTGAGAAGTGTAAGAGAATTTGACATAGTAGGATGCTCTACTGCATAAGTCTTAATGATTTAACGGAAACTGCATAATTAAGGAATTGATTTAGATTTGTGATATCAGCTTGAAACCCAAGTTTATATTTATAAGATCAGAACATATAAAGCATTGATTCCCAAACCTCAGAATGCATCAGAATCACCTAGAAAGCTTGCTTGCTAAAACACAACTTGTCAGGCCCAATTCCCAGTTTCTTATTCAATAGATCTGGAATAGAATCTGATAATTTACATTTCTAACAAGTTCCCAGGTAACTGTGATATTGCTGGTGTAGGTCCCCTATTGTGAGAACCACTAATTTAAAAGTAATTTAAGGTTTACTTTATTCCTAAGGCAAGTTTATCATAAGAATTCATTTACAAGAATTACTTGAATCAGACACACAACTTAGAAAGTCATTCATTAAATTCATACATACAGCTGAAATATTTAAAGGAGGTTCATAATCTAAGTTTGTAAATAGGACCAAACATTAATTTGCCAATGTTCTACACAGAATATTAAGATTTACAAGTTTAAGGGAAAATTCAGGTCTTAAGAAAATAACTTTATTAAACTGACGGTTAATATTTAAAACCAAAGTCACCTCCGAATAATCTTTTCTGTGCACAAAACTCACACTTGAGAACATCAAAAAAAAAAAAAAAAAAAAAAAAAGCTAACAGTGACTGTAGTCACTCCATTTCCCAGGGCTTCTAAGCCCCTGGATTGGGAACTATTGGCATAAACGTTCACCCTTTCCCTAAATCATTTGATGCCTCTTCAAATGGTCTTACTCCTCTGCTCAGAGAGTCAGGGCTTGCTTTGAAGACACTGGACCGAAACAAAGAGCCCACATCTTGATCGACTTGGAGTCTGTGTGCCACAGGAATGAATCTCCTGCAAATGCTCTGGGAGCTTTCTGTCTAGCTCCCCTGCTAACTGTCATTGTCTTCATGCACAGTCAGAGGACACCACACACAAAAAAAGAATGGCATGTCAAGATCAATCTTCCTCCAGAGACTCTCCTTGAAATAATGTTGAATAGCTGCGCATTTGAAACCTTTACTTCTGAGACCAATTATCTCCCTGCTACAATGTATTCTGCCTTCACCAGCTTGGCTTTTGGACCCAGCTGTTTTTGAGAAGGCCAGATGTATTTTGAATCACAGATGTGATCATTTATATTAACTAAATATTTCATGTTTTTAAAAAGATACATTTATTAGCCTTCAGGGAATACAGTTTATTTTCAATATTAGAACTTTTGTCCCTTGTTTCTCTTTTAGAAAAAGCAGTACATCTTCAATAAAAACACTATGGATTCACCCCCAAACTACCCTTTCATTCAAGGAGGGCATAAAGTTAGTGAAGTTCTGAGATTTCCATGGGATTCCATACTCCAGTGAGAACCCACCTCTACTGAACTCTTAAATGTCAATCAACTGCTTGAGCCAGATTCAGCACTTAGGAATTCTTAGACATTAGACATGTTTTACTTGAGTTACCAACGCAATTCCTTTTTTTCTGGGAACCTTAATATTTTGTTCTAATCTGGAGTAAAAATTTACAGAAAGTTATAAGAGAAAAAAAAATCTGTGTTCAATTTCCTTTAAACTCAAAACACTGTAGAATATGTGAACTTTTAAACAAATGCTCCTCTTTAAGGGTTGAACTATTATAGTAGACGCAGACTGTATAAGGGAGGAAAAAGTAATAATTTTTACTCACCCATCATAAGGTTCTTGACTGTATCTCTAAAACAAAAGAGAAGTTAACAAAAGAAAAGCATAGCAAAATTCTTAATTTTGTTTGATCTGACTTGCGGCCTTCAGAAATGAAGACAAGAGACCTAGGGAAAACTGTAGATTTTTAGGCTAAGGCTTGTTGTACAGTGAGGGATTGGTCCAAAAAAGGCAAGACCTAAGGTAATAAACAGGGGAACACACACAGTTCTGTTGATCAGATGGCTCCCTCTGCCTCTGCATCTTCTCTCTTTTCCCAGGTATAGGGCAAGACACCTGTCATATGAGGATCTGTAGGAAAGAGGGCTGGAGTGGGTCAGAGAGACCTTTTTGCTTTGGCAGTTTTCTCAATTTCCTTCAGCTTACTAAGTCTGCCAAGGGGCATATTTTGGAATATCATGTTCTGAGCCTTGACAGCTAGAAAAAGGGAATTTTATAACAAATGGCCAAATGCTGGCTTTACTCTCCCTTAGCATCTTTTTGTATTTTTTCCTCTAAAAAAAAAAAGAGAAAAAGAAAAGAAAAATAATACCCACTTAATGTAAATGTGTCTGACACACAGAAGTCATCCAGTAATTGTTAACCATGATTTTTCTAACCTAAATAATTATCAATCAGTAAATGGCTAATCCTTTTGATATAATTATACATGGCACAGAAATGTTTTTAAAACTATGCAATGTTTATTTAAACTAGAAAATCATTCATTTGTAAATAATATAATTAAACTATTAAAAACTTATACAGTGAAAACACAAAAATCTCTTAATACATCATTAATATATTATTATAGAACTAAGACCTTTAAAAAATTACCCTACTTTTGAATATTTGGGGGTTATTTTTATTTAACCAGTAGAGAACAAATTTACAAATGTAACAAATAGAAATTTTCAAATTGGGAATGAAATTACATTGAAGTATTGAACTCTATAATGAACTACCAATTATTATTGCTAATGGAACATAACACTTGTGCCTTTGCCAGCATGCATGTCATATTAACATTTTTAAAACTGTGTCTATATCCTTGTGTCTCTTTAAGATATTGTTACTTACTTTCAATAAATCTTTGAAGTACATTGGGTGGTTATGGCTTGTTTTCATTATACAAGGGAGAAAAAGACTGGGACACAAACACTTAGCATTCTTACTTTTGAAGCTGTAATAGCTGTCAGCAACCTAATGTATTATAATTATTGATCACCTTGTTCACCCCCTCGAAAGCCCTGAGTCAACTAGCTATTTGCCCAGGGCAAATCACACAGCCTCTCTGGTGTTATCTACAGCTACAAAATAAGAATGAAGATGTCTGCTCTCCCTAATTCATATGTTATTGGAAAATCCAATAACATAGCTGAATTTTTTTCTTCTTTTTTTTATTTAATTGTTTTTATTTTTTAAATACATAAAAGCAGAATGCATTACAATTCTTATTACCAATATAGAACACGATTTTTCATCTCTCTGTTTGTATATAAAGTATGTTCGCACCAATTCATGTCTTTATACATGTACTTTGAATAATGATGTCCATCATATTCCACCATCATTGCTAACCCCTGCTCCCTCCCTCCCCCTCCCACCCCTCTTCCCTATCTAGAGTTCCTCTATTCCTCCCATGCTCCCCCTCGCTACCCAACTATGAGTCAGACTCCTTATATCAGAGAAAACATTCATTTGTAAATAATATAATTCGGCATATGTTTTGGGGGGATTGACTAACTTCACTTAGCATTGTCTTCTCCAACTCCGTCCATTTACCTGCAAATGCTATGATTTTATTTTATTTTATTGCCGAGTAATATTCCATTGTGTATATATGCCGCATCTTCTTTATCCATTCATCAACTGAAAGTCATCTAAGTTAATTCCACAGTTTAGCTACTGTGAATCGGGCTCCTATAAACACTGATGGCTGTGTCCCTGTAGTATGCTGTTTTTAAGTCCTTTGAGTATAGACCAAGGAAAGGAATAGCTGGTTCAAATGGTGGTTCCATTCCCAGTTTTCCAGTAAATCTCCATATTACTTTCCAAATTGGCTGCACCAATTTGCAGTCCCACGAGCAACCCAACTGTAATTTTTTCAATGTGTAAATTTAAGGCATTTCCTGTGATTTTTTAAAAAAAAAACTATATTAAAATAATCAATACTAATTCTAAATAACTATGCAATTCATATTGTTCAGAAGACAATTGAATTTTTCGATGGCACAAAATTTAGTTCCCTTTTCTCTCTTTATGGTAACAAAACTCTAATAGTATTTGTAATTCTACAGAATTTTTTAGTTTTCAGAAACCTTAAAAGCTGTTCATTCCCAACTTCTCTACAACATCTCTGATAACAATATGCAGCCATGATTTGAGCTCTTCATGACTTGAAAGACAAACTTCTTAGCTCATGAGCACTTTTCTTCTTTGGCCTATGCAAAAAATACCCTTCCATTCACCACAAGCCCAACTATTTCAATGTGTTCCAACAGAAAAGAAAAATAAGAGAAGCAATTTTAGTAGCAAGTTTTTTACTCAAAACAAAAAATTCCCCTTTAATCAAATGCTGTTCACAGACTTATTTTTCTTTATTTATTTATTTATTTTTTTTTTTTAGCTTTCTTCTACTGGGTTTAGTTCCTTCATCTGAATGTGTAATTAGGAAGCCTGGGTTTCTCATTGAACATTGTTACTCAGCAGAAAAGAATTTTTCTTTTAAATGTTCAAGACATTAATATAAGCCTCTGTTATAAAATAGAAATAGTAAAATAAATTGGCTTCTCGAGGGTTAGGTGTGCATTATGGGTAGCAATTTGTAAATACTTGCCTTGAACCTCAGAATGGGCTCTGTAATGAACAACTCCCTGCAAACTAATGATGAAAGTAAATCCCTCCTGAAGTGCATTCTGTCTGACTGTCATGGGGTCAGAAAAAGCTTAAGTTGTACAAAAACAACAACAATCTCCAACAGTAGGAAAACCACCCTCTCAGGATTCCAACTGAGATATCGAAATATGTTGACACCTACATGTGGAAATCATGCGGGTTTACCCATCTTTCCTCAGTTCAGTCACTCCAAGCACTGAGTCTGTGCTTTCTATGCTATGGAGACAGACTAGGAGAGCAGAGAGGACATACTGTCTCTGACAGTCAGCTGTCTTGCTGTCCCATCTCAGCTGACGATAGCTATGAAGTGGTTCTGAAAATTCATCTCCCCCCCCCCACCATGCCATGAGGCAGCAACTACTAGCCGTATCCACAGATATAATTCATGTCTTACAAAATAATTTATTTAGGCTCTAAATATTCTGCAATTGTGATAGTGTAGAAAGCCACTAGCTCCTTGTTCTCATTTAGTTCAAACTTCAAACTACTCATGGTAGGGGGCATCCAGCCTAGAGAAGATTCCACTTCTTTTCTCAGACCCAGAGAGTAATGACGGGCTCTGTTATTTGAAAAGGAGCAGGGCTTTCCCCAAAGGAGAGGACTTGGGTGAATATTTCCAAGGAAATCTTGGTTGCTAATAGATACAGCCATAATCACAGGTAAGCCTTTTTTAATCAGAAGTCATCTAGGCATCATTACCCAACTCTTCCCTAATGTTTCGGCCCTAACTCCTCAAACTCCTTCCTAAGAATTTTCCAGAGGCATTTATTCACCTAGGTATATGGAGTTTCCTGCAGACTTATGAACTGAGATCTGTGGTGAGTAAAAATTCTGGGTTATAGAACTATTTCCTTGTTCTCAGCAGTAGTTAAAACCTGTCACAGTGCAAAAATAAATGTTGATACTGTGCTCTGAATAAAGAGGAGAAAGGAACCTGCATACAGCATGTGAAGCTTGAATGTCCCGGTCACCTCCTGTTCTCTCTTTACAAAGAGGCATGTGAAGGAGGGAGGCATAGATGGGGTCAGCTTCAGGTTCTAATGTTGCTTTACCAATTCATCATGTAATTTATATAAATATTATCAATGTCATAAAACTTTGACTTTTCTTTTCAAGACAGTCTTATAGTACTCTTCCATAACCATTTTTTAAAAGAATTTATTAGCTTTTATTTCTCTTATATATTTTATAACTTTATTTTATGTATTTATATGTGGTGCTGAGGATCTAATTCAGGACCTTGCACGTGGGAGGTGAGCGCTCTACTGCTGAGCCATAACCCCATCCCCTCTTCCATAAACATTTTTAAAAAGCATGAAGAATATGGGTTAAAAGACTAGCTTAGGTTAGCTTTAATTTAAAAAGTGGGTGCAGAATATCAAGTAGTCAAAAATGCTAAGGCTCTTGGTGACACCAGAGGATAAAATTTTGAAATTATCTTTCCTTTATTCTATGGCTCTAGAGAAATCTGACCTGAAACAGAATTAAAATTAGATACAACTTTCCAATATGATTTTTTCACATCTTTTCAGTATCTAATTTATAAAGATAAAATAGATTATCACAATACGGCTTTTGGCAGTAACCATGATAAATCTCTCTTTTATGAAAAGAAATAAGTTCAGGGTTAGGGATGTAGCTTGGTGGTACAGTGTTGGCCTAACATGCATGAGGCCCTGGATTCGATGCTCAGCACCACAAAAAAGAAAAAAAGAAAGAAAAAGAAGGAAGAAAATCAGGTGACAAATGGAAATAAGCAGATGAAGGTGGTGATTGAGACCAAAGCTTTGGGACAAAGGCATAGTCCATGATATTGTTTGGATCTTAAGAGTATCCCAAATACCCATGTGCTAAATGTTAGGTCCCCAGAGGAGGTGGAGGAGATGGAAGCTGTGAGAGGTAGGGTCTACTGGGAGAGAATTAAGTCATTGGGTATTAAGGTCATTGAGGTCATCTTCCTCCTCCTCTTTTGCTTTTTGATCAGAAGGTGAGTGGTTTTGCTCCTTGCCATTGCCACCCAGCATCCCCACCAGAGACCTAAAAGCAATGGGTCTGTCCTGTCACAAACTGGAACCTCCAAAATTGTCAGCCAAAATAAATCTTATCTCTTTATAAGTTAATTATCCCAGATAATTTATTATTTTGATGAAAATCTGACGCAGACCATCATGTGGACTGACACAGGTACCAGCTGCCAGATGCTGTGGACAGAGGAGCCAGGGAAGCATCCCAAGGGTGTGGGCAGGAGGCTGGGTGTGTTTCTTTGAGTGATGATAAAAAGGCTTCCTCCTAGATCAGAAGAGCTCTTCAGGGAGGACAGGGGAGGTCCAGGAAAGGTTAAAGTGCTTGTGGAGTTCTGTAAAGTTCTCACAGAGTTTTCATTTTCATTTTCTTTGATTTCCTGGGCAGCTTATCTTTATCATGGTAGCTCCATGCCTTGACTTTGCCAAAGCCTGAGTGGAGCACAAAGGAAAAACAGATGTGGAGAGATGGTGGGGTGAGAGAAACGGAGAAGAGTGGAGGGTGCAATCGCCTATGGTCCCTTGAGAAGAGTGACACTAAATGCCCACTCAGAAAAGTCCTGATTGCAGGAACGTCTGTTTTTTCATTCTAGCTGCTGGTAGTATCCATTAAACTTGATGCTTCTCACTCATTTACTCAACTCCTTCTGATGAGGAGTAGGGGTAGGAAACACAAAGGACACAGATGAAGGGGCAGCTGTCACTCAGTCCATTATAACCCTGGTCCTGAGCTAGATAATCTGGATTATATATAATGGCATTTGTAGAACAAAATATCTAGACATCACAAGACTGTTGTTCACATGGTGCATTGTTATTGCCCTGTTCCTGGTCCTGTATGGTCTCCTCATTTCCCTGGACCTCAATTTCCTCATGTATTAAGGGAGGGAAGTGAATATGGGAGGGTTACTCCTTAAATGATCCCCATGCTCTCTCTTTTTGGGAAATGGTCCCAGGGACCATTTATTTGTTATTATATTATTGTTCTGTTGTTGCTTGGTTTGTTTGTTTCCATGACTTATTGAAGTTGTATAGAATACTTTGTATTCATGAAATATTTTCCATTTGAATGTTGGATTGTGAGCTACAAGGATAATATTCTCCCACTGCTACCCTACTGGGTAATTTTTCCTATGCCCCCTGAAATATATATATGTATATAAAATACTTATTATATATAATATATTTATTATATTTACATATAAATCACACATAAGTATATATATAATTATATAAAAATAATATATATTACATAATACATATAATTTTGTAATATATA